>NW_028185051.1:2748144-2844048 GCF_003343005.1 Rhea americana | reverse complement strand
GAGAAGACTGAGGGGGGATCTTATCAATATCTATAAGTATCTGAAGGGAGAGTGTCAAGGGGATGGGGACGAACCCTTTTCAGTAGAGCCATGCAACAGGACAAGAGGCAACAGGCACAAACTGAACCACGGGAAGTTCTRCCTGAATGTGAGGAAAAATTTCTTCWCTGTGAGGATGACAGATCACTGGACCAGGTTGTCCAGAGAGGTTGTGGAGTCTCCTTCTCTGGAGATATTCAAAACTCTCACATGYTCTAGGTGACTCTGCTTGAGTAGATGAGTTGGACTGGATGATCTCGAGAATTCCCTTCCAACCTCAACCATTCTGTGATTCTGTTTGTATCCTGATAAATATAGATGATAATTGAAAATAGATAGTCATATCTAACATGTTAAGTGACCTCAGAACCAATCTTCCAGAAGGTGTGGAAGTTACTTGTACTCTGGAAGTAGAAAAGTAGTTCTGTAGCAGCTCTTTTTCTTCAAGGAAGAAATATAATCTRTTGCTGGTATGTACCAGTAATAGATGACTGTGCTGGTTTACGTCTGATTGTAGGTATCTTTATCATGTATGTAGATTTTCCTGTTCCCCGTTTGCACTTAGGCATCTCAGTGGGAAAGGGAATAGAGACCCTTTATCCTCAGATGAACATCCTGATGATGTCTACTATCCTGCCTACATTAAACACTTTTCACCTGAGGAAAATGCAAATGGCACTTTCTTCCTCATCCCAGTTCCACTCTTCYGATGTTGATATCGGTCCTCACCCTTCCTTCTCATATATGGTATCTTTGTTCCACATTATTTGACTCCTAGTCATGCAAAAGTCTTATCAACAATACTGTATTATCTTTCCTAAGTCATTAACTGCCTGGTTAGATAGTTTGATCCAGATTCTGACRAGTAATTTCATGATAACCAAGATATGTGATGTTTCAGCAAAATCTTATTTTCCCCGGGACAGGAGAAGTTAGTGTATTGCCATGCTTTCCAGTGGATAAGAGAACGCAGGAAGCTGTGGAAACAGCTGCGGGCATGCTCTTTGTCAGCAAACTCCAAACCTCCTCACTATCCAATGTGAGCAGTTATTTTACATCAAAAAAGTGCTAAGGTTGGAAAAGCAAGAAAAGTCTGATTAAAAGCAGTTTCTGCAACCTGCTTTCACCATAGCATGTGCTTGGTCTTCTCATCCTGTACATTTGGAGAGGGCTTATAGGTCACAGTAGATCAGTTTGAATCTCAACCACACAAGCCGCATGACTGTCAGGGGGCAGTAACAGCCTTTTCTATTATCCACGACAGAGTGCAACACAGATGTTACTAGGCTGTGTATATGTACATATATATATAAAATATGTATATATGCACATATAATGCATACACACACACACACACACACACACACACACACATATAAATACAGTATTTGTTAGCTATAAATGAGGGATATCTCTTAGGTTTCATTTCTAGCATTGGGAACTGTGGTAACTTAAGTAGAGATATCACTGACAAGCACATAAATGTAGTACATTCAAACAGAAAGGCAATTGGCAGAGACTTAAGTCTGCCATCTTACAGCTGAAGTCCTAGTTTCACATCTTCATGGAGTGAAATATAAAACCTGCAATCCTCTCTCTAAAATGGGTAAAAGATGTTGGCCTACTTCCTCCCATGAAGAATGACACTTGACCAGTGGTAAAAGTTACAAAGTACATAGGTTCATTAACTGGTCAGTGAAAATACCTGTTCTCTTGAATTTTAGTGCCATTTTTTCTCCCTTGTCTGAAAATCACATACAGACAAATGAGGAATTTCGATATACTTGCCTGGAATTTCTGAGCAGTAGTACCCTCTTCAGGAAAAGAGAGGCCAATATATCTGTATGTCCTGTGCACTGACTACGTGTTTTATGAGAGGCTACCATACCTTCAGATATTCCATATAGCTATACAAGCCCACTGTGGTTGTTTAACCTACATGCTTCATTAGGATTTTGAGAGAGCACAGGCATTTTCTCTCTCTGAGCTTGCACAGGAATTCTGATATTTTCTGGGAGGCTGGGTGCATGACATGCCCTAAACCATGCAAGCAAGTATGCTGTCTCTCCAGGATATTCCAGATTAACACAGAGATTATTTTAGCCCTAGCACAGGCCCTTAGTCTGTGTTCTGCCAGGCCTCTGTATTTGCACTGGCTATATAGAAAGGTCTGTGGAGAAAATGAATGTGGTCAGTGCTGTTGATATTTTCAAGGTTTTTAGGAGTAAAAATCTGAGGAACTTAGCCTTGTATGTGGAAGTGAAGTTGTGTGTGCTTCTAGGGTAGGCTGGAAGTGCTAGGTGGTTTGAGTGGTAGGCAGCTCTGCAGCTTTGACTCTGTGTCCAAACCAGTTTGGGCTGGAAGTGAGATAACTCCTCCTTAGGGAGAACAAATATCTACTTACTAAGTCATATTACAGATACGATAAAAACCTGACAGTGCAATATTCATTTGTTCTGTTTTACAGAAATGAATGCTAGTCCTGGTTGCTTTCTGCATTAGTTCTAGGGAGAACATACCTCTAACTGTGAATCAATGGCAAATGTGGAGCAGTAATTCAAGGCAATGCAAAGTAATTCAAAGCAATGTCATTCAAAGGTGCATGCAGTAGAAAGAAACCTGTCACTGCGGTCTGTGGACCAAGCCGGGTGCAGGTGCTGCAGGGTACTCATGTCTGTCTCACCCACTGGTATGGCTCTGGATTTGTGGAATTTGGTCCAGTACTTTAAAGGTCTAACTAAATATCCTGCTGTACCACATAATAAACAAGAGAGGTGTTGACTGTGTACTGATTGCAGTTTATGAAATGAACAGCAGGTGGGAGAGAAGCAATATGCATCCTCTGGTAGACCTCCAGCTAACAATGCTACATCTGAAAATATGAAGCATACTAGAACTAAAATCAAACCTTTTATATTGTGCTACTTGAAAACTGGGAGACGTAGGAGGGAGTAGAGAGATGGGATAGAGAATATGAAATAATGAGATTTGTSTATGAAATGATTTTTCTTTTCCATCTTCTTGGTCCTTCTTTTCCCATTTCTTACTCATATTTCTCTTTTTCCTGACAGTTTTGCCATTTGTCAGCCTTTCCCAAGCAGGCTCCCTCCAGATTATATCTGCCTACCTTGGTGGCAGGCCCCTCCCTGACTATTCATCTGTCTCTTGCTTCCTGCCTTTATGTTTTGTCAATCTGTTAATTTCAAATCAGTTTCTCTGTCTCCCATCTTGCTGCTGTCTTTGTGTCCGCCTATCCATCTATCTCCATTAAAATCTAAATATTGAATATCAATAAAAATAACACAGCTTGTTCAGGAAGGAGGTCATTTGTGTGATGCTTTATGACTGTCTGTTGATTTGTGGTCAAACTGAACGGTCATAAAAGGGCTGTGAATCAGGCAAATGACATAAAATGCACACATCAGCAATTAAAATCAGCTGTATTATCTGGGCACCCAGCAGGGCTGCCTAGTTAAGGCCCTGCCAATGTTTTGATTATTACAACTCTTTACAAGAATTCATGCTGTTCCTCTCTCCTCACCCCCATATCTAATTTTTGACCCTTCCTCTCTTTCTGTATGGCTTAACTGCTTATACTACACAAGACTTAGTTTCCTAGATCTTGTACTTTCTCTGACTCATTTTAACCATAATAATGCAAAATTATCTTACTATTCTCCCTAAGCTTAGACTACATTTCTCTACTTTTGGAATTCTGCCAGCAACTGTTTTGTACCTGCTGTACCCATGTCAAACACATTGTCCTTGTGAAATTCACCTGTCTCTATCTCTATCCTTTCATTTCTTACCCCTCCCTCACTTTCCCCTTGCAGAACWGCCTGTTCTCATCACCTGAGCTCTGTAGGCTGCCTGGAGCGGATGGGATCCTAGGCCTCAGGCTGAGCTTTTGACTGCAGTTGCGCTTTGCAGGAGTACCAGGTCCTGCCTGCCTGCAGCTGCTCGCAGAGAGGCTGCATGAAGGCAGTGTCTTTCTCTATCACCTTCATGCTCACTGCACACACTAGCATTTCTGCGTGCCTTGCTTCTCTCCCCTCTGTATTTGACTCCCTCCTACAAGCTCTTCTTCTGTGCACTTTCTCACTCTGGCTGCTGAGCTCCACTAGTGAAAAATTCCCTGGAGCACACGTGCATCTCACTGTGGGGCTGTCCTCTCCATGCTTCAATGTGTATTTGGGGCCTGTGTGCCATGTACCACCTCTCACTCACACATATATTGAAAAAACTACAGAAAGTGTGAGAACATTTGAGTACGCATCTGCCTTCATGCCACTATACTATTCTTTCATCATAAACACATAGGCTGTTTTTAATGAACTGATTTAAGAGTAGGAGCCGATCTATGATGCTATTTTATTTAGGGTTGTGGGGGTTTTGGTGTCTGGCAGTAGACAGTTTTCAAAGAAATGTGCTTCTTGTGAGTTTGTGGTGTAGATTTCATTTTGGTTAAGAATTTGCAGAGAGGACCTGAAGGAAAGGTTTTCTGGCATTGTCTTTGTGGCTATTTCTAGTCAAAGAGTGAATTAGAGGATGTGATTGTGTCACCTCACTGCAGGCAAGTAATGCCATTTGAGGATCTCTAGGATATCCAAAACTTCAACTAAGAGCTGGTAGATATGGTGCTGAGCCTAGAAGAGTCTTCTGGTAAGGCAGCTTGTTCAGATATTGAGTAAATGATCCCCACTCCTTTTACAGCTGAATTCTGCAGTAAGTGTCTGAAGTAGAGAAAAACCATCTGCCTCCCAACAAAACTTCTGCAGTTCATGAGACTTGAGCYTGCAGTAGAAGTTTAGTAAAACTTATGCTTTGTTAAATCCAAGCCATTCCAGCTGGCAGACCAGCATAAGGAAAGAATGTACTTGCTCACACTGTCCACATATTTCATAGTGAAGACATTTAATTTTRCATTTTGCATGAAATGCAGATTTTTTCATGAAAGGCTACAAGATAATGTATTTTAAGCAATCAGTTCCTGTCAATCCCTGTTCYGGCTTGCTTAGGCATGTATTTTAAGTAACATATAATAATTTTCAGGTAAGAGGTTTTGAATTATCCAAAGTAATTAAAGAAGAAAACTAAGGAAAAAAATCTTTCTTTTCCTTTTCTTGCCTTATTTTCAAGTATGCAAAGAAACAAAATCACACAGCCAGCTGTGCTCCCCTAACCTCACAGTTCCTGAAAGAAAGTTTTTTCCAATTGTCCAGCACTGTGCTTCCATTTCCAAATACTTGTGGACTGTGCATGATTCTTGGCCAAGCTGAAATCAGTGGCAAAACTGAAGTGGCACAGCTTCAGTGTTGCTAGATCTAATATTGATGGCAAACACAGATTCCAGGTGCTTAAAGATATTTTCATTTCTGTGTGCATTATTTCCCTATTTTGTAGAATCAGAAACATATTTTGTTTTAATCTGTRGTATTTGTTTTATTGTGATAATGGATAGTCAATTATGTCTCRAAACATATTTTCGAAGCCTGAGACCAGCTTCAGAAATATTGCAGAAACTACCCTTTGCTTGCCTTTGAAAGCTCTTTCARGCACTCAGTACTATGTGAGGTAAAGCCAGCAAGGTTACGTTACTTGCTGAGTCACTACTGAAAAGATAGATGCCTTCCTTAATTTAAGCCATGTCAAAACATATTTTAGTAATTTATTTTGGTGTCTTCTTCTGCAGCCCTTTGGTAAATGAATAGACTCTGATGATAAAGCAGGCCAAATTAGATATATTTATCTTGAAAGGAAGAGGTTGTTAATRCTAAATATGTAATACAAGCCTGAGCAAGGACTTGTCTATATGATACTCAGAATATTTAACTCAGCATATGAGTATAAAAAGGACAGGTTAARCAGTATTAGCTGATACGACCAAGCAGCTACAAGGCCCACCTGCTTCCCAAGTGTTTTCAAATCCTTATATGAGATGAATAGCCTCATACTTGGGTCTGTTAGCAAAATGAAACATCTGGGGCTGGAACAACTTTTTAGCTCATTAGCATTCAGTTCTACTGCTGTGAAAAGGAGGAGAAGAGGGGAGGGTGAGGGAAGAGCACAAACACAGAGGGAGACATGCAAGGCAATAACGAGAAGTACAATTCTGGTGCTTAACTGGAGGGGTGAGGCCCAGGAAAACGATGAAATAATGGCATGGATGGCCTGTTGCTCTGAATTTATGAAACCCTCCATGCCACAAACTAGAAGAGTACCTGCCTGGGGAGYAGTGTAAGGAAGTGACACTTGACATGAGGTATCATCAGCATGCCAGTCATGAGGCAGGGAGTCAGCAGCAGGGTGCTTTCARGAAACTTGCCGCTCTTTGCAACCTTTAGCAGCCTCATCTATGCAATGTTTCAGAGACTGGAGGTACGTGATGACTCTATTGATGAGGTGGTGGTAATGCTGATTGGGAGGTTCAGTAGTGTGATGCTTTCTGTTGATGTGCAGGTGGTTGCAGATGCTTCTGGCTATTTTTGGGGAAGAGGTGCTTCACTTTCCTTTCAGTTTAAAGAGATGGTCAAATACAAAGGAAATTAAGCATCAAAAATGCATGTCAAGAGAATCCTAGATAAGCTAACAAAAGCCAGGAAATTCAGGGTTGCATTTGGCAAATGATATGATTTTTATCAGTCTGGGGAGAACAGGGAAAAGGATAGTCCCAAGGTCACTTCAAATAATGGGCTTTTGTGAAGTATTGCTATTGTTACCAGAAGAGTTGAGCTGGCAGAGGAGACTTGCTGAGGTGCAGGCCTATAAAAATACATTATTAAAGAAAATCTGAATGAATTGGCAAACAGAAAGGAAAATAGCAAATAATACAGCATTAGAAATTCATTTCAGTTTTAGAGAATATAGCTTGTGTATAAATATAAGGCATTACATTAAAATTCATMATAACAGATTATAGTCTTCTCCCATATCTGTACCACTGCAGATGGTGCAATCGCAAGACAGCTAAAATGAGCAATTAGAGCAAGACTGATAATTTTTGTGGCCGTTATTAGAGACTTCCTCCATTCTCCACTTCAAAAATTACCAGCTCACAGCACCACCATCCCCAGCAACAACCACCGAGAGTATTCCACCCAACAGCAAGAATAGAGTTACTGTGAGTGTTGAGCAACACTGAGAGGAGCTGTGCTGATGTGTGGTAGTAGGGTAGATGGAGACACATGCCTCCCTCAACCTGAGCTTAATCTGTCAATGCCAGTGAGAAGGATTTTCTATAACTTTAATAAATGCTTATATCTCTTTAAGGTTACCCTGGCTGAACTGGATACATCTCTGCATAAAAGAGAAGCAGCAKCGCCACAGCTGAGATTTTGCTACAATTGTTTTCCTTTTAACAGAGCTTTGGTGACCTTCTTGCTCTGTTGCTAGTGAAGTATTTTTGGTATTCTTTCCTATGTAAGAGAGAAGCATTGCTTTTTAATTCCCTGAATTTCCTGGAGAGCACAGTTAAAATTGCCAAGGTGGGAGGGGAATGGATGATGTTAATCCAYATGTGGGCGGTAGTGATGAATGTAGATACAGCTTGTTGCTGTGTTTCCTGTGGCTCTGAGTTTGAGAAACARTTAAGGTTCCTAAAGTGCAATAATGACAGGGGTAACGTTTTCTGAAGCCTCTAAGGGGACATAATTTTTTAGTCAGTTAACAGTTTTGAAAAATTTGCCTAAGATATTTATTATGTTTGAACAATATTGTAAAACACATTTTATATCTAGCTTTGTGATTACTGGCCTGCACTTCAAGCTCAAGTGATGTTGCTAATCTGCAACACAGAGCTTTTTGCATTAGAATATTCTTTGATTTAGGAGTGTGAGGAAAATGCTACTGAAGGGAATACCTGGACTGAGGAGTTATCTGAGTTTTATTTCTCCAAAAAGATGACTCGGGTTCTTCAAAAGATGATGAGCATTTTATAGAGATCATTTCATAAGACAAGAGCAGTGTTAACACTGCAACATGAAGATGCAGGGAAACCTCACAGTTCTGACCRATCTGGGTTAGGGAATGGACATTTTCATTGCCAAACAGAGTCACAGCATGGAAATACCAGTATTGTCCCCATAAATACCTGTGGGTATTTATGCAGTCTCTTAAATGCAAAAGAATATAGTACAAGATGTGTTTGCTTTCATCAGCCATTGCAAGAAGAGCTGCACAGAGTGACTACAGTCAGCTGTAATTCAAAGAGAAAAGCTATTCTGAGGTTGGAGGTGAGGGGCACTAGTAAGTTTATAGGGGGAGCTCCCAACTTGGTCATTTTTGAGAGGATCTCATGAGTTCTGAGACAAGCTTTACCAATTATCCTGGCAGTATCAGTGTGTACTGACTGTGGAAGACAGAGATTTTGCCTCAGTCAGGTAATGTAGGGCTCCCACTTCATGCTATGAACTGACTCCAACTGCACCTCTACACTTCCAATTCTCTGCTAAAGGCAGTGCCAAAGAGTTAATTGGTTTCTCATCAGCAGATCACTAATCTCTGGAAAGCAAGGCCTAACTCTCTCCTACCTTTTTCCTGTGCCTGCAAGAGGCCTTGTGTCTTTGCATTACTGTTTGAGCTGATAAATTTATATTGATCCATGTATGTTCATGCATTGTACTTGTTAGACTCTAGCTAGAGCTATACTTGCCAGACTTTACTAGAGCAAACCTCTRATGGTACAACATTGCTGAATTTGTGAGGGTGTATTTAATATCATCATTATACTCAGAAATAGTTATTGATGTTAATCATTAGTCATAACTTTGAAATGAACTGCCTAGGGGATCTGAGCAGCAGAGCTTCAAATGTGTGGACAGCATTGTGTTGAGGAAGAGCACGTGCAATTCGAAATGTTAGCTTTGGCTTCATAGCTGGCTATGCAGCTGAGTACGTTTTATGCTGGACAATGGTCCTTTCTGGGGGAGGTAAAAGAAGTTACTTCATCATTCAGTGGCTTTATTCAGCAGCACACAATCCACAGTGAGTCATTACTGAAATGTATGGCAGGGCAGGAAATCACAGCTGTCAGGAGCGACCGACTGCTCTGCAGTTATGAAATATTTCCCCCTATCAGGAAACAGCCACCTCCAAGATGAGCAAGAGACAATTTTTAGTGTTTACTTCACCTAGGTTTGCATGGCTGAATCAAGCACAGCAATTCTAGTCACTGTGGCTGCACAGAGAGCTTAAAAAAATAAATAACGTGCACAGTGTCTGACCAGTGCAGCTGTAGGCAGCAATCAGAGAGCAACAATAACAGTAGCTACAAGATGTATGAATTGTCCAAATTAATTTTTTGGTCAACTTGAAACCTAAAGTTAAAAAGGCTAATGTAGCTGATTTCACTGCTAATCAATTTAGCATAAATATCCATTTAGTATAGTTATGACTTAATCCTAAATCATTTTCCTGGACTTTCTCAAAAGCCTCCAATATGCTATGCTTAGATACGAAATGCTTTGTTTTTTTCCCCTCTGCTTTCAACTTCCAAATGTGCAGTTTTGCGTTTTCAGAACAAAAGTCTGCACTGTGCAGAACACTGAAGATATAAAGCAGTATAAATAAACAGAATTTAATGTAATATAGGTAATGCAGTGGATGCTGTATTATTCTATGCTTTTTTATATTTAAGCCTACAGAAACCCTTCCAATGAGATTATCTGATTCTTCCCTTGAAGGTATTTTACAGTCTTTCTACAGATTTCTAGCCTAGTTTGCTGAGCGTACAAAGTTACAGAATAGCCTTAGTTATAGTCTTATAGGGGAACTAAATCTACTTGAGAACAAGAATGAAGGTATATTTGTAATTAACAGGGAATTCTACATGAGGAGCAGTGACTTTGGTCAAAGTCATTTGGATGTGGAGGGGCAGCTGGGTTATATGAGCCTTTCTCTACCATTCCTATGTGAAAATGTGCAGATCTCCTTTATCTGAAYGATTGGATCGGCTGTGATATTCCCAAAGGTGGTCAGATGCAGGTAATGCTGGTACTACTTCCATACTCATTCTTTTTCTGAAGCTCCCCAGTCACATTTGCATCCAGAATAAGCCATCCTTGGCCAAATGGGCTGTCCATCACTGGGTAAGCTGTACTCAGATTAGTCACATAATAGTGGCCTATGTGTAACTTGGCTTAGAATGCAATTCCTGGAGAAGATGCAGGAACTGTCAGAAAGGTTCATAGTTCAGAAGTGAATATGAATACATGACATTTTTTGATCCACTGTTAGTGAGAAACACAGGATAGGTTTAGCCATGGTCCTAGAAACTTTCCCATTCCTCTTGGGCTGTGAACAAAGCTACAAATATGTATGCCTTAGTTATCTTCCATGTGCTTTTTCAGTGTTATACAGGAATGAGAAAGAGAACATTAATTTGCGAGATGTTTATTTTGAAAGAATTGAGATCACCTTCCTGTCAGCATGATAAAACATCTTATGAATCAAAACCAGAACTTGAAAGGGGAAAAGCAAGTATACTGTCCTTTCATGTTACAGAGATGGACTAAAACCATAGGAAACTTATGGAACTGAGGAGCGCAATGTGGAGTCAAGAAGTCTTGCAAAGACTGCAGCTTTGGAGTTTYCTTTTGGATGATCAGAGAGAAACAGGACAGGATGGTACACACTCACACTCTAAGTCTTAAATTCTCTCTTTTAATCTTTATCAGACAGAGAACTATTTCTGGGGAATGAAGGAACTTCATACCAAGAGGAGCGTGACATGACACAGAACACCTGTAAGCAGAATCTTTCTATGTTTGATCATTTTGCTACTGTAAAAAATCATCAGGATGCATCTTGTCATTCAAGAAATAACCGTAGTTATATCTCTCATTCTGACTAGTTACATATTAATATTCATTTGTCTAGCCCTTTTTGTTTTACAGCTGCTACAGATTGGGCTAAACTGTGGTGTTAGGTGGCCCTTCCATATTCTGAGCTTCATTATATGGAATGAAAATAATATATTTTGCTATAAGTAGGAACACAACACAGTGCTATGTGGGAGACAAAAGGGTAGGATGGTGAGGATGTTGGAAAACATAAATATTTCCTAACAGAGATTTAGGAAATTACAATGCAGAACTGTGGCATAGTGTTGATGTGGACTCTGTTTTGTCTGTTTCTTTCACTTACCCAATAGTTTTGGAGCCTTTAAAAAAACAAACAGAAATCACTGGATTCAGAAATCCAAAAAAGCAAAGTTTTCTTTTCTTTCTTTTCTTTTCCTTTTTTTTTTTTTTTTTTTTTCCCCATGAACCCATCAGGCTGTGACCAAGCTGTATGCAATTGTAAAAGTACTCAAGGAAGTCAGAATGCATCTAAGATAGAAACCAGAGACACCATCTGCCTTTAGGAAGTATGGTCTTCTCTCCTCCTCCTCTTCCCTTTCCACTCCCCCCCTCTTCAAATGGCTTCCAACTATTTTACTGTCTTTGTGAAAGCTTTATGATTCCTCCAACTGATTTCAGTGTAAGAAAAAAGTGCGGTATTTTTTCTCCCTGTTTATCATTTATGTGAAACTTTCAGAGGCTGGCATGAAAAGTCCGCCATTCTAATGTAGTAACTTCCCTTTTTTCTGATAGGGAACTGAGCTAGGGGGAGACAGATCGCAAGCAATATTTCTTAGAACATCTTTTATTCATTAAGCTGTTACTACTCATAAAAACAAGCTATTATTATTAATAGTGGATAAGTATTCACACAACATATTCACAACTTACACAGTTCACCAACACAACTACTTATAGTCATGTGGCAGAAACAATAATTGGGAGGTCAACCCCAACCCTTTACTCAGAAATGGAGAGTTGTACTGATGTGCCAGGTTTCTAGGTAGCTTTTTGGGGAAGTCCCTCAGAAGGTCCTTTGTTTCAACATGTGTATAATCTTGTAGTTTTTGTCTGCATATAGCAGCTGCCACCCTCTTGGATACAGTTTGAGTCATAAAACCCATGTTTGATGCTYATGTGTGCTAGTGACCTTGAACAAATGAAGCAGACTCTTGGTCCTAGATTTATCCTGGATATCCTGAATCCTGTTGCAGATTCAACAGGACCATTAGTATCCAGGATTTATCGTTTTTGGAAACTTTCACTCACTAAATTGACAGTGTATGCTCTTCTTCTCTCTGGCCTGCTGTTTTCCTGTAACTGTTTCTCCATCCAAGCTTGTAGATACCTAAAGTACCCACTCACACAGAAAGAGCCTTTATGACATTAAAATAATATATTATAAAGCTTTATGCATAACATCCACCTCACCTTGGTGCTACTCAAATATAGAAAGTTTGAAAAAATTGAGCCTAGAAAGAAAAATGCTGTATTTATCCTCTGCATTATGAAATCAGAGCTGGTGTCACAACTCTGCTCCTTYAGCTCAAATTCTCATGTAAGGCTGCTTCCAATATTTTCACTTTTCTTAAGATCTCTGTCTTGGTAAGATTTCCTCAGCAAGAAGAGCAGGGAAACTAGGTGGTGGTGCTAAAACCATAAAGAGCAAGAGAAAAGAAAAAAGGTGAATTTTCATAGTGGAGGTATTATACAGGGTCAAAGAAAGCTGGCTAAAGGATGWAGTGACTCCCAGAACTAGACAAATCAGGTAAGGGATGAAGATTCYTGGTATCCACCATAATACATAAATTGCTTTTTCCTGCTACAGAGCCAGTCGCTTCCTGGTCTATATCAATGCATGGGATGATTCCACCCCCAGCTACAAAGCTTTGTGCTTCTCTTTGTTGAATTCCATGATATTTTTGTTCACCTCAAGTTTCTCAAGGTCTCTTTCATTTTCTTCATTTTCCCTGCCCATGAAGCCCTGTTGTGGATSTATTTGCCTGGGAAGGGGAAAAGGGAGCCTTTCTCCTGGACTTCCCTCAGAATACCATGCTCCCTTGAACCAGACCATCAATAGTGCTTCTGTGCCTGAGAGTCTGGCATTTTGTGCTCAGAGGTCCTCTGCTTTTGGGGAACACAAAGTTTCTGACTGTTGTGTTCAGGACTGTATGTTAGTCCTGCACAGCCTGTATGCGTTGAGGRAACAAACGGTGTTAACCAGCTATGTCCTCTGTCTGCGTAGGCAGAGATGTTAGTGCTATCAGTGGCTCCTGGGAAATGAAGCTGTTAGCAAGCAATATATGGCTTTTCCATTGTTCTGTGGGAGATACACTGTATTGATCAGATTTCCTCGCTAAAGCATTGGTGAAATTTCTAATGGCATGGCTGAGAGCTGAGTGTTGGTATTCCCTCCTACATTGGCCTGAAATGCCCTCTGCAGTCAGGAAATGTAATGTGCTTTAGGTATCTGAATACAAAATTTTTAAAGTGTGCATCTTTTAGTGATTCTACAAAAAGATCACCAGCAGCTTTTTTAATCAAGTCTTTGTTTTGGATACAGCATGTTGTATAATAAAGCTGAAAATAGTTTTCTTTCTGGGTCAGCTGTCTTTCATTTCTACCAGTCTCCATATTATTGCTGATCCCTGTGAGAAAACTGAAGTTACAGAAAGAGAATTATATTATATGGATAAACAGATCTGTCATATTGCTTTCATTAAAGATTTAGGGGGCTCTCTTCTTACTGTAGGCACTGTAACTTTTTGTAACTATGTGTTTAGCGCTTTCTTTCTCTTAGTCCTTCCTTTTCTTTCTTTAGTCAGTCTGTGGGCATGATTCCCTCCACTCCCTTGTCTTTGTCCACTATTGGAAATCTACATTCCCACCCCTCCTCTGATCAATGTATCTCCCAAACATACCCAACTAGATGTCTTCCTCTCAGTTTAAAACTCTCAATTTCCATCCAAAATCTGTCCTGCCTCAACTTTTTCTCTGTATCTCCACTTCCTGATATGTAATTCTTATCCAAACAATGAAATCTGGTTTTATTGTTTTGAGGAGTGAAAGCTATATACTTCTACAAAACTGTATTCTGAGGTACAAATGCTACACAGCAGTCTCTGTACAAAGGTCTTAAGAAAAAAGCAGCACCAGAATACAGAAGTAATTTTTTTTTGTATGGCTCAGCCTTCTGAGTGATGAGAAATGAAGGAATAAATGCTGATGATTATGAGTATGAACCTACATTACTTAAATATTGTTGAAAAAATATCTTTGGGTAATGTGAAATATGTATTTCTCCCTATTTAAATATTATTCTGTTTAAGGGAAACCTGAAATGTCAGGCAGCAATGTCATGGTTCAACACAGAAGAAAATAGGGACTATTTTTTAACATTTTCACAGCACTGACCCATGATCCATTTCTGAGAATGTCAGGAGTTCCAGCTGGGTTGCAAATCCACACAGCAATGATCATTCTACCAAAACACTGCTGATGTCTATTTTGAAGCAGTAGTAAACATAGGTGTAAACTTTGGAAACACTGTACTCATTTTCAAGTGCCTACAACTGTGACCTGAGGAGCCTGTTCTCATGCCCAAGACAYGACCTCATGCTGCAGTAGGAAGAAATGCAAGCTGAGAAAAGAAAATCAGAAGGCAACAGTGTGTGTACTTTCGCAACTGCTTTGCATCAGGCCTTGATCCTGTAATTTCTAATTAGCAGTAAATGCTGATGAAGTTAAAGGTTGTTTTTTCACCAGTAAGATCTAGGTAACCTGCTTCACAATATAATTGATTTGCTTGATTTAGGGGGTGCCATAAAGAATATATAGATAATAGATATTAGAGAAACGTGCATCACAGTTTCTTAAAATCTTATTTCTGGAGGAACAAATGCTGTAAAAGTGAAAATAATCACAAATGCTTTCCTAACTAAAACTAAGAATAGTCTCCTATTATTTATTTTGTAGGACATCTATATATAAAATACAAAATGGCACATTTTGTTCCAAATGAGTTTTGTAAGTGAAATACAACACTCAGTTTGCTAACTCATCAGGGCTCTCATTCTTTTGCATCTGCCCTTTGCTGTTTCAATAGATTATCTAGATTGAAATTTCAATCAGACCAATATGAAAGTGCTTAAAAAAAGATTAATGGATTCGTTTGGTAGTGTCTAAATTGAGTGCAAATTTCAGAATACTTTTTGTATTTAGATGCAAATATCAATAGTCTTCCTGAGATTGCCACTAAATATTGCAGGGAAACTGATGCATTAATTCTTCTTCCTTCAATCAGCCTGTCTTGAGGATAGCAATGTTTGTAAAATAATGTTCTGGAGCCTTAATTATCATTATGGCTACATTTGATGATGAGGAAGATTGTATCTTCTTTGCTTTATTATCATACCATCAGTATTCTGTTCTAACAAGTCAGTTTACATRGGATCCTGAAAAATCCAAAGGATTGTGTTTTCTGCCTTTTTTTTTTTTAGATGAGGACTAGTTATTACGAACTAAGCGGCAACAAAGATATCATCAAGAGTTAATTTTTGACATTGTTCATATCCTGCATTGAAACACTTGGATTTTCAATACTTAACTCCTATCATTCCTACTACTGTTTTCAACTTCAAGTGTATGAAACTGGATGCATTCATACAGTGATATAATCACTACAGCTACTTGAAATGGCTGGTATTTTAAGGATTTCAATAACTATTAAATCCAAAAGTTTGAAAAAAAAAAAAAGAATATTTTTTATMTTTTGGTGAACATTTCTAACCATCATCCAGTCCCTCTGGGGGCTCATTTTGAATTCTTTACATTTTGAWTGAAAGAAAACTTAGACTGGAAGAAATTATTTTAAGTGACAGCATTTTCTGTCTTTCTAACAACTCTCTGATTTGCAATTCAGTGAGGGTACGGATCATCAGCTTTCACTTTTTGCACAGTAGGCTGCAAAACAGCTACTCTGTGTATTGAACACTGAAAACTCAAGCTGATAATTGTTAGTTTAGAGAACCTCATTTTGAGATACTGTGCCTACTGACTAGAAATTTCTAGTTCCCTTAATAGTTCACAATTCCACAATTTCCCTAAAATGTATCCAGTAGCCATGGATTCTACTTACTGTGTACTTCTGCAAACACAAAAAGACTACATTCATCTTCCTTCCCATTCAGGCTTCTCCAGGAGTTTGATTWAAAAAAATTTTTTTTTGTTTTCTTCTAATTTTCTCTTAGATTCCCAGGAGAGACAGCAAGGATCTCGATGTTGTCATGATTACCCTTTTAATTGTAAAAAGTAGGTTTCATTCACTAAGTGAAAATAGTAGAAAGGTTCTTACTCTGAACACAGAGTAAGAGCATAAATATATTTCAGAGTGAGATAGGAACGCAGCAATATGGGAAACAACCAATAATTCACAGTCTTATAAAGTTTTGTTCCTTCTTTGCTTAACAATCACTACTGTGTTTTCTTTTGTTAGGTGCTTAATATATATAGATTACTATATGACTGTATAAAGACATACATATATATGTGAACATAAATACATCAATATATATCTATAACTATATATAAAAATGCCAGAGGGGAGGAGGGAAGAGAGGAAATTCATTTTACCTTAGTCACATTCATTCAGAGACAGACCTAAATGTTTGTCAGTGACAGGAACAAAGTCAAGGTCAGAGGCAGCTGGCCACCAGATGGGACTGAGATAGGGCTCCATCACCATTTGCCACCTGTGCTTGTTTCTAACTTCTCACACTAGAATTATTACAAAAAGTAACAGCTTTACATAAGCAGGGGGCAGAGATAATATTATTGCTAAAATCAACCTGTTGTTTTGTTGTCTTTCATGTCTGCCCATAGTTGGGCAGAAGCCAGAGGCAGAAGCCATCTCTAGGTGCTGACAAATTAGCAAAGTAGGTGGTTTCCGGGAGAAGTGAGCACCTGGCCCTACTCTGTTGTCTTCATGTTGCTTCATCCTGCTGATGCTGAGAGCATGGGAAGAGAAGAAAGAGGAAGGCACTGTCCCCTGCTATGCTTGCCTAGTGCCCCTGCTAGAAGGGTCTAGTTGGACTACTAGGAACGACCTGATCTGGATCTAGACTACTCTCCCCTCTATTCTCTGTCCTGTCTCTCATGGGTTCAACTACGGCAGGGAGGTGGTGATGCAAACTGGTAGAGCACATATGGGCTGATGTGCTTGGGAGGTAAGACAGAAGAATTTAGTGTGAGRCAGAAAATAATAGGAAATAAAAGACAGAAAATGATAGAAACAGAAAGGAAAGAAAATGAATGAAAATTATAGGAACAACCCTTAGAAATCTTGATAGCTCTCTCTCACCACCTCTCTTTTCTCCCTTCTCCCAGATTCTCCCAAATCACCCAATTCCCTCTTTTCCTTCATTTTTTCTACTGTGTCAGATCTTTCCCCACATTCATTACAACCTCCTCCCCTCCCCCAATCCTTGTCAACAGTAATGATATGGACAAAATGATGAAAGCCCCGAAGAACCATTTTGAACAAGCCTTGTTTATATCTTAATTTATTTAGTTCATCTGTTCATATTTTAAGCCATTCTTAATCACACTTGTTAATAAACTAGAGTACAATTCTTACTAGGCATATAGCTTTTTTGGCAAATGTATATCAGTGCTTATTTCTGTACTATATTGCCCATGTTGTTATTTTTGTAATTTCAGCTTGCATTTCAGTATTAATCAAATACAATCCTACTAAGCACCTCAAACATTCARTTGGAACAAACATATCCAATCTTTATGTCCTTTTTAAAGAAACAAGCAAATGTCTAAGGCCTGAATTTCCTCTGCTTGCATATCTGCAGAATTAAAACAACAAAACCAATCAAACTATCTTCTCAATTTTGTAATATTATACTCCTGTTTCTTAATCTTCCATTATACTTACATTTTTCTTTAAATTAAAGAGGGGTACACTGGATGAAGTAGTTCAAAACAAACTTAAATATTGGAAGCCTGYTGTGTCTGTTCTCTTCCTGAAATTACAGATAAAGTAGCTTTCTCAACAACTCTACTCACTGCAAAAATTGAAATCAGATATTCCTACAATGTGCTTCACTTGATAATGAGCGTATTTCATCTGAATGACAATGCATGTTCACATTTTCCAGTTTATATTGCTTTATATTATTTTTTCTTATGCCAGAAATAAGGTGGATAAAATATGAGTAAAACTGTTTTAAAAGCCTTTGTGTTACACAAACACATTTGAGGAGGTGAATATAGCTGTTCAGCATGGACCAAATTCTTCTGCTATATGAACTAGCTTCTTCTTTTAAGGGTAGATGTCAGGGTCCTGGTGGCACTAATAGGCCAGAATTGCCCTGACCTGGGACATCCATCCACAACCCTTGCCCATGGACATAAAAATCAAGTTTCAGCTGTATAAGGAGACAATTTAAAAATCCTGTGGTGGAGGGGGGGGAAACAGTAAGGAGTAAAAGTATTGTCATTTGGTGATAATGATATATGCTAATTTTATAACCATCATGAGTTTTCATGAGAAATAATGCAAACTGCTCTAGTTAAAATATTATTAGTTATTATTACTGTAACACCCACAGATTTAAATCAGTACCCTTTTGGAAGGCACTGTGTGAACAAGCAGTTGGAGACCAGCTCTGACTCAGAGAGATTATATGCTAAGTAATGAAAAGTGGTGGAAAATCATTATTCTTGGGGCAGGAAAGGAGCATTAAGATATACAAGCTCAGACAGACACCAATCAGGAATCACACAGAGTTGATCCAGCATGGGAGCAAGGAAACAGTTGAGATGAACTTTTCACTCTCTTTCCAGTCCTCTTTATTATAATGTTTTTTCTATTGATATGTTTGTTTAAGTTCACACCTGCTAGTCATCTAGATTAGGAAGCAGATTGAGGTGTGGAAGTGGAAACATAGGAGGAAATGGAAGAGATGGAATATGGTGAAGTACCTCTTGCTTGGCTGTTCAGCTGAGGCACTTTGCTGCTAGGAAGTGCAGAASCAAATTTAGGTCCATGAGCTTAAAGAAAGCCATTGAGTTTCTAATCTAGACTTCAGTGAATGTGGAAGATTTGTTGAATTTAGTCTAAATTTTCCTACTCCAGCTAGAACTGGGTTAAAACATTGTTTGTTCCTGATTTGACAGGTCTAGGCCGACTCTCAGCTTTTTCATGAACATAATAAGGCCTATCTGTCACACAGTGCATCAAAACTGGAATGACAGTAACCTGTGTCACTGGGAGGTTTGAAATATTTGCTTTTTCTACATGTTTTTAGTTGTAAAGTTGGGGTTAAATCTTCTGCATTGATTCTTCTGGTAGGCTCACATTTCACATAGGAAAATAGGCTACTTGGATCCTTTTATGCTTAAAAAAATAGAAACTCACTGGCATGCACATAAGTGGCTCTAAGGAGTGCACACTTACTACATTGCAAGAAGCTTCATTGTCTCATTCATAACTCTGATAACCAAGTAAYACATCTCAGTCTAACCTTTCTAGTAAACTTTGCTGTTCATAAAGTTTCCACTGAAGAACTGTCATTGCTCTAGATCCCATCTGCTATGCTTGGGAAGGTACTTCCATCACTCCTGTCCTGGGTCAAAWCAGCTAGCACAAGTGAATTATCAATAACTAATATATTTAGGGAGGGATGTTGGCAAGTAATTGTCAGTGCTAAAGCAGAAGGTGTTTCTACATGTAAACTTAGAAATTTGACTCCTGCTGCAGCAGGATAAAATTGCAGTCAGCTGCGGTACTTCGGTGGTAATTCACAAGGTTGTTGTRAACTTAAAGTATTAATGTTGCACATGAGAAGCGTTGTCTTTATACATGAGAAACTGTTTAGAAAGCTATTGATGATCCCTTCTCATGTTTGGATTATTAAAAAAGGGTACATTTTACAGCAGGAAAATAAATATAAATAAATCACTTTGTAACTGCCTTGTAAAGAGCTCTGCTTTTCACCTCAGTGCAGTGAGCCAAGCTGAACCCTGCAGAAGTGATGGAGGGGTTAGGGGCAGAGCCCTGAATTAACTGTGCCCTACTGTGTCACAGTCAAGCTGATCGTACTGCAAGAGACTCTGCAAGGGACAACTGATGCCTACCTGATAAGTCTTCTTGCTACCCCACCACCATTCCTAGCAGTGAAGATGGCCTTGGAAATTGCCCCAGCTGATGGAGGTAAGGTCATTTGCTAGCTGTTGCAGAGGAGCAGGTTTACTTGCTCCCTGGGCTGAAGCTGTCTAGGGGGAGGAATGAGATGCAAATCTGGGCTGCTAGCAGTCCTGCATTATTAGTTCAGTGGAGTGCTACATAGGGAGTATGTAGGGTCGGAGACAGGAGCTAGTGGCTCAAAGTCACCCAAGAGGTTGCCTTTAACTTTTGTGCAGCCTGTGGGCAGTATCCCTGGTTCTCTGCARTCATTCATAGGAGTTTTGACAGTTGTTTTTAGAAAAGTGTCTCCTTCCCTTATTTAGGTCTCTCCTGATCCCCTAACCCAATCACTCTTCAGCCTGTGACCCTTTGACTCAAAAAGGTTTCTTGTTTTGGGGGTCCTGCATTTTCTAATGAGAGGAGCATCTGTTGGTTTGGTGAATTCACAGGTTGAGTCGTCGTCATCACATTATCTGTATTTTCCACAAGCGCTAAATTCTCTTAAAAAAAAGAGCAAACAAATTTTATGAGAAAATCCAATCTTTTCATAGGTGCGCTGATATACAGAAATAGTTATTTCACATCTGGGATCTCTCTGTGTGGAAAGTATTCATGATTTTATAACTCATCAACTCTASAAGATGCCCAAGCATGCTAAAAATAGGACCATAAATTTCTAGGAGATAAAACATTTTCATAGGAAAAGAAAATTCCAACAAAATAAGCAAAGTCTATGACGTTCTGGCATCCATTATCAAAAGACAGCCAAAAAATCAATTCTACCTCTAATTTTATGACTGTATATAAGAAAGCTGAAAAATTCCCAACTTCCAGTAAAAGATTAAAAATATATTCTCCTCATTTCTTAGAAAACTGCTCTGTTAAATCTAAAATTTAAATCATAGTATTTGATTATCAGTGCTCACCAAGAGGATTACAGAACAGTCATTAAATCTTATTACAAAGTGAAGTGCAGAAAGTAATTGCACATATTTGTAAGTAGCTTAGAATTGATTAAAAATGCATAAAGAAAAACTGCAAAATTTTCTTGAGGCTCAAGCCAGCTAACCCCTCTGGGTAAACATACATCAGCTCATTCCTCTGGTAACCTTCTCTGTTTTCTCCTGATGTAGCAAGAGGAGGATTTCTTCATGTTTTAAGAACAATGCCACTGTATGTGCGATCATTTGAATTGCTATGAGCCGTACAAGATAGGGAAGGCCTGCATTCATATTAAAGTTAGGAAGCTTTAGGAGAAGCTCACCAAGTTTAATTTAAGCTGCTCCTCGGGCTAAGCCTTTCCTTCCCCACCCCCATCCTCCACAGAAGGCTGCTTTAAGGCTGCATTTTCAAAGCAATGTGTGGGGAATTAAGTGCTCCAGTTCCATGGCTGTTAATGTGATTTTGTGAGCAAATACCCTCTACTCTGGCACCATGGTGAAACTGTAGTCTGCTCCGAGGTTTTATACATTCCTTTCACGCAAAAGAGCTGTGCTAAATCAAGGTAACTTTAGAAGCTTATTAGCTCTGAGTGAGTTAGTGGCACGTGGGGCTTTCTGTTGAGTGTTTGTGTGGGCTGGTTAATGACGCAGTCTTTTCCTGTCGAGGTTGAGCGGAAGGTAGGGATTGGTGAGGTGAGTGCGCTTCTCCCTGGGATGAACTAGGTTAAACGACTTTCCCTTCGCTGTTTTGCTCTATCATGTAATGATGTGCCCCCAAACAAGTCAGCCCTTGTCTAAGCCACAGCAAACTCAGTACCTAACACAAGGCAAGGAATAGCCTGACTGCGTGCAGTCTGGAGCTCAGCACACAACCTGTTAATTTTAACCATCTTGCGTTTAAGCTACACGGCACGTCTCTTCTGGCAGCGTTCATAATTCTTGAGAAGCTGCATTGTGTGATGGTTTTCCTTTCCTTTTGAATTCACGTTTTCCTCTCAGCGAGTGTAGTAGAAGGTAGTTAGGAGGAGATGGAAGTTTTCCTTGTTTTCTTCTTTTAGTAAGAAGGACATGTGAGGTTTCTAATTACCACTCCCATATTGACAGATTTGCAGCATTTCCTCTTCCTGTCTCAACATTAACAACCATGTGAAAATAGAACTGAAGAGATTACAAAAGATTTTGCTGTCCTGTATTCATTTGGAACATGTTTAAGGGTTTTTGAGAAATCTTTATTTGTAAGTAAGAGAAAAATGCACATTTTGTCAACTTATCTTCAACTTACTGCATGGGACTAGCCTTGTGTAGCTGTCCTTCAAGTTAATACAAATTTAAGAACTAAAGCACTACATAATGAGTTGAAAATCTCTCTCTAAGAGTTTACTATTGATTTACTGTCCTAACATTTCTGAGAATTACCCATAGAATAATCTATAGAACCAAAAGATTTCTTTGCAAGGTTGCTATCTCTTCAGGTTTTATCTAAAACCTTGAAAATTTTGATTTTTTCTTAAAAGTCACCTAAGAATCTTAGTTTTCTTTTCTTTTGTACAGAACATTCCTTCCTGCAACGAGTATGGAGAAAAGCTCAAAGATGTGAATGTCAGTGCACAGGAAAGGCCAGCTGAACCCTAAGGGCTGGGTGCTGGGCATTGAGGGTGACCCCGGTGCAGGCTGYGCCCTTGCTGTCAAGTGCCATCCTGCAGGGTCTGACCACAGTGGGCAAAGCTGGAGTCAGTAACAGGGTCCATCAACAGCCCCCAGCATGGTGCAGGGGTGGACCAGGCCGAAGCCTGTCCAGGAGGTCTGGTCAGGAGCAAAAGGAGATGGGATCAGGGACAGGGCTGGAGACAAGGCTAAAATGTGAGTTCAAAGTCCATCCAAGAGACAGGGCTGTCACTGGGCTGAGGACCCACTACAATGCTGCTGGGCACAGACTGATGGTGACCGGCTGGACTGAAACGGGGACCTGGGCCTGGGCAGAGTAAAGGAGTCTGGTAAGGGCCAATATGGCCTGTTATTGCATGTAGGGCTCTGACTTTGAACCCCCAAAGGTAAAAAGCTCAGAATATAAAATTAATCCAGAGATAATTTTTTAAAAATATTCGTGATTGTGAAGCAAGCCTTATTGTTAGGGAAAAGATAGAAATTCTTCCTGAACCACTGTTTGTTAGAGACTGGAGACTGCACCAGAAAAGGCTCACTGTATGGTTTGGCTGCATTTGCTTTGCCTGTTTTATATCCTCTATGTATCAGTATGACTCCAGGACCCAGGATACAGTGCTAAACAAGCCTTTGGTCTGACGCAGTGCATCCATTCATATATTCTTATGACCTTCTAGGGGAATATTTACAAGATACCTGCAAATAGTAAATGCATTAAAATCAAAGAAAATTCATCCTCTGAATTTCCTTTGCAGACTGGTCTAAGGGACTGCAACCCCTTCTGTGAAGAACAGGAAGTGGAGTTCAGCCTGCAGAACACTTCTGCCCTCAAAGCCGGGGGGGTCAGACCTCCCTTGGCAAGACATGCCTTTCTCATCATCTTATAGTCTTTCTGTTTCCCATGCTCATGTAATAGTAGTAGCAGTTGAGCATTGCTGGAAGTCACTGGGTTTGGAGGGACTTACACTTTTGAAAGTAATGTAGTAGTGCAGACAGAATTGCTGTACCCTTGAAGTGGAGATGATGATGATGTGCTCTCGCCTCAATCTTGTTCTGGGCCTTGTTTTTGGGGACCACTTCTAGTGCGGCTGGAGGCAGGAGTGAACATGCTTCACGTTAGGAGTTGCCAAACCTTGATAAGAAGAGAGGCTGCTGCAGCTTCCTCCTTCTGTGCTTCCTTGCGGTTGTCAACAGCAGACTACTGTGTCAGTGGAATGAGCGGGTAATTTCAGTTACTCTAAGTATTAGTATACTTCCCTTTTCTTGGAAAACAACAACAGTAAAAATGTTTTAGGTTATCCTGTCACCGGGAGCATTGTCTCCTGTGGTGATTCCAGTAGACACATTGGTATTAGGCAAGGGATAGATTGGATCCCTTTTATTTATTTATTTTGCAGATGACAGCCTGTTGACAGATTACTACTGAGTTATGAAGAAAGCTCTCGTTGCTCTTAATTGTGGAGTAATGACCCCATTCTTTGGTTTGAGCACTAGGTCAAGATCTCAATAACCTTCAGCTTGTGGGCAAGAGAGTGTCATTTAGGACCAATCAGTAAGAGTATAACTGCTCTATTAACAATATAAGTCAGAGACAAAGGTTTCTCCAGCAATTCAAACTCTGTAATCATCCCTAGATTAACATTAGTTCAAATATGTATCATGAGCAGGATACAGGGAGATTTTGTGGATTTGTCACCCATGTCAAAGGAAGCTACATGAAGAACAAGTCCCTTTTGACTTACTAAGGCCAATGGAAAGCTCAGCCTTCTTCCCAGGCCTGGCAATTTCTAGGTCCTCCAGTCAGCCTGTGCCTTCCCTCAGGAATTTTATCCTGCCATGAAGATGTTGGCCATCTCATTAGTTTCTTCTCTTGAGACCGCTTGTTCTTAAAAATTGAAGCCCTCCCCCTTCCAGACATGAGAAACCTGCACCTATCTCTGAGTTTCTAGGTATTAACTTGCAGCTGCCATCTCAGCTCTGAGATGTGTTGACAGGATCAGGTAGGAGAAGAATCTCATTATAGTGACACAGAAACTGATTTAGGGAAAACTGTCTATCCAGGAATCACAGTTTGGCACGCACTTTAAGCATGTGGTGATACCTCAAGGAAGTCATAAAGGTTTCAAAGCATGTGCTGCAGTGGGATCCCGAATCTTTTTTTCTTTTTTTTTTCTTTTTTTTTTTTTTTTGTAACAGGTATCCCTTGTGATTGTTTTCTCTGCCCTGCATTTTTTTCTACACACACTCACCGTTTGTTTATCAACAGCCAAGGAAAATGGAGGAGAACTGCAATTTGTTTAATCTCTGCCTGGAGAAAACTGTAAGCTGACCCCCGTATAAATGAGCAGACATAAGAATTAACTTTAACAGTTTTCAGTCCATTTGATAACACAGAAATTTTGTATGAGTTTTGCCAAGTGTTTTTACATAGTGTTTTTAGGTAATTATTATGTAGATGGGTTATGTTCTTGCATTTTACTTTTTTCTCCTTTTCAGGAGATAAAACCAGTGAAATCCTCCCCTCTTGAAGTCAGTGGCAAAACTCCACTGAATTTAGGATTTTACTCAGCCAAAGAGTTTCTTGGAAATAAGATATTCAGATACTGTGCTCTGGGGTGATGTTCATAAACTTAATGCTATTTCCTCAAAATGAAAATTCTTATATATTTGTGAGCCTCTGTGTGAGAAAGCCTGAACTGAAATACTTCTCCCTGAAAACTGATTTACAATCTTGGAACTTAATGTTGTCACCAAAATTTATAAGACAGCAGTGAACTCAGCTCTCCTTACTGCTTTACACAGTGCCAATAACACCATCAGGTGTTTGAAAAGGAAAATAAACAAAAGCAAGAATGAGAGGGCTTTCATCCCTATCCAAACAGGTCAGAAGATGTCTGTTGAGGCAGATTCTGCTCTGATACACTTGTGTAAATCTCAGCCAGAGAGTGGTGCCAGATGTAGAGTTGTGAATCTGTAGGAGCTTTCACATCCCAGGTGACCTTAATTAGATACGGATCTGGCAGTCAGATCTGCATGGGCAACCTTTGCATCTGCTGCGGGACTTTTCCAATGCCAGTGTTATTTCAGACCTTTCAGCTTTCAACTTTTGCATGGGGCCAAGAGACAGCATGCAACTTATCCCCTGGCCGTGGAGGGCAGGTGATGCTTTCCCAGTGGGACAACCAGAGGTGACGGGGTGCTGTGGGGACTGCTTTCTAGCAAGGCTTCTCTTAGGGGGAAATCTTCATTTAATGGCTCAGGGGCATGGCTGCCTTCTTGCTCTGTTGTCCTGTGGCCTGGCTACAGCTATGTTTGGTGGAGGAGGAGCTGTTGCGGGGGGAAGGAGAAAAGTTCTTCAGCACTTTCAGGGCTGCTGGATTCAGCTGTGGGTATGGGAGAAGGAGGCAATATGGCAGGGGAGGAAATAAAGCGAACTGGATGGATGAGCCCTAGGCAACTAGCCCTAACAGGGCTAGATCATTGTGGGTTTTTCATTGCTTTAGCAACCCCACAAGTGGCTTCRTGAAGTGATGATCCAGTGCATGTCTGTTTACCAGGAGGAAAATTGGGAACATGTAAGAGCAGTTCTCTTTCACTGATAGGTGGGTGAAAGGATTTAGAGGTAGGTGGAAAATGCACCCCACCTATACAGAGGTGGGATTTGTTTCTGAAAGGCTTCTTCTTTGTGTGCTACCATGTTTGAAGTTCTTTGGCCAGTTTATTTTGACTAAAAGTAGATCATTTATTTAAGAAGGAGTAGTTATTTGTGCTTTAAAGAACCCTGAAGACTCCCCACTGTCATGGTGATTTCAATTTTTGTGGAACTTGAGTGATGTAATGCAGACAGGGCTGGATGGGTTATTGTGAGGCTGATTCCAAGAAAGAAAAGGAGTTTGTTTTAAATTTGAGGAGCTGAAGCACGTTTCAGCTTTTATATGCCTGTTTTTTTTTCCATGCAAGGCAGTAAGTATATACAAGGAGATGCAGAATGAAAGAGAAAGATACTGAGAGATCTGTGATATGACCTAACCTTTAAAAAATGACTACTGAGCCTGAATATCTGCACAGCTGCATGCCTCTAAAGACAACACTCATTGCATCCTCAAAATCAGTCCCCTTTAAGGTGTGTCTGGGTAGATAACCAGAAGGAAAAGGCACACAGAATCATAGGTCATATATTTGAGATAAATATCAAGAACTGCAGTTATACAGATGTGCATTCTCATTTGTGCCTATGTACACATATAAATCTGACCGCAGATCTAACTATATTGCAAGCAGGTAAATTCTGGCTACAGTTAAACTGTGTTCCAAAATGACCTAAAATGTACCTAATTATGTTATGTGAGCTCTAAAAAATAAAATACCAAGGTAAACTAATATTGTACTATTTATACAATTACTTTGAATGGAATATGTAATACAAAATATTGATTTGCAAGGATTGCTGCATTGAAAATAAAATGAGTTTTTGCCATTGTGGAGAGTGGACAAGCCCAACGTAATCAGCCTGTTCTGCTAATCATTACAGCAGCGCTGTTTGTGGCATTCTACTTAACAGTCTGTCAGCAATTCCATTAGAAAGCTATTTTTTCAGGGATTTATAATTTCACCATAAAAGTTGTTCCAAAGTGAAATTTAAAACACCTTTGCTCATACAGAYGAGGGGGAATAGAACTCCTCCTCCACTCCACCTAAGTTGCTTTTGAAAGRTCTGATCCTGTGTCACCAAAGTCAGCAAGAATTTTGCCTTTTATGTCAGGGAGTAGAATTGAATTGAAAAGGTCTTTTGGTGATTTATTGCAGTTAGCAGGAGCTTTGCTTTTGACCTTATTTGAGCTTAGGTTCCCAGATATGTTTTAATCACCAGTGTGTGAGGAACTCTGTCAAGGTGCCTCTCAAATTTTTTGCCTCAAATCATAGTTTCTTTTCTGGTGCTGTCCTTGGAAAAAGCTTCTCTGATGTGATACTTTAGTAAATGAAGTCCAGCACYGTGGCACAGATTTCAAGACCAATACAAACTGTTGCCTTCTATGCCAAAATGGCCTTCCTACTATATTGCTTATGCTGAAAGTTGGCAGTATAATTCAGGACAGTGGAGTAAATGACTATTTTTGAACATTGCTAGCTACCTGCAGTATAACATTTATAAGATTTGAAACTCAGATATACCAGATCCTGAGCAACCTGATCTAATGCTGAATTTGGACATGACTTGAGTCAGGGGTTGTCGAAGATGATCTCCTGAGGTCCCTTCCTACCTCTGTTGTTCTTTGGGTCTGAGAAGTTGTTAAATGCAACTCTGTAACATCTGCTGACACAGAGAGCTGATCAGATTTCAGTCTGCAAACAGGCATAAGTATCAAAATTTCTGTTGCTTCAGGACATTGAAAGCCATGGTTTGCTTTGGTTCATTATAGCTGTTGTAACTGTGCTTAGAAAGAAGGAGAAAGAACTTGGCTTGCTTTTCCATAACCAAAGCTGAATGATCTACTCGACAAGCTGTGGATTCAAATTCTTCATTATTTTTACCTCTTTTTGGCTCATTTAAACTTTATTTATATAAAATGTAACTTAAATTTGTAAAAGATAGAGGTGCTTCTGAAAATTTTGCTTTGTAGAGTTACGTTAGCAGTAACACTGTAATTGTCATCCCATTCATTTACTCTGTAAAATCAAGATGCTAAAATTGCACTGGTGCAATTGAGAGGTGTACTGAGCTTATTAAGGATTATTAAATTAAGGAACCTGTGACCTCAAAAGTACACCAAAATGCTATGAACTATTCTAGGTCTTAATGAAATCTTAATTTACCATTTGCAGTTTTRTGAAAGAAATCATACCAGTCTGAAATGTTCAAAAGAAAGTACAACTATCAATATGATGAAAAAAGTATCAGTTGCCTAAGAGCAAGTAAGGAGTTGGTTTGGAAGCTGGGAAACCCTGTGAGACAGAGAAGGGAGAATATGACACAGGAAAATTTGAAGTACAAAGACTTGGTGAAGACTGTGACTTTACTCCCATTCCTAAAGTGGGACAGCAAGCTTCTATTCAAGTTATGGCAGATATTATGTATCATAGTGGAAGGTAAAAATGATCCCTACAAAAAGCTATGTGTCACTTCATAAAATGAAATACAGTAATAAAATAGTCTATAGGAAAAAAAAAAGAAAAAAAGATGTATTCATCTAACCATTATGAGACCCATTTCTAGACCCTTTGCTTTTACATTTAATTGTTTACTATTTCAGATAGGAGGTTTCCTGCATACAGACAAATATGTAAAGAAAAAGCCTTTCCCAAAATCTACATGACCCTTTCCTCCTGACCTATATACAGTCAAGCATGTCTGATCCTCCAGTTACTGCCATCTCCTAGCCATCTCATCTGCCTCTAAAAGACAGATTTGCTGCTGTCATTGCTGCCGTCTTTTCAGTGATCACTATGTGCTTTTGTGGGTTTCAGTGCTACCCTTTGGTCAGTGTTGAGGTCATTTCTAATTTTAGAGAAGATGGTTGCTTACAATGCAAAAGATATTCTATAGTATATGTGTATTTTTTATTTTTTCTTTTCTTTTTTAACCAAACAGTAGTTTCTGTGCTTAACCACTTTGCAATCTTACACCTTTCTCCTGAGTCAGCTGCTGTGCTTGTTTGCTCCATCATTATCCTGGCTGAAAAATGTCAGAGTGATGGAGTACCTATGAGCAGCTTCCCTGAGAAAAAAAATAATGGGATTTGCTGAGTGAGCATGAGATGTGTTCCACAKAGAATCCTAATATCTGATGGCAAATCCAGGACAGAAGCAGGCCCCCTTGCAAAGAGGCTGACCATGGATGAAAACATAATTGCCACAGAAGCTAAAGAGCAGTACTGTTTCTTACAGTTTCTATTTTTCTCGTGGCTGTGGCAGGGCCCATAAACACCCTTGAGTGTGTGTGTGTGTGTGTGTGTGTGTATACACAGATACATACATACATGTACATATATATGTATGTATATGTAAGAAAACTGCATCTCTAGAATGTTAGAAAAATGATAGGGCTCTGAAGTCAAGCCCACATACCTCAGGGAATGTTAGAATTAAATTCTACCAGTTCATATTTTGAATAAGGTTCCCCTCTGTATATAGGCTGATAGAATCTTTAATTACATGACTGCATGCTAATTTTTCTGTAGGCCGGCTGAGGCCTTCAGCACATGTAAGAGGCAGAGTTCTTGGAAAGTGGTGAAATTCTTTCTGGTTTGGCTTGTTTTAGTGGGGGTTTCTGGTTGTATTTCTGAACAATAAACTTATAAATTACATTGACCTCCTCTGTCCTCTGCCTTTCCCATACACAGGTGGGTCAGGTTCAGGGTTAGGTTTATTGTCAACGGTGCAGTCTTTTTTCAGCAGAGGGCTACTAGTACCTTCTTGTCCCTGGTGCTGGTAGGGCCTGGAGGRGCACACTTTGATGTAGATGTTGAGCGGACAACCAAGAGAAGCAGAGACCTTCAAATTATGCCAGGAAATCTGCTCTAGTGGTTATCACCTTCTGGTGAATCATCCTAAATAGCATTTCTCCATCCTTCTCCCCTGCCTGCCTTCAGTCTTGCCTGTCTTTTGGCTCCTTGCTCTTCCTATTACTGCCTACTTCTTTATTCCCACTTTCCATCTTCTGGGAGTCTCCATCCCCCTGATTTTGAATTTGGCATGTTTTTCCTTCCTCAAGCTGTTGAGACCCCAGCCAAGTCAAGTTTTAAGAACAAATCAGAWATTCACTGTTCTGCTCCCACTCCTGGTATTTCATCAGTCTCTGGTGGCCAGGACCTGCAATTTTAGGTGGAAATCCTGTTCAGCACCTCCATCCTTACACTGACATTTGCTCATGCAAGCATTTATTCTAGTTGGCATTTGGAACCCTCAAAAAAAATGGAGCACTCAGTTCAGATGTTGTAGCTGCCCAGATGTAACAAGGAACTTGAGATTTTGCRTTAGTAAATTAAAATTTTCCTTTTTCTGTTAAGTTAACCCTTAGTCAAACTCAGCCCAGTAGCACATCTCTGGACCTAGAGCAGTAACACCTCCTCCTACCTCACCGTTATGTTGTAGGCTCCTGTTTTTCAGTACAGGAATACTTACACCTTCTCAAATGATTATAAGGCTTTTTTGTGTGGGCAGTACAATATATATTTGATGAGCAATGTCTGAAATACTTTAGCTGAGGCCCCACTGGAGAGGCTCATCCTCAGGGCAATACCCTCTGTGAAGACTGTTGTCTGGCTGGTTACAATTTAGCAAAGTCACAAGCAGCTCAAAGTGGGGGCGTCAGAAGGGAAAGTTTTGGGAAATCTTCATTACCTCTGATACAGAGTTAGTAGGATGCATTGAAGTTCTCCAAATCACTAGCAACATTGCTAGAGGGAGGTCTTTTTTTTTTTTTTTTTTTTTTTTTTTTAGTAGAAGTAGAAGGCTGATCTTTGGCAGATCTGAACTGAAGTGTTGCAGCCACGGAAGAGCATTCCTCACTGCTTTCTGGCTTTCTGCATGCCAGAAGGAAGCAATACCCAGACTAGAGAGGACTGAAGCTTTTTAGCCTCAGTGTAAAGCTGCAGGATCTGGCCTTTTAGTCATACTGCATGCAGCAGGGATACATTCCTACCCTCAGACACTCCTTTTAGTAGTGAGGAGGAGAGTTAAGATTTGTGCCCAGTGTTACTTTAAGAAGTGAAGCAAAAACAGTTTCCTGTCCTCAGGCAGATCTGAAATGAATGAGAGGAGGTGTTCTCATGTGAGCTGTTTGGTTTCTTTAAGTGTTGGTTTCTCTGTGAAAATTGTCTATGTTCTTAGTGACAATTACTGTGTTCCACTGATGGCAAGCCTGCCAAAACCCTTTGTGGAGGTGGAGAAATTAATTATTTTTGCTCAGGTCTGAGAGCATCAAAAAAAGGAAACTTGAAATCTTTGTTCTGTGAAGTTTTATTCCACCCAGCTCTAAAGAATACAGAATGATGCTGTTCACTGGAGAGAGATGTACTGTATTATTTCAGGGGTTTATTGTTACCAATATAATTTGGGAATGTGTTTTGCTCCCTATGGGAAAAGAACTGTTTCACAATGTACTGTACTTTTTCTTCTGATGTTCTTGGTCCTGCTGGGTGAATGTGTAAGCAGTTTGGGTAGGACATTTATTCTCCTGCAAAATAGAAAAAAAAATATTCAGTAGATGTCTCCTGGTCACACAGATGTTGCTCTTCCCATAGTGGAGCCCACAAATGGCTATAGCAATGCCTCCCTTTTCCTATTTGTCTTTTTTCCATGCTATTAGGAATCATGCAGATGAAGGTGAGGTGGCTGGCAAGTTTAGGGTACACAAACAGGGGGATTGAACCATCTTCCTTTGTCCTAGACCCTTAGGTTTGGGACAACACAAAATGACACAACAAACCTGTATTTCATAGAGCTCCTGTTTTTGGAAGAGTCTCAGAGGACATGCTGGTAGCATGAGATGATGTGAGAGTGTGTGGGGTGCACTGGACCCAGAACCAATGCACAGAGGACAGCCTGGATCCTGGGGACATCCTGAATTGGGGAGGGGACCTAATGATCTGGTCACTGAGCCCATCCTTGGCTAGGAAATAGAGAGGGGTAATTAGTGCTGTAGTGGTACTCAGGCACTTCAGAGCTGTCCTTCTGGGATGTCACAAGATGCTGCATGAACTGATGGGAGCAGACAGTGTTTCTTGGGGATATTTTGAGACTTCCAGAAATAGAGGGTATTGGTTTTCTGATTTTTGTTTTGTTTTTAATGAGAACTAGTAGTCACATTTCAGACAATAATAATGTATCTATTTCTGCTTATACAAGCTTTCAAGGACCTTAAATAGCATCTGCAAACAGAGAAGTTTGTTCARTGCAAATGACAGGAAGATTCAGGTCCTGCTCTTCTTCTACCTGTTTTATTCACCAGAAATACGAAGTAAATGTTTCAGGAAATCTTGCTTTTGGCCACCTAAAAATAAATGCATCCTGCCATGCTATGGACTACACAGCAGCACTCCAAMCAGCTCCTGCCCATCAGCTGTCCTCTACCCCCTCTTATATTATGCCTCAGGCTTTGCTGTTCAGAAGTTCACTTCAGCTGATGACAGCAGTATGGATGTACTGCAGCTGACCAGCTGCAGAGAAAGGTCTGCCACTTAGCAGTTGGCAACCGTATGATTTTTGTGCCTTGTAGTCACATCACAGTGTTGTTGCACACTGTAATGACCAGAGTCCCTTAATGAGGAGACCCTATCTCGCCACTGACAATGCAAAGTTGACGAGTAGGTGATCAATATTCAGTGAGGTCAGATGTCCTACCGAAGACTTTCCTTTCTGATGTACTAAAGCATTACAAGCTGGCTGGGAGAGAGGGGGAGGGGAAGAGGGCGCTGCTCTTTTTTTGCTAAGGATTGGGTAGCCTTTCTTTATTAATTCTCAGAACAGCAGTCTGAAGCTGCCAGAACTATGCTATGTGGTTTGTTTGGGACAGAGTATCTGTCAGAAGAAATGACCCCCCATTTAGCTGCATACTGCTTTAGCTATAGAGACAAATGCCTGTAGTCCAAATGTGCAAATATGTTTTTACGATTTAATTAAAGTTTCAGTCCAGTTTTCCTCAGGTAAAGGCTTGTGTTCCTGCATGCTCCCTCTATTAAACTTCAGGATAGCAATATGTTTACATTTAAGACCATTTTTGTCTCTGATTTAGTGCATAATAGTGAAACATTTCACACTGCTTTAAGAGCAGAAAAGTCATGTTCTTCTAAAATCTCAACTTTAATAACTTTAGAGTGAAAGTCAAAACGAAAGGGAGGATTCAGTGCAATGGATGTCCAAACCAAGAGGGGAGGTGATTTAACAGATTTTTTTAGGTTCAGTTGGAAGTATTCTCAGATATATAAAGCTTCATCCTTTCCCTCACATAAAGAATTTTGTCAGAAAAGTTTGCAGAAACAAACATTTTACACCTTGCTCATCTCAAGAATGGATGTCAATCTCTTGTAGCCTTAATAGCAAAGGTTACATAAGGATTGTTCAAAATTCAGTTTTCATAAGAAAAAACCCTGGAGAACAAGTGATATTAGTCCCGAGGAAATTACTTTTACTGCATGTATGTGACTGTAACAAACGGAGAACAAAAATCGATGGCTTATCTGCACACCAAGCACCCTTGAGATTATGGAAAAGCATGGCCTGAATAACTTATTTTACTTTCTGAAAGAGCACTGGGACCAACATAAAACAAAACCAACAAAAAAATCAACCCATCCTCTGTGCAATGCTCTGTGCTTGCTGCAGCCCTAGTTTCAGAGTGTATATTACAATGCTGCAGCGTACCCATGCCTAAGGGAACACCAACCTTTTCCATAGGTGCAGAACAGGAATGAGAGAACTACAAGCGTTTGTTCCAGCACAGATATCCTGAGTGATCTTCAGTAATTCACTTAATCTCTCTCTATATCAATCCTATACTATAAAATAGGGCTATTAAATGGGGCTTCATCAACCTCTATGCGATCATTTGACAGGGGAATATCGATTTGCAAATTGTTATATTTAAGTCAAGTTCTATCATATATCCCTTTTATACCAGCTGATCTGGACACCAGATTAATGTCAGTTTTGAGTTTCTGTGTGGGTGACTCAGCTTTACCTAGGGAATTTACAGTAGCTTTTATCTTCCTAGTTTCTATTAAGTCAAATGGGTGATTTTAAGGAACTTCTTCTGCCTGGATCCACTCACAAARAAAATCTTGGCATTTGCTGTTGTGCCATGGAATTGCTAACAGTCAGGCTGCTGAAGCTGCAAGTGCTTCTACGATAAGCACGTAAGAAACAATGCTTAGAAGTTTGTGAGTATTTTGTTCAGGTTTGAGTCCTTTAGCTGCAAAAAATACTTTTATTTTATTTATTCAAAAATATTTTTTTTTACTTATTTTTATGCTTTTTCTTTGTCTGAAACTTATGCTGGGGGCCCGCAAAAGGCTTCTGAGTCCTATTTGAGTCTATTCGAACATTCAGGCTATTTCATAACATTTTGGCCCTCTACCTTGGGTACGCTTTGCCCTCGCAAAAATGATTTGATGACTTTATCCACCCCCCCCCCCAAACTCTTTTTCAGTCCGTGGCCACCTAGGAGCGCCCGGCATTTGGTCAGGCGACCGAGTGAAATCATCGCTTGCCAAAATGACTGACAGCTTTAGGCATTTGACGAGATGAGTGTATGTCAGCCTGCCACAGCGCGCGCCGTCACCGGTGCTGGCGTAGCGTCGGTAGGCCTGTTTTCCTCTTTTCCTCCGTATTTCAGCCATTCYCTTTTAATCATAGGTTTCCTCTTCTGTCTCTCCCAAGCAGTGTTGCCATAGCAACGGTGTCTCTTGACCATGCTGTCTTCCTGCCGTCAGGGCTACCTCTGTCAGCCCCGCGTCAGCAGCAAGGTTCTCGTTTCAGAGAGCTCAAAGGCTTTCTCTTAAAGCTGCTTTCCCGGCATACGCGCTAAAAGTTGCCCGCGCTCTTCCGGAGGGGTGTCTCTGGAGATTGCAAGTGGAGCGGCCGGACTGCCCAGCTCCCTCAGCGCTGGCGCACCAGGTGTTACGTCTCGGACTGTCACAYGTGAGCTGCCGGGGCTGAAATTTTCCATGCAAGGTGTCTGCATCAAGCTTCTCTTGAAAAAATTCAGCCAAAGCTATATGACTGTGTGTTTGCAGGCAGTGATACAGTGTGAGAGGCACGAATCTCTGGTTTCTCCAGCGTTTGTATCTGTCTTCTTTTAATAAGCTAAGAGGTTTTGTTTCCTGAAGTGACTTGTGAGTTTGGGTTGTGAAGCACTTATCCCTTAAAAAAATACGCCTTTTCAAATTTGTKAGGTAAATCAGATGGACATCTCCCCCCGACCCAAAAACATCCTCTTGAAATTTAGACTCTGCCTGAGCCTAATGCTTTCCTGCCTCACTTCACCAAAGCTAAATCTGCAATGTCATAACTGCTTCCTATTCCCAGAACAATTTTTTTTCCAGGCAAATCATACAAAACATTATAGTGGGTTGTTAGTTTAAACTTGTTACTGGTTGCTTCTCAAGCATCTTCCTAAGCTGTTTTGATCTGCCATACTTTTGAAACAGATTCATTCAGCAGTTTTAAATTTCTCTTCTCAATAAGCCTTTAGTGGGTAGAAGAACCTTTTATAAGGTTTGATGAATGTATTGAAAGAATTAATTAAAAAAAGACTTCCWTAAATTTCTAAATGCATAAATAAATATGTTTTTAATGAACTACGCAATAGTCCGCCACAACAGGCTATTTATAATTATACAAGAGATTTTCATTTGACGTAATGCATCCATTTATTAAAATAAGGATTAATATCATGTGTATGTTACCTGTGCATACCTTTTTATATCTTTCCCTGAAGAATGGTTCATCCTAAATAATAAATAACTATATGTGGTTCAGTCAGTGACTAGGAAATTTGGTCTGAGATGGGGGAAATGAATATATATATATATATAAAATGTTATATGATCCATTCTGGAAATCCAGTTATTGAAAAGTAACTTAGCTGAAAGACCTACAGGGGACAGAACTAGGATTGTAAGAGAAAATTGAATACACAGTAAGATGTGTTAGTAAGCTGGATTCCCTATCTGTGCAAAGTAGTCATTTAATATATGTGCCATGAATGCTGCCTGACATTGCTAACAAATACTATCCCAATCTACCGCTGCAGCAGATTGTCCAGAAATCAAATAGATAATAAAATGGGAGTGGTAAATAACTAGTAAGAGTTGTAGCCTATTGCTCAAAGTGGTAGTGGGTAGGATTGTACCCAATATATCCAATAATTCTAAGTATACAAACATAACGATAGACACTAAATTAGCTGATAAGAAAGAGTACTTGTGTGAAGTTGTTATGGATAATTCTATGAAAGTGTCACTGCGTTGTCTGAGGTGATTAGAAAGGCACACTGGGTTAGGAGCAAAGGCAAGGACAAAGACTGGAAATGAAAACCTAATGTCGGTGCTGAACTTGGTGCCTGAACACTTTGCAATTCTGGCCATGATATCTCAGAAAGAAACTCACTGAACTAGGAAAGGTATGGAGAAGGGAAAGAAAGATTACCAAGGCTATGGAAATTGGTAATATGGTGATGGATTCTGACTGAGAGAGAGGAGGCAAAGTAGGCCCCGATTCTTTTATCTTGGRAAAGAGATGAGGACTGACAAGGGTAACAAAACGTGAACAGTGCAGACAATGTGAACAAGGAGTGATTATTACTATTTCTTATAACACCAAAACTGGGAGATGGCCACTGCAATGATTAGGTAGTGCATTTAAGACAAATAAAAGGAAGAAGGTTTTTCTCTYACCGGTTAACTGAAGTTGTGGAACTCACTGTCACAAGATGTTGTGCTGGTTAAAAACATAACTGGGCTCAAAAAGCACAATTGAATGAAAACCAGGATTCAGCAAATTCATGGAGACACTCCTATTAAGAAAATTAGATGCGGCCATGGCTCAGGAACTGCTTGATCTGTTGGATTCGTATATGAGGGAAGAACTGATGTATATGTTATTGCTTCCCTGAGCATCCACCACTATGTACATTTACGGAGATTTTTAAAGCCACAAGGGCTTTTGAACTGGTCCCATTTACCTGTTCTAATATATCCTCTGATTTTATGAGGTGCAATTAGAGCTTTGCTCTCTCCAGGTTTGTATGTGTTTTTCTCAATAAGGCTAAATAGAGTGGGACATATACTCCATTAATACAGCTCCAATGCTCCATCGCTCTAGAACTAGCCTCTGTCTCTATGCTGATGGTTTTGCATAGATATATCCAGGGTCCAAAATTCATAGCTAATTGTTTTTTGAGGACATGTTTCCCACTAAAGAAGAAAAAGTTGAATTTATCTTGGTATTTTATTTAGCAATGAATTTTTTAAAGTTTCAGTAATTTCATTTTAAATGAAAGCACATAAGGTTTCTATTTACTATAACTTATAAATGTCCCAGATTTAACAAGCAATAGTAATAAAATGAAACAGAACAGGTTAAATACTTGTAGAACTATATAGTGTTTAAATTTGATTTTAAATAATACTTTACATCTTTTCCATCAAAGCTCTCAGAGTACTTTGGACCTACATAACTTAAATCTCAGTTGGATTTGGGAAGCTTTTGTTCCTAAAATGTATCACCATAAAATAGTGTTTTCTGGTTCAGTTTTATAGATTTTTTTCCCCTGATGCTTTGGACTTAAATTACTTTTCCATTCCTGGTAACTAAGGTCCTTGGTGGCATTTACTATCTGGAAGTAGCTACAGGAAATAGAAAAATTACAGTTTATTCTGATATAGTGATACAGAACCTGAGAAAAGGTTCCTATACACTGTTGTCCAGGTGAGACTTTCTGTGAACTCTGCTATGCTATCCATTAACTACTAAAGAAAATCAGGTCAAGAAATGGATTCCAAAATGACAGTGAGCCCCAGAAATTGTTATTACAGCCTTGATGTGCTAAGAAATAGCATACCATATCTTTTTATATTAGATAAATTTTGATTTGCACTGACACCTAACAGAATGTATTATGGAAGACTCTAACCTAAGCCAGCCTGTGGACAAATATCTCCAGGTAGACATAAAATTGTATCAGGTTCAAGTCCCCTTCATGTATATTTTCCTCCAGAACTGCTAGGAATTCTGCTGCTGTTTGAGAACTGCTGTTTGGCAGTAGCCTGGCATAAAATTAATGTGACTTCATCATGATATCCACTGAAAATGTGGATGTTATAGCTTTATTCTCTGAATGAAAATGCGAATGACTTTGGTTCTTCATTTCATTTTTACTTTTGGGGAAGCAGGACAGATGGGAGCTCTTACTCTGTTGAAACTGTTTATGCTGGGGAATTGCGAGTGGGATGTCACATCCTACTTCACCACTTATAATGAGGCAATGTATGTGAAGAGTCCAAGATGTTCCCTTCAGCAAAGCAAGACAGTGTGCGCTGGAGAGAACAGCTCTGCGGTTCTGTGTTCATAAATAACTGTAACTGCTTAAGGAAAAGACAGTGGTGCAAATCTGAACAACATAATGCTCTACCAAGGTGAGATAGCAATGTTCAGTGAATAAAAATGAATAGTGCAATGTGCTAACTGGAACCACTGTTCAGTTTTCCTTGTCTCATCTCAATCAGGAGGAAGTAGGAAAAACCCAGAAGTGATGATGAAAGTGATTAGCAGTATGCAAAGAGCTTCTTGAGAGAGAAGACTAAACAAACTAAAAGTAGGTAATTTCTAGAAGAATGTATAACAGGAAAAGCCACAGATTTCTGTAGGAGAATGCTAGACAGAGGAAGTGGAACGGACTCTTCTGTTTACTTTCTTGCTATATATTCATGCACTGGTAGCCAGAGAACACTAAGTAAATAACGACTTTAAAACTTCTGCCAGGCTCTTTTTCCATATTTTATTCAGCATAAAATAACTGATGGAACTTACTGCTACAAGATATTATTAAAACAACTTGCTGATAGTACTGCAAAGAACTGCAGTAGAGAAAAATGGAAACATTTATTTTCCGAAGGATACAGTTCTATGAGAGCTTGACCTCTGTACTTCAGGGCTATAAATTAAGAACTCATTAACTGGGAATACAAATCAACTTTCGTCTTGATTATAAGGCTATTTACTGCTTGTACTTCATAGTTCTTTCTCAAGCTCTCTCAGCCCTGTCAGACACTGGCTGATGCTGGTGATGTCTCTGACAAGATGGAACGCTGGCTTGATCTGATACAGCAATTTTTCTGAAAAGAAGACAGCAATAGGATTGTGTTGTTCCTATCATATTTTATCTAAAATGCTTGACAACCACTAAATTGATAAAGTATTAAGTGGTTTAGTTTTTTAAAAAAACTTCATATAACAAGACGACTCAAATATAGAGTAGGATTTCAGGAGGCAAACTTTTAGAATATGAAGTTTGCGTGAGAAGAATGAAAAAGGTGATAAAGTTGGGATTTGTTAAGAGACCCCAGTTGTTTGTTCCATTCTACATTACATGGAATTATCCTCAATAATGTATCTTCTAATACTTTATCCAATGATGCACTCACTAGCCAGAAAGGTCCTTATTTACTCAATGTATATACCAGTACTGCTGTCCATATTGTGCGACTAAGCCTTGGGGAAAAGCCTATTTAAACAAGTGAGCTTGGGTCTGGTATTGCACAGGTGACCACACAGCTCAGTCTTTTCACAGCTTAAGTATCTGAGAATTTACCAGCTTTGTGGGAAGGTTTTGCAGCCTGCACTGAGCAACATGTTACTGCAACTACAGTGCCTTGATTTGTGGAAAGCCTGTAGATCAAGCCTGGAGTCAGCTCAAGGCTTCTCACTGGTGTTGGCAGAGCTTAATGGGGACATCCTCAGGGAGAAAAGAATMAAATTTGCAGGCTGTCAAGTGTGGAGGAGGGCTGGGATGGACCACTGAGGAGAATGGATGAGGAAAGTTGGAAAAGGTCAATAGCTTCAGGAGCTGTGGAAAAAGGAAGGAGTGCTGGAGAGCTTCTGGGGTTTCTGTGGGGCTGGGAAGATCCCATGGGGTTTGGAGAGGTTGTACAGACTTTGAAGGACTGTAGGCACTTGTTGGACTCTTTCCTTCTGCCTTACCTTTCAGCCTGCCCTTCCCTAGTGAGAAATCCCCCACTTACCTATCCACAGCTGCTTTCCTTCTGGTACCAGATCTTCTTCCTCCTGCCCCAGGTGACTGTGTACCAGTGCATCCCTGCAGAAAGCCCCTTATGCTTCTGCAACAGGAGATTTTACTTGCCTGATCTGTTGCTGCTGTGTGGGAAGGGAGGGAATGGAACAGGGCAGGGCTAAGCCTTCTGCTGTGATGGAGGAAGGTAGATATAGGCAGGAGAGAGGTAAAATGGGAGATGTTAGGAGAGCAGTGTCAGAGATTTCTGGAGGTTGAACATGGAGGGTTAGCAGAAAGTGTTGCTTGAATCTTAGTCCCTTTCTCTCCTCCATTTCTCCAAAGAGGGGACTCTGATGTCCTCAGCAGTCTGCTGCCCTGGGTGAATGCTGTTTTTGTTTATACTTAAATCCAGTCTTGTACTTGGGTACATTTCTGTGAGCTACATTCATCTCTTTGACTAACAGAAACAACCTACAGAAAGCCTCTGCACATTGCCGAAGAAGTTGTTTGTTTGAGATAGACAAAATCCAGCTTCCATATTTGTGTGCCTCCCACAGTCAAAGCAGCAGGCATATATTATCAGAAACCTATCATGTACCAGATGGCGCAATAAAGTGGTTGTTTAAACACATTGTGACTTAGGATAACCTGGCATAGCACATTCTCAAAATACGTTGCATGTATTTCTTCACAGATCTCAACTAAAGTTTAGCAGTGAGTAACTTCTTAAAAATCCTGGTACAACAACATGTTTTTTTTCCTTATATGTTATCTAAGAGTTGTTACAGCAAATACAAGATCTGTAAGAGCTTCACTGAATGCAAGCAATGCTCTTAAAGCATGGCCCTCCACCTGTGTGGCAGATGAAGTCCAGAGGGACCTGCAAACCAGATCTACCCAAAAAAGTAAATCTCCAGGAGGTTTGCTGGCTATTCTCTGCCATGCCTTTCACAGTATTCTGCACCAGAATGTACACACAATGTCTGCCCGTGCCAGAGGTCTTGGTAAAATGTGGGAGATCATGCTTTTGGCAGAAGAATTGGGATTTATAGTGAGTGTATGTTACCACATTTTGGGGCTCTGTGAGCAAGCTATGCCAGTCTGCATGGTCTGGACACACTTTGCCTTGCATCTGTGCATAAAGAGCAGCCTCCACTTCCTACCTTATATGACTGTGCAGGACCTACTTTTGTTTATGGGTTATGGGATAAGCTTGGGAGTTTCATAAGACAATGACCATAGTAATTCTTATTAACAGGCAAAATAAAATCTATTGGGTAAAGACAACTTGCTCTGTTTGCAGCACACAGCTTGTTTTAATGGATCAATATTCAGTGATTCAGAGGCCCAGATGGATCTTGAATAATTGAGAATCTGCAACATATTAGCCATCAGCTTCTTTGGGAGTGAACTTCTCTGAGATTTGGATCAAACCAAGTACTCCTGAAGAAAATGTTTCTTACAGAATTTTTATAGGTATTCTTCCATAGATTCTTAATTACTTTTATCAGTTCTCCAAATCTTCAAGTAAAAAGAAAAGCAGAAAATATTACATATAAATATTTGGTACAGATTTGATCATTTACATGCTTCTCTCTGTTACATAACTGCTTTTCCCTTCACTAGGAAGAAGTGTTATTACTCACATGTGATTCATGATCCTCTCCCCCACCTCCCATCTCTGCTTTTTCTTGCCTGAATATCATCTGCTGAATTTTCTGACAATATTTTTTGAATTACTTTCCATTTCTGCTAATGTTGAGAAGGGAGTACAGGCAACAAAGAGCAAGCAGGACTCTATTCTCCCTTGCCTATTATCTATGGAATTATGAGCTAAATTCTGCTTGCAGAATATCCACCTCAAAAACTTCCAAAGAGACTTTTACATCTCAGCTGCTCTTTATTATAACAAACTTCAGTTTTCAGATTTATTGGTGTGATGCCCATGCTAGAATCCACGAACTTGACTCTCAGAGTTTTCAGGGTGACAGTCAGAAAAAATTTCTCTGTAATCTGGGTGAGCTGCATTTGCAAGCGACTGCAAGACAATAAACTCAACTCAGTGCAGTTTCTTGTACAGAATCACCCTCTGGAGAAAAACATACTTTTAAATCTGTCAGCAGTAGATTTATCAGTAGGCAAGATTTTTTACGATTAGTATGCCATTCTGTCAAGCATGTGGTCAACAACTTACTGTGTCAATGGAGCAAGAACATATATCTATGAAATGAAAAATGCATCAGGATCAATTAAAGCAGAAAAAAAGTTAGACTGTTGAAAATGTACTGGAATCTTCCCTTCTGCCAATGCAGAGCTTAGCATAAAATCTAAATTTGCATGATTCCATTTAGTCTTTTAATCTATTTGATCACATTTCTTCAGAAATCCATTTCCTGTTTGCATTAGTATTTGAATTGCTTTTTAGAATTTATTTTAACATTTTTTAAAAAAAGCTTTGTATGTCACTGGTCCTTTCCCTCTGTAAACTAACAATATGTAGTGTAAAATGGTTTGCCACTTCTGGAGGTCTTTTCCCTGGCACCGAGAATTAAAAAATAATAATCTCTCTCAGGTGTTACTGGGAGTGTTGTAAATATGCTGGTCTAGGACCACAGGACAAAAGATAGTGTCTTGATGCTCTATCAGCTCTTGTGTGCTACAGTCTCCRTGATTTTCACCGATCTTCAGCCACRGGGGTCCTTTGCTGAGGAAAACCTGCACAGAATCCAGAAATTTTTCACACAGAATCACAATCACAGAATCGCAGATGGTCTGAGGTTGGAAGGGACCTTTATAGATCATCTAGTCTAACTCTTTGTGCTCAGAGTCACCTAGAGGACATTGCCCTGAACTGTGTCCATATATGGCTTTTAAATATCTCCAAGGAAGGAGACTCCACAACCACTTTGGGCATCCTGTACCAGTGCTGTGTCACTCTCACAGTAAAGAAATTTTTCCTTATATTCAGGTGGAACTTCCTGTGTTTCAGTTTGTGCCCATTGCCCCTTGTCCTGTCACCTGGCACCACTGAAAAGGATCCAAATCCATTGCCTTGCCACTCCCCCCCACCAAGGTATTTGTAGACATTGATAAGATCCCCTCTCAGTCTTCTCTTCTCCAGACTGAAGAGGTCCAGCTCTTGTAGCATTTTCTCGTAAGAGAGATGCTCCTGTCCTCTATTTCTATTTCTATTTCTATTTCTGTATCCTCCTTTCATTTAGACTTTAAAGTGGTGATGCCTGGGCACTGCAGAAACTCCTGAGGTGTTTGGTGCGCAGGACAGGATATTCTATAGGGCTGCAGAGGGTATGGTCCTGCTAGATCAGCTGGTAGGACATGCACTTTGGGTTTTCTGGCAGGGTAGCTGCCATGTCACTGCACAGCCTTTCATGCCCATCCCTGCATTGTCACAGCTGACTCTAGCTGTTTTGATGTCTTGTAAAAATTATTCAGTACTTGTATAGTTACCCTCCCCAAAAAAAATTTGTGGAGGAATGTGCTTTGACAGTTTGGGTAGTCTATCGGTTTGTATGGAGCATACCTGGATTTTAAGAATTCTCAGTGTAATTAACACCTTGGTGGTGGCTTCCACTGTATGTTTTCATGGTACACTGAGTTAAAGGGGAGAGCTATTAGATGCCACCAGGAATTCAATAGTTTTATACTGACAGGAGAAATACTTGACTTGTGTGCGATCCTTACTGTAGTGAGCACTAAGGGTTGGAGGTGGCAGTCTATCAAAGGACAGGAGAATGGAAAAGATCCGTAAGAAGGACATGAAATTGTAAGATATTAGAAAGAGTTTAGAGAGGCTCTTGAGCCCAGAAGCAGTAGAGAAAGCTTTTCCAATAAAAAAAAAAAAGAAAAAGAAAAGAAAAAGAAATTACTGAAGGATCCTGGAAGCCTTTAATGCTGCTGGCATGCTAAGGCTTCTCAGCTAAAGATGGCAATGGAAAAAGACTTGTTAATATTTTAAGATCTGTAAATCTCCTGTTGCTCTTCCATGAGCTAAGCACACATAGTGTAATAGTTCTATGCAAAACATATTTGGCCTTTGCTTTAAATGTCATAAAATCCCAGGAAGGGTTATGTGTTGCCCAGAGGGCATACTTCAGCTGTAGCTCTGGAGAGATTTCTGTCTAAGCTACTGAAGAGGGCTGGGGAGCTGGTGGTGCCTGAGGAGCTCGTGGTAGTGCCGCAGAAGACCTTAGTGCACAAGAAGGGAGATGGGAAGACTCTTAAATGGTGTCAAAACTGCTTACTTGGCAGGATGATTCTCTCAAGGAGGCACTGCCACAGCTGATGTCACTCCCAAGCACAGTGTTTGAACCTGTACAGATTTGGGATATATTTTAGATACCTGAGGAAGCGTATAAAGGCAAGGCAAAGCCTGCCAGCCTTCAAGCTAGAGATGCTGGGAGACCTTACAGATGCCTGTGATTTAACATCATCTCAACAAACTGAAAATCACAGGGATAATTTTTCAAGTGCCACTCAGTAGTTAATTTTAACATTAATTGTACCAGGAAAAGAAAACAAGAAAAGAAAACAAGTCGTATTATCAGCATTAATAGTAGGATAGAATTAACCAATTGGTTCTCACAAAACTAATTAATAAACAGATGTAACATATGGAATTATTGATAAAATGTGCTCCCGAGACTAATATTCAACTCTTACCCCTTTTCAGGTATTAAATGAGGTCACCAAAATAGCAAAAGAGATCTACACTTTGAAATAAATCAGTATTTATTGAGTGATTAAAAATAACTAATAAATTAACCCAGCACATCTAAAAATATGCACATGAATTGCACTTTATAAAATGAAAGCTAAATGAGTGAAACTATACCTATTTTTGAAATATGGCTGTAACTAGTTTTAGCAGTATTTCTATTGCAAGTTATTTGAAAGAATAAATGTAAACCTAACACAAGTTAGTAAAATTAATAAGAAATAAGAAAAGTAGCAGGAAATAAAATATAGTCATGGCATTATTCTGCTTATTACTAAGAACACGGAAAGCATCAAAGGGTGCTTTTATTCCATAATTGTAAGATAATGGTAGATTATTATTAACATAATTTAGTAATCAGACTTAAAGAGATAATTCAATACTTTATTTAGTGAAGAAAACTTGCCTCAAACAATATTATTGTTTAACTCGTATCAAAGGTCCTTTAAAATAAAGAAACAAAATAAAAATAAGTTAATTGGATAGGACAATATAGTTGAATTAATATATAGTTCCTCTTAGGAAATGRGGTTACTAAATCAAAGTATAGGACTTAGAAAGAGCTTCTGAGGTCATTTTCCAATCATTGCTCAAGGTCCTGCAGAATCCTTATGTGTGTGTCTCAGCAGAGACAGTTTGTGCTGCAATAACTCTGTATTGTGTGAATGTAAAATGGCTAAAAAGGCTCCAATTTAATATAGTGTTTGTGTTAAAAATAATGGAAGGTAAGAAATCAGTCCAGTTAAATGCTATATAAGGAGAAAGTTGAAATTAATTAGTGAGAAGATTGATTTAATGCTTGCAGTAATTGCAGCGAGGTGTTTGTACTATCTATCTACGTTATTTTGGAGATGAGAGATGCTCTCCCAAAAGGTTGTCAAATGAAAGCACGTATGGCAGAAAGGAATATGAACTGACCAGCTTGAGGTACAGAAAAGGGGAAAACATATAAAAACTCAGAGCTCTCGGAATTTAGGGTAATCATTCACTGTTTTAATTACTGAACCWGAATATATATATGGCAGAATTCAAAAGAATGTGATATCTGCACACATTGAATGACTTCTGTAATTAGAAATACAGAACACAGTGAAAATAAATATAAAATGAGATTCTAGTTTTTATTCAACACATGCATGAAGGTTTAAGCAAGGCTAAGAATTATGAGAAAATTCTCCTTCTTTTGCCCCTCCAGCAAACAGATGATAGCTATTATGAAAAGGAGAGGGCAATTTTTATCTTTCTGCAAAAACAGGATAGAAGGGGGGTTGAGAACGAGCCAAGGAGAACTCATAGCAGAAGAATAGGGCTGATAGTACTAGTAAATTCTTGGCTATATTTAAATGAGTACTTACTTTTAATATGGCTAATGTCGTACTAGTAGGATTTCTAATATGACAGTTCTGTGAACTTCAGAATGAAAGGTAATGCTAAGACAATAAACTTAGAAAGATATGACATAATAAGTATTAATGTAAGGTTAATATCCTGCGTATTAATGTCAGGTAAATGCACTGCAAGAATTATGATCTCTATGTATTTTAGCAGCAATAAGGCCATTAAACAAAGTAACTTGATAAATTAGGCTATGATTAAATTCAGCTTAAAACAGAAAAGGCAAACCATATCTTCTTATGCTTGCAATACTGTCCATGTGAACAGAGGCAATTAAATTAGTTACCAAGGCAAGTTTATTTTTTTAAGAAAAAGATTTAAAAATCAGAGTAGTCTTTTTCTCATTTGCTTCTCACATAACCTTCTCAGATACTATATGGAACCATAATTCTGCACAGACATCTGTGGAAGCATGCTTAAGGTATTTTGTATATCCCTAAAATCAGAGCCTGGCAAGATCTGTATTTGTGGAACACAGATTTGGATTCCAGTCCAGTCACTGTTCTAGCAAAGCAGTATTTTCACTCTCCAAGGACAAACGTTGACTTCCTTTGAAGTACAGAAATTCCCAATGGAGTCTTTTAGTAATAAATATTGATTTCTTCTTTTCTCTGTCCTTTAAAGTAAATTGCAGTAGTCCCACCCTTAGCTGTCCGTGCCTTTTGTCATATGATTGTCTGTATATGATGGTACCTCTGATTATCAGGAAAGCCTCAAAGTCCTAACTTTAATGTTAGAGTCCTAAATAGTTCTTGTTGCAAAGAATGTAAAGAAAATGTCTGATGAAGAAATGCTCTTGATGAAGAGCATTAAAGGACTAAACACTTCTTATTTATAGTAGGTATCAATTCAAGGACACTGTCAAGTCAGGACAATTCTGGTCTCAGTACCTTTTGATCTTTAGGTAATGAAATTTGGTATTTTCACCTATTCTTGGATTATTTCTAAAATTTGTCAGAATGTGATTATATCAATAAAAAGCCCTTGTTGTTAGGCCTTTTTATGTTGTTAACTTGCTTATTTTCTTTAAGTTTACCAGTGAACCTTGTTTTGATTCTGGATAATGAATTCACCATTTAGGAGGGTAGCTGGCTCTGCCCATCCATTAGGTGGCATCTAAGTTTCAGAAAAGTTAATTTTTTTAGGTATTACTCTTCTTTTCATGGTGATCTAATTTAGTATTGCTAATTAAATTATGTCAAGATTGAGATAACATTAATGAAGTTTATTTTCTATAGGAAAAGACTTGACTGTAATATTGTAACACAGTGATTGCTTGRAATTCAAGCATTTTTTAGTGCTATTCCTAGCTTTTGGTTGACAGGGCTTCATCCGACTTTGACTTAAAGTGTAAAAAGGCTTAATTCCACAATCTAATTCTAATTTCAAAGAAAAACTTCTAAATTCACTATAAAAGTTAGTATTCCATTTACTCTAGGCATTATCCTAGATAACTTGMAAATTATCTGCAACAATGTTCTTATTTATTTTGCTAATAGTATCTCCTAATTTAAACTCTGTTTTCATTTTTCATCTTTATAAACATTCCTATATTTAATAGTAAATTGTTAATGCTGAAATGTTCTTTTGCTGAAACTTCACCTCAAAGACCAATGTTTACTGGAGTCTGGAGGTTCCATCTTGCTCAGAGAGCGAAAACATGCAACTTTCTGTGGCCAAAGTCACACAAGGGAGTTATGTGACTGTTCTCACAACTGGTGGTCCTAACTCCTCATTCCCGGTGGCAGATATTTACAAATGGCAGAACTGACTGGGAGTGAACTTCGCTATAAAAAATGACTATTTGTCTATAGCAAGATATCTTCAGGCTTAGGCTTTGTATCCTCTGCTTAATCATGTAAGTGTTATTATAAAATTGGTAAGAATGCCTGTATATAGCTTGCAGAATTTCTAGCAATATTAGGGCATGTATCTTACAGGATCAGAATTTGCGATTGTCATCAGGTATCCTAATACAAACTCTTGTTTGTGCCTCTATGGTTCTATGATTGTAGAACAAAAAAACACTTGAGGGTTTACCACACTAATCTCAGAATCCCGGAACTTCCAAAAAACCAGTGCTTCCTTGCACGTGTTTTGAATGGCGGGGAGAATGCCAGATTGGTTGATTTGTTCATGAAGGGAAAAGCTTTTCCCTAAATAAAGTAGAATTACTGTTTATTGAAGTAATTCCTAGCAGTTTTGAAACATGTCTGTAGCCAGTCACATCATTTGCAGCTTCCTGGGTGCATTTGTAAGCTCTCATAAAAGGTCTCATTCATTTTTGTACAGAGAATCTAGAATCAAAGCATTCTTTGTACAGTTCTTGAAAAGATGCTCTTGAGATTGTACTTTAAGAATAATTATAGCTGAATCTTTAGTGCATTATATATTGTCAATGTATTAATGCACTAGCACAGCCACTTAAACAGCCAAAGTTGAAATTTAAGCATGTAAAGAAAAATGAAAGATTGTCCTTTCTTTCCTGTCTTTTAGAACATTTTAAAGGAGACTATTTGCATATGACAACAATATATATTTCTCCTAGAAAACACGATTCAGAATTTCAAGGACTGTAGCTTAGGTTGTGGGAAAAACAAAAAATTCAAACATAATACTAACATTCACATGGAAAGGACAGCTGTGTATGCAATTCAGTCCAGTAGAGACATACACGTTCACATCCAGCTGTTTCCTAATACAGCTAATTCATAGTTTTGAACCTGGAAAATGGCAAAATTTCATAGCCACCAAAATCATCTGTACCAGTGGCATCGCAGGAGCCCGTTCCGTAGCAACAATATTGTATCTTGGACATTTGGGTAGATTAAAACTTATTGTCCTCCAAGGCTACACATGGAGACATCATAAGACACAGTAGCATGATGCAGGCTGACAGAGCTTTGCCTGCCTACAAATTTCATCTGTCTTCTTCGTACATACCATTGGAGTCCTTCTTTGTTTGCCCAACATCAGCAGTGTGACCACACCATGGAAACAGGTAGTGGACCAGGCCAGGCACAAAGGGAAAGGGGGACGAGTATGGAACAAAATGCTCCTAGGATCGGTTTAAGAGGAATAAGAGTTCATACTCTCTCCTCCATGTGCCATGTCCACATAACATAGGCTTCATGCAAAGTTGGCCTTTAGGTGGGGTTCCATACAAAACTTGCAATAAAATGCCAGCTCATCCTGGGTAGTTTGTGACTGGTGAGCTTCTTATTGAGGCATGTGCCCACTACCGTCTTTGTCCTGTCACTGGCTCAAGAAAATAGAGATCATGACTTCTATTGGTGCAGTAAGTGCAAAGAGTCTTTAAACTTGAACATATGATCCCTGACTGGTTGCCTTCAAAAATAGGAGAAGTTGCAGAAGAGGCAAGTCCTTTGGCATGTCTGTTTTCTCTGCAGAATCCTAGGCTYGCTTGTGTGCTGATTTGAGCGGATGCTCGTTTTTCAAGTATTGCATCTGGGGTGATTCCAAGGAAACTGTGAGATAGTTTCATTGACATCTGGTAACTGACATATTAACAAAGACTTAGTTTACATTTCTTGCTTTGCTTTCTGAGATCTTTATATTGTTGAATAGTACCAAGATGAGGATCAACAAAACTATATAGGTTTCTGCAAGATTCAGAATTGTAAGAGTTGGTCATAATTCATACAATGTTTCTACTCCATTATTCCATAAACTACTACTCTTATATTTTTCATTAAAATGCTTGCGGAAGATGAATTTGCACTTTGATTCCTCTAACTGTTTTGTTTTAAGTGTTAACTGTTGGGACACAGTTAGAGCTGTGTCACATATGTTAACAGACAGTGAACATAAAAGAGGCCTGAGGATAGACAAAAAAATCTGACAAATAGTTACAGAAACATTTTGCATATTTACCCATATTCTAAAAGAAACATATTGCTATGCAACAAAAATGTGTTTACTGTAAAATGACATAGACTGTGGYGCTTAGAACATACTTGAAAGAGTTGGATTTTGTAAGCAGTTCATTTACATAGAAGCACAAGAACATCTGAAGGCTATGAGACAGCATCGAGGAATAGAAGACATCTATTGGGACCAGTCCCCACTAACCTTAGTTTAGTTTGATTTTCTTTTCCTCTCAGGAGTGAATATTTGTTTAATGATTACATCAGTTCATGAAATTATTCTATGTCCTTAAATGTATGGTGAGTAACTGTCTTTCCCYAGATTATTCTAAATTCTTCTTGAATTAATTAATGTTGCTGACTTTTGTTATATCATTGGCAATTTATATTTCTACTATCTCATAAAAAATAAATTACTTCCCACTTATGAGGTAGTCCTCCTTCTCAGTTACAGCCTGAGATCTGCAGATTTTTTACTCAGTTGTGCGAATAGATAGTTTGCATTCGTATTCATTTCTTTCTCTTCTAAGTCAGGCTGTGTCTTAGAGAGGCATCAAACCGAAGCCAAATTTGATGTAATACATTCAAAACTCAACCTAGTTACCAAAAAGAATGCCAAGAGCTTAAAAGGTATCAGGTTCAAAAAGAAGAACATTAGAATAAARATCTTTTATACTCAGCAAGATGACTCATACTTCTAGTTCTGTGTAAAATCTCTCTAGGTAGCTAAATGGAAGATATCCTCACACACTAATGAGGTAGTGAGGTAATAGTATAGCAAGTGCAGCTGCTAGGATGCATACAGAAAACTGAAAATAATTTCAGTAAGTAATTAAAGAACTGAAATGCTTTTTCTTATTCCAATAATTTAAGGTACTACATAATAAAAGAGGCTGTGGAAAATCTGACCAATAAAAAAAGTTTCAGTTACTTTCAGTTAAGGTGAGGTTAAGCGTATTTTGCTTTGGGATGTGGTAGCGGAAAAGAAAGACTTTCTAGCCAAGAAACTGAAAGTTGTTACCCTTTCTGYATAACTGTGTAGCAGTCTCTCTAGTTTCCATTGTATATATGCTTTCACAGAAAATGTAAGTTTTTGCTGCTGATTACAGTGGAAGAGGATGAGGTTTGCTGTTGTAGGGAGAAGCTTGTTGACTTGCAGATTTGAACCTAAAAGTGAGRAGAGAAATCTCTCTTGGATATTGCTCTTCCAGGTTAGTATGGAGATTCTTCGGTGGTATTTGGTGAAGTCTGTACTATCCCTACTCTACGGCTTAAAAAGTCACACTGGAGTTGTTGGAGGCTAAAAGTAAGAGAGTGGATGCCAATCATCTAAGTAGGTAAAAGTATTGAAARGGTACATGATGGATGTCCACACTGGAGAAGGTAAGAAACAGTGACTTAACATTGCCACAGGAAATATTCTTGTTGGCACATCTGTTAGTAGTGACATATTAACATTGATCCTGTTTTGGGATATGGACAATCAACTAGATTATCTCTCATGTTCTTTTGATATTTTCCTCTCATGTTTTCCTATGGTGCTAAGTCATGTGTCCACAACTGTTCTGTCTTTCTTCAGCCCTCAAATTCCCACAGTAGTTTAAAAAGATGTTGAGCATATCTAATAATAACTGATAAATGTCTAGGTAAGATTGGGGTGACAGCTTGAAACACAAGGTAAGACTATATGTTAATAATTACAAAGACAAAACTTAGATGATTTCAAATTAGGCCAAGAAAGAGCAACTATCACCTATGTTAGTAGTAGCAACAGTGTCCCAAGGGATTTTGCTTGGTTTAGGGAATACATTTTGTCCCCACCAGTAATATTACATAAAATTGTGTTCTAACTTGGAGAGATTTCATTTTGAACAAATATTGAAACTTTGCAGATACTTGTCTCTAGCTGTGCAGAAAAGACAAACAGCCTCCAGACCTGCCAACCCCACAGAGCTTCTTCCTTGCTTAGTTAGACTTGCTATATCAGGATAAATGAATAGCTACACAGATGGGAAAACAGAACTAGGATGAGAAATTAATACAGCCTACTGGGAATAAAGGTCCTGCTGTTGCCTGAAGCAGAGTCCCTTCAACTCTCAGTGCAACCAGGGAGAAGTAAGGGTGCACAATACTTCACTGAAACAGGCCTCAGAGAACAAGCTCCATCAGAAACAGTGTCTCAGCAGTGTTGCAGACTGGAAGGAAGCAAGAGGGTTGTGGAGAAATAAAACATGGAAAKAGAACAGGAAGAAAAACATGCTCTTTGTCAAAATGCCCTAGATCTATGTTACATCTCAGATTGTGCTTCTGTACAGAACTGCGTATTTGTATCTAGAAGAGATTTTGACCCTGGAATAGCTCTTTTGAATTTGTCCCACTGTGGAGAGCCAGCAGAATTAGCTTAATGCAGTAAGCCTGATCCTCAGCTTTATTTCCTTTTTGCTGGCCAGACTCACAGTTTTGAGATTTAGAGCCTTGAGAGCATCCCTGGAGGTTCAGCTGCTAAGCTGACTGACTGTGCAGCTGAAGGTTGCCCCTGCCAGGGTGCTGCATGGGCCAGCCGCTCCCTGGGGCCAGTAGCCATGGGTGCTCCCCGCGGCAGCAGGGTCGGGCCTTGCTGCCAGGGTCTGTCCCACCACCCAAGAGGGAGCAGAGCACCGAGGRCAGCCAAGACAGCCCCAGCCCCTGGGGCCAGGCACTGCTGTAGGGCTGGGGCCAGGCTGGGCAGTTGCCCGCAGGTCAGGGTGGGAGTCAGGGGACCATTACAGGGTTGGAGCTGGCACCACTGTAGCATTGTTGGAGGGGGACTGATAGCCCAAAGCTGGCTGAGATGGGACCTGGGGGACACCTGGGGTGGGAGAGGAACAGTAAGGGCTGCTGGGCTATGACAGCTTCCTTCCCCAGGGTGAGAGTAGGGAGAGGCTCCCACACGGTGCTTGAGGGAGCCCCCGCCAGGTCTGACCCTTGCGGTGTAGAAGYTGTTTTCAGTTCAAAGTCTAATGATCACCCTCACCCAAGCTACAGCTGCAGCCCTGTCCTGTCTGGCCATGGATCCTGTTGACCCAGACCTTGACCCCACAGGCTGGCTTCCRCACTACAGACATGCCTGGCAGTCACTGGGCTGTGTCTGGACCAGGATACCCACACTGGACCTGATCTGGACCTCAGCCTGTGGGTGACTGCTCAGCCTGGCTGCATCCCTGTGGTGGTACCCAATGTCCAAGGCTGCCCCGAACTGCCCTGGCTGCTCTGCTCCCTCACGAGGTGATGGGATGGGCCCTGGYGGCGAGGCCCTGCCCTGACACCATAGCCAAGTCCCCAGCTACTGGCCCCAGGCCCCAGGGAGCCATTGGCCCACGTGGTACCCTGACACTAATTCTTTTCCTTATGGTTATGGAGCTTGAAAAGTTACACTCCTTATGCAGATTTARGTTCTCTCATTCAAGTGTGTTTGAATTTTGCAAATTGTCACCAGAAATCCCTTTACCCTCTTCCTTTGTAGCTGCTGCACACCAGTGATGTTTCCAGCTGTGTTGCTTGCCTATGCATCTTTCTTTATGTCTGTGACGACACACCTCAGGCGTAAATACCTTCCAAGGTACTCATCAAAGGCAACAAACGRACTGTGGCTTCTATCTGCATTCATCATTACCAAAAGTGTCATTCTTCAGACTCACCTCAGCTGAGACCACAGCTGCCTTYTCTTTGCTGTTGCCATCCTTGAGAAAAAAGCAAGCCTTGCTGCTCCACCAACTTTTCTCTCTGCTCACTGCTGAAATTTTAAGCTGTAATCTGTTGTGGGAGTTTGATCAACAGACTCTAGCTCTGGCACATAAAGTCTGTTGAAGAATATGACTGCTGTTTGCTAAGTCTATCAAATTCCAGGCAAAGAGTATCCAGACTAACCTCTGATGACCCTCAAAGGGTCATTGCTTAAAAAAAATGAACATAACCAATTATTCCTCTATCCTCTACTTTTTCATGCGTTTTTCTCTTTGAATTTGACGATTGTGCAGAATAGGCATAATATTTTATTGCATTTGTGGGAAACACCCATACACACACTAAACACATATTAAAGAAATTAATTTATTCAGATAGCTGTGTTTTCCTTTTTCTAAATGTACAGAAAATGCAATGGTGGAGCCAGAAGTGAAATGAAGGATTTTGCCTTGGATTCAATTAACTACAGTGAAATTTACTACTGTGTCAGAATTGAGGTGCAATAATGTCRCAGGGGTCCCAGGTAAGTGCAAATTTGGGGTGAAAACTGTGCCATGTTTACTGTGAAACAGAATCATTATTCTTAGACTGGTCAAAAATGAGCTGCACTACAAAAGAGTGGATTTTCTTCTTTTGCAAGGACCATACCCTTTCATATGTCAGAAATTGAAAAGAGRAAAAAAAGACTTATGTACTAGGAATGTATAACTTCATTACACAATTTCTGTCTAAGAACATTCYATATGTCAAGAACATACTATATAACTCTAGGGTGGCAAGATGAGAAGAATCCATCAGTTGAGTTGGAAATAATCTACTGGAAGGTTTCTCTACTGAAGCTGCAGTCAAACAAATATAGCTTGATTTCAGAGACAACGTATTGAAATCAAAGCAGGTTTTGAAATCTTATTTGTTTCCTACAGCAATCCGTAGCACTATGCAATAAATACGTAGGGAGATTTTGGCTCCTCTTTATTTTTATGCCTGGGAGTCCAGCATATCCTACAGTCCCAGATYCATCACACTCACTGTAGTCAGGGATTTTCAGGGTTTATGTGRTTCCAGTATAGGTCAGTGGCCTGTGTGCCTTAGTGCTGAGGCTTACTTCTATGTTATGAATAATTTAAAATTGTTCAGAGTGGAACAAAACCAAATTTCGAGATCATCAAAAATATTTACTATTTATTCAATATCTTCAAAATTTAATTTGCCTWTGCCTGTGGTGCTATCAGTTATGCAGCAATAGATTCAGTGGTCCAACGTAACAAATACTTTGGGGGCCTGTTTTTCAATGTGCCTTGAAGCTGCTCTATGTATGTGTATGTGTATGGGGGGGGGTATGTAAGCATGTGTATGTAAACCACCTGAAAATATTAGAATGTTTGGTATGTGAGCATCAGCAGAAACATAATTCATTCTGTCACCCACGTGAGAAGCTGCAATAAAATATGTGTAAAAACCCATCRGATAAATATATTTTGTGCCATAAAATTCTGTCACCTGCAAAGGCAGGTGCTAATGCTTCAGGAATACACATATCCTGTAGACAATGTTGCAGATTGCAGAAAATTGGAGTGTGTTTGTGTTTTTGTAGTTCTTCTTTTAGCATTTAATTATTTTTTCAGGGCCAATGTGTTGCTGCTGCTTATCTATATATTGAYACAATTGGTTCCACATAGAGCATTTGCTTGTATCTAACTTTGTTTATAAAGACTATTTTAAGATGATATTGGCGGGGGTGGGGACATGAGAGGAAGAGAGAGAATCTTTTTAATTAGTTTTGTGTAGGCAGCAGGGAGAGGACAGATGTACATTGTAAATGTATCCTTTCCTGCGTTTTTCTTATGATATTAAGCAGCAAATAGACCRATCACAATAGGCCACTAGCTTTTTTTTGTTCTGTTTTTGGAAGACCTGGCACTGCTAAGCACCCTTAWGATGCCTTATTGTTGTTTCCTGCTTGACATTCCCTGTCCTTGACATATCCCTTCCCCTGAATCGATGATGACTGCCATCTTAGCCCTCAGGCTTCTCCACGGCTGCTTTCAACTGAGCTAGCCTTGTCCGTTATTTCTTGCTGCCCTACTTTTGCCCTCGCCACCCCCTCTTTTAAACTCTACAGCAACTTTAATTCAGCTTGCAAGTGTGGCCGTTGTGGAGAGCTTTCTTTATAAGCGGGAAGCTTGTGCACCCCGCAGAATTTCTGGTGGAATTTATCTAGCTCTAGCGCGCAGTGTTTCCGGCCTGTTGAGGGGGCCTGCTGCAACCAGCCTGCAGCCCACTTCTAAGCAGTCTGACACAAAATGGCAGTTTGAACCAAGCACGGTCATTCGCCTAGATAATGTGTCTGAATATAAAATCAAACAGTTCACGGCAGCAAAGTCGTTTCTCTGGTGGATATGGCTATCATGAGGCAATTGCACCCATGGGGGTTTAGCAGCACTCGTTTGTTCTCGATTCTTGATCACACCCCAGGGACATGATTATCCCATGCCAGTAGTCATATTCCTGGTTATACCTCGTTGCTTAATTGCAACATCTTACCCTCCCTCCCCACCCCACCCCCCCAAAAAAAAAGGTGAGATACTGGTAAAAAAATTTTAAAGCAGTACGATAGTTTCTGAGCTGCTAGTTATGTATATTAATTAACCCTTCTCAGAGAAAATCCACAGAGGCATACTTTCAAGAGAGATTCCCCTCCTTCCCACACAAATAGATATGTGGTATAGTCTCTCTCTTGGTATCTCATGCACTGCTCCAGGCTCTTGATGTCAAAATATACCAGCTGAGAATGTAGGATAAGAACAGCCGTAGGCTTTCCTCTGGTCCTCAAGACATTTCAAATCTATACTTTCCTGATTAGTATAATACCCTGTTTTGTCAGGAGCACAAATATTTTTTTCCCTCGTCTCCAAACAGGCAACTTTTACAGCAGTACACGAAAAGACTTAATATAAAGAGAGAACAGAAAAACATAGAAAATTCACCTGAGAGTCCAAAGCTCTAACATATATTTACTTTTTCCATTGTGAGGAACATTTAAACAATTCCTTCACATTTATAACTGCACATCTATTTGAAATAATTGAAACGGAAACGTTAAAAGAAATTACATTTTGCTAATCCATTTACAATGGTATAAATTGCTTCTCATAGCCAACTGCCAGGCCGGCTGTTTTATTTAATAACTTTAATGCTGAGGTTCCCTGAGGCAAGGAGACAGTTATCCCACCAACTGCAGAAGGTTTTACTGAAGTGTCCCCTGGCTATTGTCCAGTAACTGTGCTAGAGCTTAGCTGACAGGTTCAGTTGCGTTCCCTATCTTTGACAAATATGGCTGTTACATGTTTTAATGCAAACTCATTCAGAATAAGAGAGAAAAAGCATAAACAAGGCATCCTACCAAAACACAGTTGTGGCTGGGTGACTACTAATTTATCATTATAAAATATGTTGTTATTACATTTTGAAAGCCTGGGACTGAACAATTACGATGTTATTCACCAGCTGAACCACAGATATGTCTCAAATTTAAAGGACTCTCAAAAAGAAATATTGCATGGAAGAGTAACTCACCAGCATGGTTATTTGATAGCCATTGCTCTAAACAATTCAGTTGTATCTGTGGTATTTTTTCCCATGTTCAGCAGCATTATGGAAGATAATTCTTTCTCCTTTACCTCCATGATGACATGCGTTGGGCTAACTATCTTTTCAGCTGTGGATAAATGTGGCTTCTTTGGCTATGATCCCAGTCTTATTTTTTGTGGTAGTTTAAGTAAGGTTAAACAATGTAGGTAAGTTCAGAATCCAATCACTTTTCCTTGTTTTGAACCCTGCAGTATTTACAGTTTCTTTTACTCATCACATGAAGAGCAGAGTATTAGATTTAGGCTTGGCCCCTGTCATGGTAGTTCAGCATACTGTTAACTGCCTCAGTCTCAGATATGTTAAAAGAGCCCTAGGTTTGTCTAAAGATTCAAAAGTTGTTGAGTAACGCAAGTGAATCTGATTTTCAATAGTAAGACTGTACTGCTTTACATACACAAATGCTGTAAAACATTAATTGCTTCTGAGTCTTAAAAGAACATGTGCTTTCTTATAATGGGGAAGACTCCAGAAAAATCTATCAAGTGAAATAACTCTTCATAATTCTCAGGAAGAAAACCCTAAAAATTACCAAGGTGTATTAAAATATGTTTGTGAATTGCATGTTTTTGATTTAAAAAATTAATCATTATTAAAAATAGCAGAGACATTATCTGATATGTTTTTATTTTCAAATTGTATCCATTACTGCTATCCATTTATGAAGTACATGAGATCATGACTGCTTTTATTATTGTTCCCCTCAAATAAATACATCTTTATTTTCAGGAAAGTTGCCCTGAGGCCAAGACTTGAAATTGTTCTCAAGCAGATAGTATAATTAAGGATTGATCTGCACAGTGGGGAGAAGTTTGATGAATCAGACATTGACATTTCTTTTTTTTTTTTCACTTTTTCCTTATGACAGAAAGCCTGGATTCCTCCCAACCAACATAAGACACCCAATTATGTAGACAATACAGAGTTAGGAGTTTAGACATCCTTGATTGTCAAAGACTGTCAAAGAGAAATAGGTACTTCTAGCTGGCAGTTTATCCTATATCTTGCCATTGACTTTAGCAGGAGCCTAGGGCAAATATTCCCCAGACTTAAACACCTCAAGTAAATGCCTGAGGTTGACATGGGATGAATGCAGGCTGAAGATTTTAGTTTGGTAAAGCAGAGACTACCTTTTCTCAATTACCTGATCTGGAAATAAATATTCAGATTACAAATTTGTAGTTGTAGAGAGAAGTCTTTAGCTTGTTTTCAATAGCTTGAATTCCTCCTTCAAATGTATTTTCAGATTCAATTTAAGAAAAGCTCAACCATTTAGATGTCCCTAGTTTGATCCTAGCTCTAAATCAAATTTCATTAAAAAAATGTGTACATCGTGCAGTTAGTATTTTTCTGCAGCAACTTTGGGGCCCTGAGGTCATAGTATTTCTACATATAGGGAGATATAGGGAAATGGGTATCTTGTGTGTTGTTCCTTCAAGTTCCTTCTACAGCAGAAAATAGTAGCTGAGGAAATTAATCTGCTTTGCCATGCATGATATTTGCTTTGTTGCAAAATTATTTYCATAATAAATCAATTAAAGCATATATTTAACTAGCCACTTGCATTAAGAACTATATAATAGTTTTTTCATAATAGTACTGGTTGAAATGGCTTAAAACATATATCCCAAACAACAAAAATTGCTGGGGATATGTGTTGCCTATCAAGTTCTTTCTGTGCAATATGAAACAAACTATCAATTATATGCAATCATGCTGTCACATACAGCAATAAAATGCAAAAAGCCATAAAATAATGCCACAGAATATCATAAATTACATTTGCAGAGCTTATCTGACCCAAGACTGAGATGATCAGGAGAGAGATACAGGTCATTATCTACAATGCTTATGAAATTCATTTTGGTTATAATGAAGTGGAAATGGTAAGATAAGTCTGGAAATAAACTGGAATTTAATTGAGGGTTATTCTGTAGATTAACTTGACTCAAAACTGTGAATGTCTTGTGCACAATGAATCCACAGTCGTTAATCGACTTGCTAACACTGGTGACATTCTTAAGTAATATATCTGATTATTGAACTTTATAAAATATTTTGGCCATTGTGCCTAGATAAAGATTTCTCTGAAACACTTTTTTTTTGGATGCTATAAGAAGTGATCGTATTGAAATATATTAAATCTGCCATGAAAGAAAATAGCCTTTCCCTTGGATGAAGGAACATTATCTCTAATGGGCTTTTCAAAGAAAATTGAGGGAGCAACTCAGTTTGTAAGTCTGCAGATCAAAGAAATCAAGGTATCTGGAATTCCTTGTTGTAATCAGAAGCCCAAAAGTTTGGTATTATCTGTTTGAGTTGAGGAAAATCCCTGCAGTTTTTTGAAACTGCTTTATCAATACTTTTTTTTTGTTGTTGTTGTTATCTCTGATCTTCAGTTTAGAGGCCAACTTCAGCTTACGTATCAAAGCAGAGAATTTACTTAAGAGATGAAGAGTGTAATTGGAAAACTGAAAATGTAGTCACCTGATTAATTAACTATTCAGGCAACAGTTCTCTTGACTGCATGGCCAAGTCCTCCCTGGGTGATTGAGCAGTGGCAGTACTTCTTTTATGGCAATGCAAAGTTCTTTGTACTTTCATGTTACAGTAATAGGTGGCCGTGCAACCCAGGCTGCCTGCTAGACAATCCTCTAGAATATTTGTATTTAGTTCCATGGCAGGTTTTCATTAGTTTTTTTTTTTTTTTTTCCTGCCTTATTTTGTTCAGTTTGTTAAATGCTTGGTTAGACAAAAGCTAAAACCTTTCTGACCCAAGAGCGCAAAGGAAAATCCCTTTGTTACAAATGTGATTAGTTTGTGCTCTGACAAAAACAACATCTGTGTTATTTCCCCATTTTACATACTTGATAATTCCTTGTGCCAGCTCTTAACGTCCAAGTTCCTTCTGACTGGGCAGATATGCAACATTTCTCAGAATGAGTGTGGTTATGGCAAGGTTTAAACTTGCAAGTTGGATACAAATCTACAAGAAAGCATGTGTGTCCCATCGTAAGCAAAATYTGGCCTTTCAACTGTTAGAACTTTGTTCGTTTAACTTGTAAATTGAGAAGAAAAATTCAGTTACATGACAATAATACAAGTGAAGGACAAACCTCAGTTCTGGGCAGGAAGGAAGTGTGTGTGGGGGAAGTAATATCAGGAAGGTAAGCAACAAACCAAATAAATGACTATTTATGGGTCACACTTTGTCACTGACACTCACTGGCTGGTGAATCTGTTAGTTCCTGAGAAAATAAACAGAGATGGACTTGAAAACCCCTAGGAGTACATATTTCTTAGTCATTACTGGCTAGGCAGCTGAAGTAATATTTAGCATCTCTCCTGTGTCTACCAAATATAAAATAAACAATTTTTAAAAGGTAATTTTATTTTGTTATTATACACTTCCTTCATGTTTCTTCTTCAATATATCCCTGACCTTCTGAATATTATGAATAAAATCCATACCTGTGTCTGTGTGACTGCTTTAATGCAGAGGTATATCCTCTTATAAAATCTCATGGAAGCTAGAGAGAACAGGAGTCACCCAATCCATTATGAATGGAGATGTTCTGAGCCATTAAATCATCAGACAAGAGAAAATCTGAAAAACAGAGTCTAGTGTGGAATGAAAACATTGTCACGCTTTTTGGGAAATAATTGTATAACTAGGAAGGTTTTGTAAAGTTCTTTGAAGATAAGGAGCTACAAGTCATATGACCGTTAGAGTTGTTTTTCTACCTAGTCAAGGAAATCTGTCTGCAGTCTGCATGTGTTAGGCTTCAGGATGCGGCTGTGCACTGAAAAAGCACACCATGGAGGTGGCAGCAGGAGCAGTCTGCAACACGTGTTTTTGGAATCCAGATCTCACAAATCTCATAGACAAAGAATTCTTTCAGAATGCATTTCTCACTCTGTGGAGAAGCTAGAGCCAGAGCTCATTGTCCAGCAAGGTGTTTACTCAGCTGCCATTTCTTGGTACAATGGAAAAGTCCAGAGGAAATTTCCAATGTAGGAAGTCTTTCAGCTATGAATTATCAGGAGTAAGATGAAGCATACAAAGGAGGCCTAGCCTGATGCTGGATTGCTTCTCTGCATCTGCCACTGGCTACTTTCCTAGACAGGACTCTGAGGAAGAAGGACCTTTCCTTCCTATAGTCTAAAGAACAAAGAATGACAGACTGCGCTATGACTATTCTGAGATTTTATAAAAAGGGTAAAAGAAGGCCAGTCAGTGTTTTTTACATGCTGGGGACCGACTAGCTGGAGAGCAACTTTGCAGAGAGAGACCTGGTATCCTAGTGGGCAAACTAAACATGAGCCAGSAACATGCCTTTTTGGAAGAGAAGGCGTTAGGAGTAGTGTTGCCAGGAGTTTGAGGGAGATAATCCTTCCCTTCTACTCAGCACTGGTGATGCCACATCTGGTGTGCTCGGTCCAATTTTGAACTGCCCAGTGCAAGTACGTACAGGAGCAAGTCCATCAAAAGGCCACAAAAAGATTAAGGGACTGAACAACTTTCGTATGAGGATAAGTTGAGAGAGCTGGGACTGTTCAGCTTGGAGAACAGAAGGCTCACGGGTATCTTATCAACGTGTATAAATACCTAATGGGAGAGTTTAAGAAGACAGACCACACTCTTCTCAGTGGTACCCAGTGGCAGAATGAGAGGCCATTAGTACAAGCTGAAACGCAGGAAATTCCGCTCAAATATAAGAAAATACTTTTGTACTGTGAGTGTAGTGCAACACCGGAACTGGCTGCCCACAGAAGTTGTGGATTCTCCATCCTTGGAGATATGCAAAAAACAACTGCACACGGTCTTAGTTAACCTATTCTAGTTGACCCTGTTGGCACAGGAGGGCTGGATCAGGTGATCTCCAGAGGTTCTTTCCAACCCTAGCTACTCTATGATTCTGTGATTAATAGCACACACCATCTTTCACAATTACACTGTTTTGTTAGTTGTTACTATGTAAAAAGATTAACTTCTACTGAACTGATGTATCTTATTCAAATCTAGAATATACTGCAGTCAGTCCTTTTTTAATGGCCTGTAGATAGACCCATCTACAAGTGACTTTTTATGATAGTCTGTTCTTTAAAATGCTGTTTTATGTTGTTAAATCTGCTAAGAGTAGAAAGAGGTTACATATAGCTAATGGGAAGGTCTGTGCCATAAGAGTCTTTAAATCACTATGAACTTTTTGCTGTGGATCCAGCACATTATTAGTTTAGTATCACTTGCTAGGTTATCAGTGGAGTTTCAAAGTCAGATGTCTTGATGCAAAAGCTTGGGCCTTTAGAAAATTAAAATGGCTTAAAAATAGTAACAAACTGATAATTACTGATGGTGGGTTGTTCTCCTTGTTTGTTGAAAACAAAGGCTTCCATAGAAATTATTTTAATAAAAGTTCATTTTAGAGTAAAAGCTAAGCAAGTTCCTTCTCTAACACCATCAACGTTTGTTCAAAACACTTCTTATTGATCTTTCCAGAAAATACCAGCACAGAAAAGCATTCCTTTTTTCATCTGACATATTGTTTAGCATTCCAGTGTCTTATTTTTATTACATRTGGATAAACCTCAAGTAATATCTTTTCCAATCTTGCTCTACAGGGCAATATCTGTCTTTTTTTTTTTTAATTCCATTTTGGAATGGAGAAAATAAAATTAAAGTTATAGGACTCCCTATGAAAGAAATTTCCTACTCTTAATTAAGTTAATTTGATTCCCACTAGCTAGCCTACTCTGAAAATGCAGAAAAATCCAACTTATTCTGTCTGAATGTGAGATTTCCCCTACCGTTTACTTTAAAATATAGTGAACAAAGGTAGTGTAATATGGGAGTGACAGATTGATCCAAAGCCTTTTCTGGAGTTGGTTTATCATCAGGCAACAGCACACGTGAATGCAGGGTAATTTCTGAGGATGCTTTCAGCTGGGATTCTCCTTGGAGCACAGCTGTCTGTGGAAGCTTTCTTATTCAGTCTAGGACCGGGGAAAACTGATGAAGAAGAGGTCTGGATCACAAGATGCTTAGAAAGAAGCAAAAATTTACTATATACTACAGATTTGAATTCATTTGCCTTTTGAGGTTTTAAGCAGGCAACTTCCAAATCTGTACTCAGCCATGTCAGAACATGCAGCTGTGTCCAATCTGTAGGAGAAATTATGATCATCTTAGCTAACATATTCTGACACAGTTAATAACCCCAATGAAGGCAGAACCAAGGTGACTTACTTGCTGTGTATTGTTGCACACAATTTATTAATCAGAAAATCTCTGCTTGTGGAGCAGCTTGCAATTCATCATCATGCTGGACCCAGCAACCTCAGTATCCTGAAAAAAATAGGTCTGTCAGGCTAGGTGAACAATCTTGCTTGCATTTTGATATTACAAATACATTTTGATTTATTACATTGTGGAAATTAATCAGGGGAATATCCCACCTCCCCTGACATACAACATGGAAGCAACAGCAGCCAAATCTCAAAGATGGGAGGAGAATAAGAGTGAGACTAGTATTCTTTCATCCCTCCCTATGCCATTGGGTGCTATGAGGAGATTGAGAGATCATCCGTATGACTGGACAAGAACCATACGGAAAATGCAAGAAGGTGTCTGCCCAGCTGGTAGGCTCTGATATTTTGTGATCAGTAAGTGCTTTCCTAGTTGCTTTGGAGGACTTATAACAGCTATTGGAGATCACCATCCTCTCAGCTCTGTGTTTGGAAGCAGAATCCTTTCTTCCTGCACTCTTTTTATAGCTCAGCATATGGTCCAACAAGAACTCAGGCTTGGCCTGTTATTTGGCAGGGTGTGCATATGCATTTTTATTTTTCTGTGGCTTTTCAAGAGGCATTTTAAGATTTTTGTTCATTAAACGGAGCCATGTCTACAATAACTGTTGCCGAGGTCACTTACTGCCAAAAACAATCTGTTTTCAAGGTCGCTCCTTTCTCTTCCCTGAAGCTCAGAATTCTTGATGTCCTTCACAGTGGTTTCACAGCCACTTGAAAGCTTGGGTTTGATGCTGGTGAAGTTATCAACAAAGATGAAACCCTCTGAAATTAAGTGAGGGCAGATAAACATAGTTAATTTTTCAAACACTTTAGCATAAAATGTATTTGCTCTAGTAGGAAGTCAGAGAGGCTCAGGGCATTTACAGACTTTAGAGTGCATTTTTCAGTCACTCTCAGGTTTGGTCTAACTTTGTTTCCCTTGAAATGARTGGAAGTTTTCCCAATATTCTCCGTGGAAGCAGGATTTAAGCCAGTACTTAGCAATTGTAGGGTATCCATTAGAATTCTATTTCTATGGTCCTGAGGAAAAAAAAAACTCAATAAAGTTGTACTTGTGCTATATTGATATTCTTGGCTAAAATATGCACATCTCCAAGTTGGCTTATGGCTCTCTGTGGGATGCTGCTGTGCAAATGTGGAGAGGTTCATGCTGCCTGTGTTATTATCTAGCTAGAGAGCTTCTGTCTCCTGAGATGTAAGACTGGGAGGTTTCAAAAGCACTAAAAATATATTAATGTGCAGTTTTAAGGCAACTTAAGCAGCTTCCTTACTGTTTTGGCATCTCAAGAGTGCTTGTTTGTCAGAGCTTTGCAGCTGACCTTCAGGAATCTCTTGAGCATATAAATGGAGCTGTGATGTGCAAGAACTTCCATGCTTAGATGTTGTTTTGACATAACTTGACCCTGCATGGCTTTTGGAGAATGTTTCAGGATTAACAAAATAACCAAGATGGTAAATTTAATGATTTCCATGTTGCTAATATTAGAGTTACCCTGGAAATGGCAAATTAGCTAATTGGGATATAAAGCACACTACTTTGCAGAAATCATTTTCCAGGGTTCAGCGTACAACACTGATAACAAAGTYCTAGAATATAAATTTGAGATAAACTGACTTCTCTGACCTGCTTCTAATATATGTTCTAAGATTCGTAAGAGATCACTTCCTAGAATATATATTAAAATTATTATTGTATAATATTAACTAGATTTTATATCCTTAAGAGCAGTAATTTTATATAATGTAGTGAAAATTCAGGTTTTGCTACCACTTGCATTGTAAAATTTGATTTAAGAAAATTAAGAACATAACTAAATGCTCTGAATAACAAATATAGCGTTCAGGGTCCCACAATAGACACTAATTCTGCTTAAATGCAACATATAGTGTCTCTAGATAGATTTGAGATACATTTTTGTGTTGATTTGCTAACAGGTTTATACATGCTTTGTTAGTATGTATCACACTATGAAGGAGCCAGATAGAAAGATGTCTATTTTTCAGAAGAAAGGACGTCAATATTATATTGTAATGCTACCACCAAGAATTTTTTATAACTGCATCACCATAAATTTATTGTGAAAGTGTGATATCTTACTCTCACATATTTTTATTTTACTTCATTGTTTACTTATCTTATTTTGACTATTTGAGTGTTGTTTAGTAAAGCCTGTAATTATTGACCTTTGCTAAGTACTACAAAAATAATAAAGGCACTATTATTCCAGGTATCTGGCTTGCATGTAAATGAATTTTGTGTTGAAAATAGGTTTACCAACAACAACAGCAGAAAAGATTAGCTCAAAGGTAGAATGATGAGCTTTTATATAAGTTCTTTGCAGTGTTTCTACTGATTTTTGTATTGCCATGCAAGTACAGCTGCCCATTACTCAGTTTTCCACATGTAAGTAACCTTACATGTCTTGGTTCTGAGTCTCTTATGAATTACTGCGGTTTTATGCTGGAGTGATTACATTGACTTAATTCCTCATGGAGTCATAGTGATTTACAAAAGTTTGAAGTAAAATCAGCAAACTCGCTGAGGAATTCTGGTGGAAATGTATCTTGCCACAGTGAAGTGCATAGAAAACTTGTGCTATGACAATTTTGGTTTGAGTGGTTGCTAAATTTCAGTATCATGTTTCAGTGTTCACTTGTTTTTGATCTTAGAAAAATCACTTGTAAAATATATGATTATGAAATTAATCATCCTAATATTTGTTCTGAGCTTTGTTCTCTCTCTCCTTCTTTGTCGTGTATGGTTTTTGTTGGAGGATGTGCTTTTGTGACTTCTTTTATTTACTTTCTCTCTGTATGTATGATTGTAGGTATCTGTGGGTTTATGTGGGTGAGTGTGTCTGCATTCAAGGTATTGAAAATACATTTGCACATCAGGCAACAGAGGAGAGACTGTGTAGTCTTCCTGTCAGTAAGAGAATGACTGCATCTACCCCTACAATAAAATATTCTTCTTTGGTATATTCAATATAAATATATAATACTGTCTCTTGACATTTATCCTTGTCATCCCTTGAAAAGGAATTAAATGTTTCCCTTTCTGAAAAACACTGTCTTGCTTTTATTTTATAAAGATGCACATCKTTCTGATCTTGTGTTAGTACTTTCTTTTGGATGCCTTCTTTCTTTCAGTGAAATCACATCCTTTTGGTGAAAATGTCTTTGATTATTTTTTTCACTAAAATTCAAAGCATAACAAATAGAATGCTGAAAACTTGCAAAGCAGCTACTGAGCAGACTGTTGCAATAAACAATATCGGTTTTGATGAAGTTTATATATCTTCTCCTTCTATCACTTTACAAATTTCTAATCCAGAAAAAATCTTCAACTGCAATAGCAACTTAGTCAGAATAAGATAATTTGTAYAAACTATTAAAATTGAGATTTTCACATGATTTCCAGATGGAATTGCAAACTAACAGGTGACTGTGAACTAGTTCCCCAGTTCTCTGGGAATTTTAATGTTCATTGGCTAAATACATTGCAAAAATCTGCACCTTCCTATCTTTYTTTTTATTTAGATTTGTAATGAAATTGAATGTTCCCTGCCTGGTTTCAGATAAGAATATCAGTTTAGTATCTTAGTTTGTGCAAACCTATTGATAAAAAGCAAAAGTTAAAAAAAAAAGTGTAAATCTATAAAAAGAGGCTATTTTAGAAGGAGGAGTAAACGACAAAACAGGTTTCCAGATCAATTGACCTGATCTGTTTCAAGAAAAAAATATTCAAGATGTTCAAGCTTTTGGAAGCTTCCATTTTATGATGGACTGAAGGAGAAATAGTTATTATTTCTTAACATTTTATTTATTAGGYAAGGGAAAATAGAAAATTTTTATTTAGTACACAAAGTGAAATCATATTTTTATAGTTGGAAAGACTTTAGTCTTTAACCTCACATCTGAACAGGGCTGGAGATTTGAGCAAGTTTCAGACTTCTTGATTTGTATTTGTTTTTATTCTACTACTTTAAGTTTACTATTGCCTTTTGTGCCATTGCAGCAGATCGGTGTTTCTGTAATCACGCTGCAAGTAATATGATTCCTATGCTCATACAGTCCTCCTAAGTTCAAGTTCTGGTCTTGCACCAGTACTGCTATTGGCAGTCTTCCTATGGCCTTTCATGAAGATCTTCCCATCAGGCATTCACTTTTACTGACGGAGAGGTGACCAAAAAGAAAATATTCAGCCTAGCTCACCATCACTACTGGGCATGCAGGACATATTGAATCAAGACATTCATTATAACTCTGATTTCCTGTTCAGTAGAAGAAATGTTCAGGAGATTCTTACTGTTTCCAAAGGGAACTCATGTTTTGGCTTCACTGCTTCYTTTGGACCCTCCAAAAGGAGTGATATTCCAAGAACTGCTGACAGTGATTATAATGTAGTTGGCATCATTGTCACGTGTGAAAATTAGTTTCTGTAATTCACAGTTCATTAAGTGCTGCATCCTCTCCTTTGTACCTGACCACAGAGCACATGAGTCCAAARTCATGTTCAGTTGGATGAATATTTATTTGAAATTTCAGTCTGGATACCCTTCATTCAGTCTCCTCAGTCACAGAAATCCTGATTTTTCTTGGTCTTCTTGTAGGAATGGATAGCTACACATGACAGGGCAAATACATTACGGCTTTTATCCACAGCTTCCACAAATACACTGCAGTTTTAAGAGAGAGACATAACATATATTGAGAAAGTGAGAAGCACTATCTTTGTCAGTGTCTGCTTTGATAGTTAGGATCAATCTAAATCTTRTACCTTAATCCCGCCTTCTACCACAGATCATATGAAGTAAGGGTGGCTTATTTTACTGGAGCTAGTTGAGGGTGATTGCAAGATTAACTAGAAATATCAGTGTGGGTGTACCTCAAATGTCTCCTCCCGCAGAGAGACATGCACAGGTTCTCTGSCTGCAGGGAAGTCTAATAGAAGAACTGTAATGTCTATGAGGAGTCTGTTGGGATTTGAATGGCTGTTTGTCTCAGTCCTCAGAGCAAGCTTTTTGTCTAGTTGACTTAGGAAACCACTGATCAGTGTATGCTCTAGGTATCATTCTTTGTGCCATCAGAGAAAATAAGGAGCTGCAAYAGACCTCAGCTTGAGGGCCAGGTAACCCCACTAAACTCAAACCGTARCCTAATCCCCTCTAGCCTGAAGTAACAGTACAATAATTATGCCACAAAGTGGCATCTCTAGCTCCTGTATCTCACTGATGAACAGCTGAAATTTGAGGTGCCAGATCCTTTAAATCTTTGTGTAGATGTGTAATCTTACTCGTATGGGCTAAGCATGCAGATAAAGAGAAGAACTCAGGCATCAGCAGAGAAAAGACATAGTTAAGAGTAGCTATGCGGTTCAGCAGTTATTGTTGTACTTATTTTAGTGGCTTAAAAAAAAGGAAGAGATAGAGTTACTACACATAGGTATAAAGATGCTGTTTCCCTCTGTCTATTTGCTATAGTGTATGTTTTGTTTTTTAGCTTGTTCAGCTTTGCCTTGTTTCACACCATATCACAAAAAAGTAACAAGTCAACACAGCTAGGTGTTTTGGAGACTACATGTTTGTGTGTCGATCTGCTGTGAATGGTTGCTTTCTTATTCAGAAATTACCAATAAATATTCCAGTCACAAATACTGACTTGAATTTTGTGGAAGTTAATTAATTGCACAAGGAGTCAACTAACAGTTGCAGCTGCAAAGTGCAGCTTAGCTTTTTCTCTGTAACACTAGTATTATACTTAAGCTAAACTGTTCTGGATATCATTGGCATTTTCTTTTACATGTCTGAGAATAGTATTTCCCTCATCCTCTCCAAGTTCATGTTGACGCTTTCTACAAGAACCTTGTTATGTTGGGAAGGAAAGAGAAATTTACCTAGGAATTAACAGATAAATCTATTGTTGTGCCAGTTCCTAAAAAAATATAATTTTATTTTTTATGACCTCTATGAATTCACTTAGTCCATTCTCTTTTGCTTTTTGGAAGAAAAACATTCTTAAACCATATTAGCAATACTAGTCATATGTAATATCTGCCTCTTCTACAATACTTCATCTGTCGCTCTCCTACAGTACTTTGCAAACGAAGCGGAGATTCTCAGTTTCTTTATTAGAATGTAAGTAGGATATGGTTTTTTAAGGTGTGAATATTGTAGCGTATCTTTTCAGTATGTGGGTATGTTAAATYCTTTTATATATGTTATATTAACATTAATTTAATCACATACATTTTACTTGCTGTAACAGTGCGTAAAGGAGAGATTATGTGTTCCTATTGCATAAAATACTAATGTCTATTCCCACACACATTTAAAGAAACCTTTGCTAAAAATCAAGCCAAAAAAAAATCAATTCTGGTCACCTATTGACATTTTCATCAGTCATTCTTCGTATGACCACAACTCTTTCTCCACTCCATCCKTACTCAAAGAAATTGTAGCTTCTAATGAGATATTCACTTAAGTGTTCACTTAAACTACACAGTTGAGAAAAACTGAAAGAGCTAGCACTACATCCCAGATAGAACTCAATAGAGTTTTTGAGATAAAGACTAAATTTTTTAAGGAAAGAAAMAAAGAAAAAAATTCACAAGGAAGGAACTCCCCATTTTAAAATGTCTTCAATAAATTCACTAAATATACCCAAGAACTATGAGTTTGTTATGCTTGGTTTATTGATCTGATAAAAACTTGCAAATAGTCAGCAATACACAATTCAAATTGACAGTCTGAACAGCACATATAAGGAGAGAGCAGTTAATTCAAATATTGAAACAGTGAGTTTATCTTCCTTCACTTTTTGTCTAAAAATAGTTCCAGGAAAATAAGCAGACAATATTTGTTCTGGTTTCATTATTCTGGGAAACTAAAACTAAAATGGGGAAAAATTATAAAAGAAAAAAAAACTGTCAAGTGAAGTGAGGAATGGTCATGAGAGAGATTAGCAACCTATGCAGAATGTTTCCAGAGATCTATAAGGAGAAATTCAAGAAGCTTTAGGAAGTGCAGATATTGCAAGGTGCTGGAAGCGTATGTGGGAGTGACACCAGCAGCTATAAGAGCAATACCTGCCTGATCCTGCATAACTCCCTATTCCTGAAGATCACTGAAGGTAGCAGCAAATGTGATCTTTCTCAAGTGAGAGACAACCCTCTGTCATTTCAGCAGTTTAATCTCAGAAAGGCAAAAGCTACTTTTTTCTTTGCCTAATTAGTAATATGTAGAAGGACATTGTAAGAGAAGGGCCAAGCTACCCTCTACTGCATCCTCTACTGCTTTGTCAGGAGACTCATATAACAGATGGACTTAGGGTGTTGCCACAATGCTGAGGAGAAACTGAAAATATTATGTAACCAGTGAAACTGAGTTGATTATCTGAATTAAAAACTATAATTACGGCTCAAGTCTTTTTCTAATACCATTTAGTATGGATAGCAAAGGAATAAGACCTGAAACACTRTTATTCAGGCTGTGGTTCTGCTTTTATTGAAGTCACTGGATAGAAGTCTCTTTAATCTTGTTGGCACAGAGCTAAGCCACTCCTGATGTGCTCCTAGTGCATGTCTGTGTGCTCCATGTAAATCTAGCAGTAGTGAGGAATGAACTGATGTTACTGTTTTGTGTCTATTAAAATGACAGAGGATTGAGTGGGCTGGAGGAGAAGGTGCCTGCCCTTTCATGATTGCTRCTTTTCAGTCTTTGGGTTTCAAAATTGGCACCTCGTTTACTGTCCCTGAGGGAGAGCCACAGGCTTCTATTTCCAAGTCTAGTTCTATCCTGCCCTGTGTTATAAGTGGAGTCCAAACCAGACACTCCTTTACAAACTGTCCTTTGAATGCTGTGACTTGYCTTCATAAAAGCTGTCTTGGCCTTGCAGTAAAGTCACTCCTCCACTCTCACTTCTATACTATTGAGCAGCCAAGAAGGGAAAGACATGCAGTTCTATAACCCTGTTCTACCTGTATGCTGTCAAAACCTGCCAACAGTTCTTCATGCAAATGAGTTTCCAGCTGACAATGTGTGTTTTTAATTTAGCTCATATGGTTCTACATGGACAAGTGAGAAGGGCTCATTTCCTTTTTTTCATTTCTTTTTTTTCCCCTTCCCTGGTAAATGTATTTCATCTTGTAACTCTTGCTTTGGATTAAAAAGCTGTTGCCTTTGGCACTAAAGCTGCACAGCAGGCTGAGGAAAGTAAAGCTTCCTTTCATTGCCATGTTTGAAACTAGAGGAAGTCATCATATTACTTTAACAAGCAGAAATGAATGAAAATCTTTAATACGATTATGCAAGCATGATCAGCCGTATAGCTGCGTTCTAACCACCGCAGATTTTGCTCTGCGTGATTCCTCATGCTAGTGGATAACGTGATCATCTATCTTTCTCTAACAGTCAAGCTGGGATTTGGTTGTTAAGAATCTTGCAAGGGAGCTCTCTGGTGATCTATTCCCCCTCTTTGCACAGCTACAGCTCCTTAAAAGTAGGGAGGAGCTACAGCTCTGGMATTGGATTCTACCATCACGGAGCAGTTCACACCTCACAGTAATATCTCATTAAGTCTTTGCACACAGGAGAAGAGCACCAGTTTTCTGTTTTTGCTGCTTTGTGGGACTGCCTAGAATGGAATTCAATTCCTGGCTTGCCACAGACTTGAGCAAATCACTCGGGATATAGCCATCCGGCAAAAAAAACCCTGTCACAGAGAGATACTTGAGTTATCGTGGGTGCCAGAAGCAGTATTATCTTGTTAGCATTGTGTTCCTCTCAGACTAATTAGCTGGCTCTGGATGTTGGCTTTTGTGTGGTGATGTGTTGTGCCAGATAGCATGTCTTTAACTGCTATGTGCTTTGCTCCTTATTGGCAATGTGGATGCTGACTATGACTGGTTAAGAAGGCTGGGATTCACCTCTTCTAATTTTGGATGTTGAAGTGAGAGATGGCTGAGCTTCCTTTGCCTTGGAGAGAGGAGTACAGCCTCATGTGATCTACCTTGTCTCTGTCTTAGCATGGAAAGAATTTTTTTCTGGTATTGATTGTTTCTCTCCAGTGACTAAAATTTTTCTTTAAGAGGTTTTTATTTAAAAAAAGTTTTTATGTAAAAGAATTATGGAATTATTGAGATTGTTTCTAGAGATCATCTAGTCCAAGCCTCCTGCTCAAARCAGGGTCARCTCAGGATGCTGAGGACCATGTTGGGTTAGGCTTTGAATATCTGATGTAGAATTCATAACCTGATCCAGTGTTTGATCACCACCACAATAATAAAAAAAAAAAAGGGGGGGGGTTTCTTATGTTCAGATGGAACTTCCTGCATTTCAGTTTGTGCACACTGACTCTTCTCCTGGCACTGTACAACACAAAACTGAAATTTGTTGTAACTGAATGTTCTCTGTGAAATTTCCATTTTTATTATACTGTCATTTTTCTGCAAAAAGCCGTTTCCAGCAGAAAAGTTTTATTAGTTCTGGTAGTATTAACAGTTTTTCTCATACCTTTTCTCTGATATAGGCAGGCCTAATTGCACCCCAACTCAGAGCTTGCAAGATGGGAATCAGAGCCAAGCCTTGTTAGTGCAGTAATTAGCCCATAGTGATAAGACATTTCTCTCAGTGCCTCTTTAATGTGGTGTTATGGCTTTTGGATTGGAGCTGGCTGATATCTGGCCAACTCAGAGGACTGGCAGAATTAATGTGAAACTGTCTGCATCAGGCCATGTAGATAGATCTTTCTCCTTAGATTGTAAACAAATTAAGGCAAGGATGACTTAATAGGGCTATTGATTATAATTGAATCTTGTAGGTGCTAATATAGTATGGATAATAAATAAGAATGGAATACCCATGTTAACATCCTCTTTGTCTGAGGAGAGACAGAAACATGCAATTTTGCTAATTGAACTTTTTTTATCTTAGGTGTTTGCATATATGTGATTTAGCGTTCTCATTTTATCAACGAGCAGTGAATCCCTGARTGATAAATAGGCATGCTATGATTTACTCTTATGAGTTTTCCTAAAGTTCCATCTTGATTTTTGCTCCTTTAATTTAATTATTTGGTGAGATGGTTAGTGAACAGTAATGTGCAAAAGTTGGTATTTGTCCTCTTGACTTCCACATTCAGCTGCTCTGCAGAGTGAGATAAAAATGATCRGTGTGCATGCTGCTTAGGCACAAATGCAAGATACAAAGTAGTGAAGAATTGCCTCGTTTGCTTACATTGGTGATACTGGACTGTACCCATATAGCCCACGGTGTCAATGCAAGAATCTCATGAAGAAGTCCCTATTCTATTAGTGATTCTTCCAGCATCCACTGAGGTCTGAANAAAAAAAAAAAAAAAAAAAAAAAAGTAGCAGAGGGTGGGATAGATTCTTACTTACATGAAAAGCATCAAATACAATTTTGTTCTATAGCACAGTAGTATAGGCTCTTCCCATTAATCCCTTATTCCCATTTTCTTTTATCATTATCAGCATAATTTAAACTCCACATCTGTATAGGTAAGTTCCTATAGGTTTATAATCATTTGTGGTTAATAATACCACTTTTTAGCCCTAAGAATCAGGTACATGTTGTACTAGGCTTATTATAGAAATCCAAAAAAGGGATATTCTTTGTTGCAGAAAGCACACAACACGTGTTTCAGACAGACTAGGTCTGGTAGACAAAAGAAACAAAGTGGATGAAGGTATTTTAGGAAGGTATGGGAATGCTTAGAAAAGAATTCAGCAGAAGTTATGGATGCTTTTTCACAGAATGAATACAAAATTATAATGACATCATCAAGGCAGATCATGACAGAGAGACGACCTGAGAAAGGGTTGAATAGAGGAGAGTTTTCAAAAATTTTGAGGGTAAATATTCTAACATAGGAAGGAGAGCATGAGAATAAAAGTACAGGCACTTGATATGGAAATGGATATATAAGACCAGCATGCCTGGGGATCATGAAAAGGATCATGAAGGTTGATGGTTTGCTCAATGGGAGTGAGAAAATGGCTTCATATTTAAGACTTTTAATGGAAAATAAAAGGAGCTTGTTTTATTGCATTACGGAGTTATGAATAGATTAAAACGCTGGGCTTTTGTGACCGGTCTTAGTTGGAGCATGGTACTGAACTCTTCTCTTAAGGACTATTTTTGTTGTGAATCTTAGGATCTTTGCATATATCCTATATGAGACATCTTTTCACATAGCCAAATGCCATTCATATTTTTCCCATAATATATTATACGGTAAATTTTATCTTTCTATGATCTTAAGCTCATATGTTCAGAATTTTTTCTAGTCTTTCGATGTGGAGCACCTTTGTTCTTTACTCATAGGAAAAAAATCTATGAGTCTTGCCAGGCTAGAGAGTGCTTCTAAAGATCAAGCATGAGCCTTTTTATTTACAAGGTTCACTTGGATTTGGAGGACTGTGATTTTTATCACTAGGAACACATTAGCTTATGTAAAAGCAGTTACACACAAGTTTGATGATTGTACGCAGCACTTGCTTCTTTTTTAAAGATGAATTCTTGCTTTACAAAGATGCAGTACATTTTAAGAGCAACCAGTTATTCAGTTAACTAGCATTTGTTAGTAAAAGAAAAAAAAGACAATTCAGCTCTAGCTGTAACTATTATAATTAATCAAGTGCAAAACCAGGCATTTTCATGAATTAGTATTCAGCTATAGGAACCTCACTGGGAAAAGGTGCTTAAGGGATAGCACTAAAAGTTTTTTATTTTTTTTTTAAATACAAGAACATTTCACAGATGATTTCTCAAAAAAGGGAAGTCATGAAGTTTTATCATCAGATATCATTCATGAGCCTTGTGTTTCTCTGTTTTTCTACAAGAGGTATAAATTAAGATATTATCACTGCAATACTCTTAGATGAATCTCTATAACATTGCCTTGCAGAGATGAAATAAATCCAGGCTATTTGGAGAAAATATAGCATTCATAAATAATTTCAGTTTATCCACAGATAACAATACAGGATGTAATCTGAACTGTTTAGTACCAGGTTACTAATCTTTAGCAGCCTGTAAATCAGAGTTTTATTTTTGCAGTGATTTAAATTACTGTGGCTTGATGGCTTGATTTGTTTGGGGTCACATAAGATGACAATGAAAAGATCTGCCAATTTTCATGACAATATAATTTTTAATTTTTTTTTTTTGAAGGAGTCTGAGTATTCAATAATTCTTGATGCTGACAGCCTGTGCTCATACACCATCCAACATACAGCAGTCTCCCCCAACGGCATCTTACCATGAAAATCCTTGAAAAGATAAGAGGAACCACAAAAGCTCAGCTCTTGCAATGCAACTAGGTGAAGCAAAGTTCCTTCTCCCTCCTCTTTCTTTCCCACACCTTTGCACCTTTTAGCAGGAGCCTGGTTAAATCAAAGCAGTTGTGCCCAGGGACATGGGGTAGGGTAGCACACAGCTAGTTATGGACTTGTCTCAAATTTTAAGGGTTTAAGGAAACTTTTTTTTTCCCCTCATGCTACAATGTATAAACCGCTTGTTATTGGACAGTTATTTTAAACTGTTGGTAGGACACTAGGAATGAGATGAGCTGTAAGTGTGAGACTCTTGCTTTCTGACATCTATCCACCAAAAAAAAAAAAAGAAATAAAAGAAAATTAGGGAGAGATAAAAGATAAAATCCAGGAAATAAAGCCTTTTAATACTGGACTGACCTTGCCTTCATCTGGTCCAGTATCCTGTTGCTGATGTTAACCAGAAAAAGGTTCAAGAATTGTATGAAGTGCAAATATACTGCATCTTTCCCTGTAAGTTGGTCACCCAGATGTCTAATAATTATAGATCCTATTTAAAATGTGGAATTAATTACCTCTGGAAGTCATTAAAGAAATTCTAAGTGTCATGCTGCAGAGTTTAAGAAAATTTTTATTTTTGGGAGTATCCCATATGGGAGGATTACTGAAATCCATATAAAGTTTGAACTCTATGCTGAATCCTGATATGACCTTGGCCTTAATGACTTGTAGTGGCAATGAGCTTCACAGTTGAATTATATGTTGTGTGAGGAAGAATTTCCTCTTAGTAGTTTTAATCTTAGTTACAGACCCAGGTTCTTAAGTCATTCTTTTTTTTATATACTAGTTCCTCCTCCTTATGTTTTAATAACTATGAAAGTTAAAAAGCTGTGCTTTTGAAATAAAGAGCACATTCACATTTTTCATACACTTTCTTCTTAAGAAGAGAGAATATGGGAAAAAGGAATTTTAAGAACAAGAAATAGTATTCTGAAGAGTGGAACTGGGTGACACAATTATATGTTTGGTAAATATTTTTACCTTTGAAGCAGTAACAGTGAAAGCCTGAGGGAGACAAACTTTTAGAACATTAAAACCATGAATTTTTTCTAATAATATATAAACTTGCCTTAATAAATTCTTATAGAAACTGTAACAACAGCAGTTAATGACTGGTTTTTGTTAATGACTCATTAGCAAAGTAGTCACTAACACTGATATCTGGTGAGAATCAGTTTCCAAGGGGCTATGTTAATCTGACATTGATTTATTAGCTAATACATTTTTAAGGTATTTTTTTCTACCTGGAGCAAGGAACACATGCTGCAGTGGCAGTGTTGGTAAACCAATAATTCCATGAGGGTTAATAAACAGTTTTGCTTCAGTTAGGCAACAGAAAAAAGAAATAATCTCTCCTTCCTCATGGATGCTATTGCTGAGGTAAGTTTCAGTCCTGGATGATGCTTTAAATCAATATTACTACTGTGAGTTTTAACAGGACAGCTAGAAATCTGAGTCATGCAGATAAGCAGATATGAAGACCTAGTTTTAGCTAACAAGTCACAGAAAAGGACCTTCCATTAGTTCTTTACTGAGGAGGCTGATATACCAAATAGCATAAACAAAAAATGTGGTCCTCCTGCAGCCAGGAAACGGCAGCAGCTGAGGTGACTAAAATCACTTCTTCAATGTACTTAACAATCATTTTTGTTCATATGTCACAGTTCAGTACTTCCGATCCTGTAGTTTAGATCTGCACTCCAGAAAACCAGAAAACCCCTTCGGGCCTGCATCCTTATAGCCATGGCTATTATTGGAGTAAGTGCTGTCTGGGCCTGACCAACATCTGTCATGTCCTGTTAGTTTTCTTTGTATGTATATTACAAGTTTGTGTCACGCACATATCTGTTTGTTGCCTTTTTTTCATTTCAGAGAAGGTAGAGGCAAAGAAATCCACCTTAGGCTTAGAGGAGAAGATGAAAAGGTCTGTGTTGGTCCTTCTTGAGGAGCTGGTTCCACATTCTGGGGTAAGCCTGCATGAAAGCCCTATCACAGTAAGTTTTATGTTGTTCTGTAAATTCCAGAGTTGCTGGTCATGGTCTTCATCTTTATGGCTTCTCATAACTGAAGGCTATAAAACCTTCGGAGAAAACTTTTCTCAAATTTGTACAAAACTGGAATGCAAGAATATTCTTGGTGCTTTCATTAGCAAGTCCTACCTGTCTGAGCAATCACTTCATATCAGCAGGCTTCCATCCTTCATTCCCATCTTCAGTGTGTGTCAACCTGTATCATGTCCCAGATATCCTATGCTTTTCTATCAAGAAAGCTCCACTGCTTCATAAAGAAAGAAGTATTGTTCTCCTCCCACTCTGCAAATTAAGCCATGGAGAGATGCGGAATGTGTGGCTGAGGGCTAATAATGCCAACCTTTCCTAGGACTTCAGTCCCATGCATTTCACTCAAATGTTTTTATTTGGTAGTCAGATCCCTTCCCCTGTTGTGAATAAGATTGTAGTAAGATTCAGGTGCTCAAACATGTCTCCATGAAGTATGCAGTGGATGAAATTGCAGTATCTGTCACTCCATGGGAACTAAATGAGAAGCAGGCTCCCTCACATCCATCAAGGGGTACCAGACTGTAAAGGCATGCCAATAGGTATTGACCTGCCTGGGCATGTTCAGGCACACTAAGACATTATAAGCTGGTCAGGCAATAGCCATTATAAATTAGCTATCGTTCTTACTGGAGTCCTGCCAACAACATTTGGGCCAGTCGACTAAAGAAAGTATTCATCTCAAGTTGACCTATGGCATTGTTTTCCTTTGTGGTTTGTGCGTGTATATATATGCATTTGTGTTTTTGAATGTTTTGACTATTTGCTGATCAGTTTGAGATGCCAGTCTAGTGAGCAGTTTACCTCACGCGAAGCCACCTGACTAAGGAAATACGAGCTGGTCTGCCCACAGCCCTCTCTGTTGTAAGGCCGATGGAGCTGAAATAGAAGCCTGGTAGCAATTTGTCCATGGAGAAACACATTCTACTGAGCAATCCAAAATACTTTACACAGTAACAGCAGTACTGTAAAAAGGTAATGCTTGTACAGTTGGACCTCCTTCATGAATCAGTTATTCATCCATCAATAATTTGCTATTGAGCTCTTTTTACATGGAGTCTTGACTTGTTGATTTTTCAGATTTGAATACAGAAGACATAAAGCAATCAACCCCAGCAAAAGGTTCCCCACATGTAATACTGTCATGAGTTCCGTTGCCTTGGAGAGAAAGCAGTTTTATTTGAGATTATTGCCATGCCAAAGGAAAACAGAAAAAGTTAAGTCATGCTTTTCCCTCATAGGTACCACCTACTGTTTCCAGTTGGTGAGAATCACTATAAAAACACTGGATTTATTTTCACTTGATACAATTAGTATTTTATTTCAGGATAATGAGGTCTGCCTTTTTTTTAAGGAAATATTTATTTAAACATCTGCTCAAGAAGCTGTCTTCTCTCCAAAATGTCTTGCTGTATTTTGAGTCTTTCTCTCTTTTTCCACAGACGAACTATGCTAAGACACAGCTCTAATCACCTGAGGAGCTCTCTGAGATGATAAAGGAAAACAGGGCTGGAATACGCCTCAAGAAAGTCAACTCTGCATTTTAATTTATATCAGCAATAGAACCTCAGTAGCAGTTCCCTGTGACAAGATGGCTAGTGCTGCCTGGTGCTGCCTGGTGCTGCCTAACCTTTGCATATCAATGACATCACTGCAAAAGACACTGATCATTCTGATTTCAGGCTTGATTTCAGCTGAAGCTGAGCTGTGTATCAGCAGTGGTATACATGGCAGGTGGCAGCAGGGAATTTTTTCTTATATACTTTTTGGCCCAGGTTAGTACAGTGGATGTTGATTTTTTTATTATTATTACTTTTTAGGAAGTGCTAGCAAAACCCATGTGTTGCTGTTGTGAAGTGGCTTCTTGCTTCCCTTTGTGGCATCATGGGGAATGACAGTATGCAGTTGCTCACCTGCCCTGAAGCTCTGCTTGATGAGAATTCGCAGGTCTGAAATGATCACCCCCACCCCTTATGTTCAATGTGCAGCTAAGACTGCCGAGGTGGTGAGTGAAAAAAAGGCACAGGGCGTGCTACCTTCAGCTTACTTGCAACACCTAGCTTTGATGTTCATCTAATCCAACTCTGTTACTTAGAATAAGCAATTTGGATGGAGCCTCAGTGAGGTAGGGCTTGGATAAATGCCAGCTCACTGATCCTCTGTCTGACGAAGACTGAGGAAAACAACTGGAAGATTTGGCAGAAATTATATCAGCATCCTTGATTGAGAGAGTGCACCTGCCACTTGCTGTTCAGGTCTATAACTCAGTTCTTTCTAAAATTACACCTTCTCCTTGTGCATGTTTAGTTAGAAGCCATTGACAAGATTGCATTTTATCAACTGTGGAACCACTTTTTTTTTTTTTTTTTTTTTTTTTTTTTTCCCAAATGTGGGATGACAGGGCTAAGCCTGAGCACTATTTAGAACTTGGGTAGCATGGATGTGAGGAGAGGCCTAGGCAAGATTTGTCACATGCTCAGACACGTTTAACCAGGCCCAAATGCTCTGGGAGGAGGAAAGATTGCTGATCCCAGGTTACCTTTGGAAAGGTATTAAAAACAGTTTTCACATGAAGATAAGATCTTTCATGAGATCCTTAATAATTTTGTCTTTTAGAACTATCTCCACAGCAATATATGCAGCACTGGAGAAATACATACACTTATACCTGCATTTGTAATGGCTTGGATAGTTTCAGAGAAAGAAAGTGTTAGGCAGGTGACAGAAGGACTTGAGAACAAACTAACTGTAGATTTTCATGAATTAGATATTGAACATTAAGTTTACAAAATCACAGGATGGAAGAGTCTCTATGAATTCTCAGATTATATTATATCTTGCTCTATTGTCTTGTGCAATAGAAGTTCAACAGCATTGTACTACTGTCAGACTGCATATAATTACATTTGCTTTACCTGCTTGATTTTGTACTACTTGCTTCAGTCAAAATCCAGAAACAGAGGTAGACACCTAAATGCAATATATAAGTATTCTGAATACCTAGAAACACTTTCTCAGCAGTCATCTTAGTTTTCTGTGCACAGCATGCATACAGATGCTGAAGTCATGAGGTTGTTAGTGACATTGAAGTCCTGACTTACTCCACAACAAGTGTTGGTCTGCTGCACTTCTGCCAACAGAAGTGTGGGAACAAGGCAGAGGAAGTGTCCTCTCTTGCCCACACATGGCACCTCATCTCCATGTACTTAGTACACTTACTTTGAAATTGGGAGATCCAAATTCAAATACATCCTGAGTGTTCTGGAGAAGAGATTCCAACTCTTTTGCTTTCCAGGTCACTCTGATACTATGTGGTACCCTATAAGTAGCCCTTGCTCTCACTACTTGAGGAGAGTATTGAAGAGTACTACCTTGGTCAAAAAAAGTAGCAGCTCCTAAGCAAGTGAGCTACCATGAAGAGGATAGGGTAACTTTAATTTTTTAATACTTATCAGAGAAGGATTTGAACCTAAGTTGCTCACAGCTGTTGTGTTTATGACAGGGCAGAAGCCATTGTCTCCTCTGCTCTTCCAAAGAGAGGACTTGCATGGTGTCAGCACTCAGCTCCAGGGGACACCACTGCCCAGTTCTTACAAAGGCACCTCTCTCTTAGGTGTTATTAGTTGAGGTGGAACTCCACTTTTCCTTGAATATCATTCTGCGGTTCCTACCTTTTCCATATGAGGTACCAGGCTGCTAGGTGCCTCCCATAGGGCTATGCATTTCCATATGTATCAGGCCACTTAAAATTTGGCTTTTGAAATGTTGACTATTGTAATAACTCAGTCCTTCAGTGGTTTAGCCCTTGATGTACCTGTGCTTCAGTTTTTCTTCTGTGATAGAGGCAAAACAACTCAGTCCTACCTCACAGGGATGCTGTGGAAAATAAATGCATTAAAGATTGTCAAGTCCTGAGACATGGTTGTGAAGGAGCAATAGAATTAACTAAGGTAAGTCTTGATGAACAGTCTGGATCACATCTCTAACAGGTACAACTATTGCGTGTCTCCTGGGGAAGCCTAAAGTACTTCCTGTGCAACTTGATTCCACATATTTAGATGTTATTCATCACAAGGTTTTCAAGAGCACTATTGTAGGGTCAGACTGTGTGCCAGCATGGACCACTAGGAAGTTTCTCCCATGAATTATGATGGTAGAAAGACAGTGAGAACTTGGGAAGAGCCTCTCCTCATTAAACAAACAATGTGAAGAATCATCTTGTTTTAGAATTAAAATCATTCCTAGATGTTCACTGCTTGTCTGTATTGAAGTGTTTGCAATAGAATCTCTGAATTATAGATCCAGGATATCAAAGATAAAGTATTTATTAATATCAATAATAAGTCTAATATGTTTATTTCCTCTATTGGTTGATCTCTATTCTGATCATTTCAAATCAAACGCAGAATATTTATCTCACTATTGACTGTTATTTCTTCTTGAAGAATGTATATGTAAAATTCCAAGGAGAATGTTTCTGGATATGGGATTCTTGCTATCCGTCCTATAACAGAGAAAACAATACCGTTCTGTATAAGGCTTATTGATATTTTTCTTTGTTTCACACAAGAAGAAAGATGAAGCTAAGTCCATCATTAGATTCTTACAGATAGTTAATTCAGTGTTTTTGTAGTTGGCCTGAATTTGAAAACTTATATTTTTTTCTTTTCCTTTTCTTCTTCTTCTTCTTCTTCTTCTTTTTTTTTCCCAGAAATTCTTTAGTAGGTATTGTGAGGAGTAAAATTTGTTGGTAAGGTTACTAATGCATAGGGAGTGTATATAAATCACTTAGCTAAGTCTCTAAATATCTTCTTGAAAAACTAATCATATTAAGATCAAGACCATATCCATCTTTCCACTCACCTCTATTTTCTCTCTCCTTTCTCTATCACTGCCAGCAACATTTTCATCCTTTCAGTCACTCAGGTCTATGCTTTGGAATTAGCTTTTGACAGCTCCCTCTTCTCACACCTCACATATGCAGAATTTGCTGCTTCTTACTCAGCATATGCACGACCTGCTGTCTTTATTCCACGTCGCCATAACCAAATCATGTGTCCTGTTCTCCACTGCGGATATTTCTAACACTGCAATAGCCTACTCTTTGGCCTCCCAAGTATACACATACTTGTGTATTTATCTTTACTTCTTGTGAAATGTGTCCCAGAAGATAATATTCCTTACCTGTCCAGCAGTTAAAGAGATAACTAACTAATATAGTAAATGCTTCAGGGACTTTGCATCTACTGATTTGTCTTCTTATTCATTGATTCAAGCACTGCATCTTCCATCCATTTTTTTTTAAATTGAGTTATGCCTTATCTTTATCATGTTTTCTTGTTCAGCTGATTATATAACTGCTTCAGGTATTCTTTCATATGGCCTCCTCTGCATATCATGATGTTCCCAAGACCATTTTGAGCCTACCTTAAAGGTGTATTCCTTCTTTGCTGCCGATGTGGCTACACTGCAGTTCTAGGGAAAGCCACTTTTACTATCCCTTAACCTGAGCTGGGAGCTCCCAAAGGGAAGATGTTTCGCTTGGATCTGTGGTCTAGATCTCAAGCCAGACAGGCACTGTCACCTGTCTAAGACAAAATTTTGGAGAACTGTCACGCATTCTGTCATTTATTCTAAAGTGGGAAATTAAGCCATTGCTTTCACTAAAAGATTTACAACTTAGCAAGGATACTGCAAGTAAAGAAGATCAACAGTCAAATGCTTCCTCAAAGATACAATTTTGTAAGACTGATTAAACACCATTAAAAGCAAGTAAACACTATGCTACATACAAGTCAGCTTAATACTTTCTCTCAGCGGTCCCTCCAGAGTGCCCTCTAGAATGCATTGCAAGCAATGAGTATGCACTCTCCGCACACAAACAATTAGTACTACTGACACCTTCGTACAGTACCGCAAAAAGGGTTCAAAAATATATATTTTTTTGATCTTGCTTTTTCGCCTACAGTGGAGACTTTCTGCTGCTTTAAGACTGCAGAGCGCTGCGCCCGGCGCTGGGGTTAAGGCTCGCCTCTGCTGCGCGCGGAGGCAGAGGAGGTTAGCGGCGGGATCAACGCGATTAGAGGCGTAGGAGCGGCGAGATGTGCCTGCCCGCCCGCCCGCCCGCCGCCTGGCTGGAGGGCGGCGTGTGAGGAGCCGCTTCCCGCAGCTCGGCGCTGGCTCCCGCCAGGGATGCGCGTGTGCTGGCGCCGGGGGATTTCCGCACCTGTGGCCGCGCCGCTGCAGCCCCGCCGGCGTCTCGCTGAGCCCGGGGCGCACCTGGGCGTCGAGCAGCCGCCTCCCCTCGCCGCCGCGGCCGCCGGAGCGCCGGGGCGCGGGTGCCCGCGGAGCCGGGGCGCTCCCGCCGGGGCCGAGCGCCGGCCGTGAGGGCGAGGCGCCCCGCAGGCGCCGAGCAGGCAGCGCCCGGGCGGGCCGGAGCGCTCTGCCCTCGCAGCCCGCGGCTCCGGCTCCGGCGGCGGCGGCGGCGGCGGCGCGGGCGCGGGCGAGCCCGGCGGAGCGCAGCGCGGCGCAGCGCATCCCGCCGCGGGGAGCCGCGCAGCAGCCGGGGCATGTGGATGTTGGCCGTCGTCCTGCTCCAGAGCATCTCGCATGGTGAGCGCGGGGGGCTGCGGGCTTTTGCGCGGGCGGCGGCCGCGGCGCGGGGCGAGCTCGCCTCGCCGAGGGGCAGCCCCTTACTTCGGAATATTTCCGCTCAGATCAGAAGAACCTGCTGGGGGAGGGGCGCCAAGGGGTCTTTCCTCCCCACCCAGTTTGACAAAAAGAACAAGTTCTCCTGAAACGGAAGAAATAGCTAACTCCATCCCATTTATTACTCTTTATAGGAAAGAAAGCCAGTCTCTGTGGTATTGAGTACAGCTTTGTTTAAATCTGTCTGTGCTGACCTCTGCATTGCTAGGTTATGTATAACTGTGTTACAGCTATTGGGTTATATCTAACAAATTCTCATTAATTCTTATATAAATATGTCTTCCTAGAACTAATTTAGAAACAGATTTTCAAAATGGTTATTGTATTCATGGAAGTCTATTGGGCACACGAAATGATTAGGGCAAACTTCCAAAGCATAGAGGAAATATCTGTTACGTGATTTTAGAGTATTAACATCTTAGGAACTCATCTCTTAATATTAACTTTTGAAGAGAAATGAGGGCTCTTTCTTTCCCCCCTTCTTCCTCCTGCCCCCACCACGTATTGTAAAGCTCATGTGGCTGAATCTGATCCTTATTTATATTAAGAGTTTATAACACTTCAGCTGGACATACACATGTAGGAATTTTGCCATTTTCCCACAAAGCTGTGCCAATACCCATCAATCATGGCCTGAAACAGCTGCTGATCACTTTGCAAACCTCTGCTGAGCACAGAGGTTTGAGCATGTGGTGGTCTGATAGTTATCTATCTGTGGAGGAGGGAAATGAGACCACCAAGTTTCTTTTTACATGTGTCCGAAAGGAGATGGGAATTCAGAAATTAAAACTTAGAAAAGCTGTGGTAGGTGAAGACCTTCATGCATCAATTAAAATTATTTGAAATACAGAATTTGAATTAAATGACAAATACTAACATGCTAAAATTTTCCTTCTTTTCTTTTTCTGAACTGACAAAGGAGAAAGTTGAAACTTCATATGGAAAAAAAAATCAGATTGTTATCTGAGAATAAGAAAATCATTACAACTGTTTTTATTATACATTGACTACRTTAGTCAGGAAACTGCAGTTGAAATTTTGCACTGTAATGCAGAATGTTTCAAATATGGTGAATTCAGACGTTTCCAACAAGGAAGTATTATATCAGACAACTTTTTCATTGGCCTTAACCTTATATCTTTGTATGAAATTTAGTGAAATTCAGTGAATCAGTCTTGAAACACTTCAGCAACAGTAACTGAAGTGGTACTCTCAGACCAGGAAAACAATACAGTATCCACTGACATGAAATCAAAAATTTTTTAGATATCATATAATATCTGGAACATTGATGCATATGTTGGCAGTGAGGAAGACTTTCTTCCATCAACACCCAGCTTTTCCTTTGGTTTAATTTTTAAAATAAACCCTTGTCTCATTTTGACGGAAAATCTTTTCGATGCATTTGTTGACTTGTCACAAATTGAGCATAACTTTCCTTTTTGTATCTATATCTCAGGCTAAAGCAGGGAAACCAAAACAGTAAGAAGTTATTTTCTCAACATTGCTGTGTAACGAAGAAAGGAGGTGTTATATAAGACAGATGTGTCTTTTTAAAACTTCTAGTTTAACATTAACTTAGAGCTTGTTGTTGTGTGCTGGTCATATCATTTCAAGGAAAGTAAKACAAGAAACAGACAAGATCCAGATATATATGACAGAAGCAGGAAAGAGTGATGTGTGAGGGGAATATAAGGTGGGGGAAAGGGTTAGTAAGCTTAGGAAAGAGATGAATCAGCGAGGACATGATGACCATGTGTAAAATAGGATGTAGAAAACAGGCATCCCTATTTGCTCTGCRAAGTAGGAGAACTGGAGAGAGGTATCGACATTTTGGGTCTTCAGTCAAACACTGAAGTCCTCCCCACCACGTGACTGTGGCCTGCATGCTGTTTCTGTATCTTGAGGTTTGGGGTGGTGGGGGTTTTGTTTCCTTTTGTTTTTGTCTGTAGTTTTGGAAGAACTATTCTAGTAGGTAATACTGAAGGTAAAGCATTTCTATCCTGCTGCCTACCTCAGTGTTTCCCAGGCAAGGTAGACAAGCTCTTTGTCCTTTTCCTTTCCTGCAAAGACAGTATTTATGCTGTTTACTTTTACTAGCAGCAACTTTATAAACTCTTAGACATAGAGAAAACCCAACTGCAGTGACTGATAGCAAATGTGAACTTTTAAAATGAGCCATCATTATCTAAAAATAGGTGGGAGAAAGAAGGAAGATACCACTTTTGACAGGTGGCTGTATTTAAAAAACAAACCCAAAGAAAACTACCCAAAAGTACCACAGCAGCAATCTGAGTTGGACCCAGCTCAGCTTGTTTGTGGAGATTTAAGTCGGTGGTTTCTCCACTCATGACAATCGYGATTTTCCTCCTTTGATACTGGTCCAACATACTGCTTCCAGCTGTGTTTTTCCAGCCTTTCATTTTGTCATGAGACTCTTCACTAGAGAGGATATCCCATTGCTTCTCTACTGCATGTTGCTTTACTCAACTGCAAAGGTCTTTTATACAAATGCTCTACCAAACTTCTCCCATTAAGTAGAGTCATCTTCCATTGATAACCAGTATAAGATACCAATTTCTACTTGTTTGCCAGATTTTCTAACAACACTTATCTGCCCTTGCCTTTTTCAGAAGACTTTCATGTAGAACATCTCTATTAGCCTTCTTCAAAACCTTCCTGTGGGCTTGTTGACTATTAAACTCAGCAACACTTGGCTGCTATGGACACTGCTCATTTCACTTAACTTCAGATGTTTATGGTGCTGATCACTTTCTTCTGGTGCTGGCACTTCTCTGCATAGTCAGTGTGGAGAAGCAAGGACTTCTAAAGTACAATTTATTTATTCTATTTGGACAGACACTTTGGAATGAGATAATTCTTCTGTTATGGTTATTCAGGGGGACCCAGATACCTGACTGAGAGTTGTCTGTGTGCCTTTGGATGACTTAATGACCGAAGGTCATGAAACAGTGTCTATCTGTAAGCAATTTACTTCCAAGAAATTTATTGCAAAAGTAAATGCAAACACCACGAGTGTTTAAAGAAGATTAAAAACAGTTCACTCTTTGGTTTCAGTTATTTTTGTCTTTAAATGGAAAAAAAAAGATTATAGAAAATGCATTAGGGGTCAAAAGTAGTTGTACCATGAAGAAAGGGTTAACAAAACAGCAAGGGGATCCCACTTAGTTTCTGTGATTGCACCTGAAAACAACTAGTTGCCCCAAGGAAGAGATGGAGCACTGCAAGGCTCTGGAACTAGAACCAGTGGCCAGATTTGGTGAGAGGGTTGTAAGGTGATGCCCAGCTGGGAGGAGCTGGCTTAGAAAGTAAATCATCCCTASAGAGAGGAGCTTGGGATCCCTAGAGGTCAAGCTCTGTGAAAGTCTCTGTGAAGTTTATGTGGTCTGGCCATGTCAGTTTGTAGGGTTTTCTTCTTCTGTATTTTCTGTCCACTCTTTTACGTGGTTCTTATTCACCAGAATTCCTCTCTCCAGCCTGAAGCTTTCCCAAAGGTCTCCTCCTATGATGTCGTGTTCTCAAATGTTTTTGACTTCCCTGAAGGCTCTTTGTCACAAAATRAGAGTGAGAACTTCAAATGGGAGCAATGGGCAGAGAGATCTTCAGAGGCTGAGCTCTGCTTGTCACACAGGAAGTCTATATAGTGCGAAGGAAAAAAACTTCCCATATGTTGTGCATGTTTCTATCTAAAGCAAATGACGGCATACCAGGAGAAACATCACCCATGCCAATGAGTGAATGAGGAAGGTCTGTTTTTACTTAGTGCTCCTGATTCTTGGGGCAGACCGTCCAGAGAACCWGATAGACTACTTTTGTTCTTCCTATATTGCCCATGACAACAAGTTGGCAAAGAAAGTATTTCTCAGTGGTTTTCCCTGTTGCAACCTTCTCTAGGAGCAGACTGGAGCTCATGATGCAAGGAATATTTGTGGCCAAATTCTCTCTTGAAATCCATATCAATAACTCAATGGAAGCAGGAGGAAAGGCAGATGGAAGGGCTACCATTGCCCCACAAGAGCAAATGCAATTTATATCTGTTTCCTTTTCTCCTTTTAACACCCTCCCCCCGGTAGGCTGTTGCTTGGCAACCCTGCCTCCCTGCTCCACAGCTGCTCTCCATTTCTTCTCCCCYCCTCCCCCCTAGCCCCCACGTTTGCACTGGGATTGGGAAGAGCCAGGATCATATACGTGTTTCCAGCAATTTTCAAGCAGAGTTCTTACCTCTTCAGCAGTGCTTTGAAGCAAATAGGAGCCACATGAGGAAGACACTCTGTGTTTCCTGAAGCATTGCAAGCTCTGTTCTTGTTGTTTCCTTCTGTGGACTGATTCTGACCAGGGGAGGGGTATTGGCACCCAGTAGTTCAATTCTTCTTTTGTTTATATGGTTGCTATTCTGTGCAAGCCAGTGGCGTCGTAGGTAAGTAATGGAAGGCAGAGTTTGGCTCAGGACCAGGGATAACCTTCTTCCCCCATAATTACAGTACTTAATTGATTGCACTGTAACAATTATTAAAAAGAGATCTGCAAAGCTCTGTCATTCATTTTTTTTCATAAAAGAAAAAAAAAACTCCTGGAGACTTCAAGGTTCCTTCATTTTTTTTTTTTTTTTTTTTTTTTAAAGCAGCTATGTATGTATGCATGCCCACATCCAAACCCAGGGTAGTCCTAGATCTCTTGTTAAATGCTCTGACCACTTTATGGGTTGTCTCTTAATCCAAATAATGAGAAATCAGATTTCTAACTGTAATTGTACTCTTGACTCACCCTTTTCATGCTACAACCTCATGATATGCCATAGATATGATTTCAATATATGTAATTCATTCCATCACATCTTGGCATTAAAATCATTTCATGCCGTGGTCTTTAATGTCTCATCTTTATACATACATCAGACACATGAAGGATTCAATTCATCTTTGCTTGGAGACTTTTAAATGGATATCTGCTGTATGTCATCTTATGCTACTTTCTCCTATTAGAACCAATTAGCACCAAGACAAGACTTTCTGCCCTTCTGCAAGCCCAATTTTTCACCCAAGATAGATTTCTCATATCTTATATACTGTGTTTCCACCCTTTATCTTTAGCTATGTCACAAGTGTTTTCCCCTCATCTTTTCTGTCATAGGAACAAATTTAGCTAGATGAAGATGTGAAGTTTTCCAAATTTTCTTCTGGGTTCTGCCCTGTGACAAGGAATATTTCTGTTTTAGTTGACTGTGAATTCTTTTAACAGCCAAGAATCTTACTTTTCTTGTTCATTTGCAAGGTGCAATGCAAAAGGAAGGCTTCAGTGCAAAAAAATCATTGCCCTATGTCTCAGAATTGGTATTTTAAATAGAAAAATCTGGTACTCTCTCAAGAAAATGTGAATCATGCACACAGTTTTGAAATCCTTCCCACAGACTGGATTTTTCCATGCCTAATGCATGCATTACTCTAGAATGGTTGTCTAAGAAATGTCTTTGTAAGCTCTTCTCTTTCTAACTCTTGAACCTGCTGGCCAATTTCAATCAATTTGGCAGAGGAATGTAAGTAAAATGCTTGTGTATAGATGTTCACCTGGCAGAGAAGACAGAGAAGCTATTCCTACTGCAAGCTCTTGAACACATTGAAAAATAGATAGACATCTGAGGATCCACTTTGGGTTTTTGTTTTCTGACCCAATATTCAACGGTAGTTCTTTTTTTTTTTTTTTTTTTTCATTGATTCTATGCCCACAGAACTGCTTTATGGGGTACGTTTGCTTGTTAATGTTTTCTAGATGTTACTGAAACCCTAGGAACAGAAGCTGCAGAAGAAAGAGTATCTTAGCATGTGGGGAGAAATCTTCATTTTATGTCTTCAAGCTTAGTAGATGAAAGCTACACTGTTTCAAAACCTGCTGCTTTAATTCATAGATGTAATAAGATTGAATAGTTAACTGTGTACATGCTATTTGGACAGGTGGTGTGAGAGAGTGTATTTGTAGCCTGATAGCAACATTCTTGCATATTTATTATCAGYGTGGAGTGGTCAATGTCTTTCGATGAACCCTAAGAAGTAAATTGTACTTATTCCTGTATACTTGGGACGGTAGCCAAGATAGGACATCAGTAATGTGAACTCTCTTGAAGATAATTGCATGCAGATGTTTAGACTTCATTTGCCCATCTTGAGTATTCCTAGCTTCATAGTAATAAACAAGGCATTTCAGCTAGTACCCTCATAACAACATTACAGAACTAGAAATTGCTTTTAGGTTCTTAAGTGTCTTGTGGAAAATATTTATTTTTTGCTGCTTAAATTCAGCTTGTTCTGATTAAAATGGCTGACTGCGAGCTTATAGATATAAGCGTTAAGCGTGGTAGCAAGTGAATATCAGAAGGTTTAGCGATTGGTTTTGACAAGCATTCAACATTTATCTGAATCTTTCCAGTATCAAATCAGGCATGAAGTCTTGTGAAAAAACCTGTTCTCAAAAGGCTTTTGATTCTCCTGTTTCCAAACTGATAGAAACTACTGAAAACCTTCCCCACTTCCGCTTCTCTTCCCTTTATAACCCCGGTCTCTTTACCAACCTTTGAGTGTGTCTTCCTCCATTATGGCTACAGTGAATAGAAGAGTTGTTCAAACTTCTAATCTTCTGTGTTAAAATAGATTTGATCTGGGAAAATACTGAGATCTCAATGACTTAAACTGGTATTTATTTTAGCCAAATATTTGCAAATCCTTTTCGAGACTCCTCTTCACACATTTGCATTAAAAAGGAAAAAATAGCCCCTTACTGAAATGTTGCAGGGTTTGTTTCTTTACCGTTATCATCTCAGGGTGGTATGCTTCCTGCTTTGTTTTTCTTTTTGAGCTAACTGTGACTACAACTCCCTTTTCAATAGAACTGAAAACAGATTGATAAATCTTATTAAAAAGAAAATCATAACTAAATTTACAGTTGAAGTCAGTTTACTTAGATTATAGCCTCTAGCAATTATCTTTACCTAGTCTACAAACTAATAGACATTATTTTCCTTTCTAGTAACTACTGTGAAAGGATGTACTGCACTACAGTCAAGTAACGGGGTCATTAATGAGGAGATACAAAATGATTTAGAAAATGAGAAATGACCAAGCCAACATAATAATTTCTTCCAGGAATTGGGCTAATCAGTCATTTAGATGCCTGTTTCATGAATGTTCGGTTTTTTTTTCCAGGTCTTCTGACTGTTGAGAACTTCCTCTCTCACCATGCTTTCTCTTCACTTCCTCTCTGCTTCCCTCCCATTCTTTCTTCCCTCAGGTACTTTTAAAACCATTTTCAAAGCTGAAATTGCAAATGAGATTTTTGCATCCTGAATGACAATGAAGGGCTTTGTTTGAATTGTTGAATGCTTCAATGGCAGATATTTTATTGAGTTCCCTAAAGCCCAAAGCCTGCGAAACCATCCATGATCTGAATAGAACCAATTACTACTGCTGCTCCCAGCCCAGTCTCTCTTTGGAAGAATCCTTTGTTTTTGAGGCCCAAATCAGTGCAGACTTGCTGTACACAGGTCATTATATCTTATTCTTAAAAAAAGAAAAAGAAGAATTTTATCAGCTTTATTGGTCTGTGATAGTCATGTGTTGTATGTGGTCTCATGAAACATGAGAGTATGGTGTGCACATGTTGCAAAATGAGTTTCCAGACCTTCCTGTTTAAACCCTTCTGTGTTTGCTCTACAGAAAGCTGATAGCTGGGATGGTGGCTCTCAGACTGACTGTGCTAGTGTTTTTTCTCTGCATGCTTTATGTTGGGTGGCTCAGGACACGATATMTCTTGAGTGTTTGTGGCCAGAACTGTCAGAAAGTGTTTTGATATTCTAGATGCTCCATTGGAATCAGCTGGCTCAAATGCCTCAGGGTCTTAGTGATTTCTCGACATTGAGGTCTTCTGCTTKTGTTTTCTGCAGTGTAATATAATCTGGTAAACTAAGCATCTGAGATACATTTAGGGTGATGCTCAGCTAGTGTATACTGTTGTGGTATCTCTGTTGACTTCTGGAGATCTTTCTCATAGTCTGTGTGGCCGCTGCGGAAAGTAAGGATGAACAATCTGATATAGTCAACTAGCACAATCTCTAAACCCAGTTTAAGCACTTAATTTAAGCCCRATTTAAGCTTTTTGATCCTTAACTGCAGTTGCATTAACAATTGCAGAGCATGATTTTTTTTCCCAGAGGAGATATAATTATATGGAAATTCTAATTGGGATATCTTGCAGGAAAATGATTGAWTTGTTTTATGAAGAATTAAGTATTTCCCAGCCACTCAGTCGAGAACATTCTATTTTAATAAAACAAATAGACAAGAAAGCATAAAACAGGCTTCTTGGCTAATGACCTTAACTACCAGTGCTTGTAGTTGAAGCCTGGTCATTCTTGATTTTTCAGACTTGAAAGATAGCATTCTGACCAATTTCATTTACTCTGTGTGGAAGTTATCATATAATATAGTTTATCCACTTTGACAGATTGTTTTACTTAGGTTTCAGTCTAGTTATTCCATGAGCAGCAGAACCAGTGAGCCCTTCGTTTGTATAAAATTGTGTCCTGCCTTCCACTTCCTTCCTTAAAGCTAGCTCAGAACTGTGAATATGCTGACTAGTTGGCTGGCTGTTGCCAAAAAGATTATATACCTGCTGAATGTTGATCTCTTCTGTTTCAGTGTCACAGAAGAGCAAATTGAAGAGTTACCCTTCTAGTCTGCTGCAACTGCTACTGTTTTAATTGAAACATAGAAATTTACTTTCTGTGACTTTTTTTTTTTCCAAATTAAACTGAAATTTGGCAAGGGCATATGGAGCTGTGAAGATGAGTAAAGGACATTGACAGATTGTAGAAAGGCATAAGAATACATTTGTATGAATATGTGTGTGTATGTATGAGTATGTGTGTGTCTGCACATACTTGTTATGTATGGTACAACATTGTATCAATAATATTGGGCATAAAATGGAAAACAAGACAATTCTAAAAGAGCTACCTGAACAAATCTGGTATGAACTTCTCCAAAATACGCTTGAAGGAACATTTACAAGTTTCTGCTAGTCACCAACTCTCTTCCAACAAAGAGATTAAGTTATTGCTGTTTTTAACAGAATGTAACTTCCCAAAAAATCAAATTTCCTTCTTCTTTTCTCTCATGTGTACATTTATTTAAGAACCCACTCAAATTTTAACAGCAATAGCTGTTCTTTTCCACTGAACTATTTCCCAGTTACCTGCATCTTCTTTTTCTTAAAAATAACCATGAGCAAACAGTCCCTGCCCAATATTAGTCTCATCGCTGATACTTTCACTTCAGGTTTTCAGTCTCCTCTGGCTGATATCCCAGCCAAAATGTGATGCAGAGAATAAGCTCTTGCATGATGGATTTTGCTGTGTTTCAGCTGTGATTTTGGTTTTCTTAAGAATTAGAGTGAAGGACCTCATAGGATGCTTCTTAACCACATTTTGGCCTGTTCCCCGTGTGTTTAGAGCCATCTCCAGACACAGCTTCTTTCCTGTTTGGCTGTGTGGCTGAGCTTTCTGCATACGTTCATCCCAATGTTTTTTGGGGGGGATAACCTTTCTGGGGTTTCGCTATACTGGTCAAGACCRGGTGTTGGCCGGACACCTCTGCCACCTCTGGCTTTATCAAGCAAATTTTAAAAATAATATTGTCCTGTGAAGACCCCTAGATGTGAAGCGATCCTGTTTGGTACCACATGGGATTCTGCAGGCTGAGATTCCTTATTGCTTTGTTGTGTTTGCTTTYCATCTTACAGCTTAAATTCAGAGTTGCCCTAATGCTGTTATGTATTTCACAGTATTGATTTTTTTTTTTGGCCGTCTTCATTTAATATTTTTTCTTTTTTTTTCTTTTTCTTTTTGGACCAACCTTCACCTCTTGGAAGAAAGAATAGATGCAGAAATTGCCTTTAGTTAGAGAGACTGCAATTTACTCTTTCACTACAGAAGGAAAAAAATTGGTTACCACAAAAAAGGAACACTTGAAAGCACAAATACTGTATTTGGAGCTGCGTAAGCATGGAGAGAGGTAGATTTTTCTGTTTTGCAGAGAATCCTAGTCAATCGTTTCACGCGCTTGCCTGTCTAGGCTGTGACCTTCCAGAAGGGCCCCCTCCTCCAGTCCCCCTGCACGACTTGTCAACGCATTAGTCATATACAACTCGGCTGATGCCAAACGGGCGCAGTTCAGCCAACTATTGAAACGCAGGGTATCGGGCTGCGTTCTTCTGTCTGTCTTTTTTTTTTTTTTTTTTTTTTTTTTTTTTTTTCCACGGTGGAGACTTTCTGCTGCTTTAAGACTGCAGAGGGCTACGGCTGAGCGCGGCTGGCGCTGGGGTTAAGGCTCGCCTCTGCTGCGCGCGGAGGCAGAGGAGGTTAGCGGCGGGATCAACGCGATTAGAGGCGTAGGAGCGGCGAGATGTGCCTGCCCGCCCGCCCGCCCGCCGCCTGGCTGGAGGGCGGCGTGTGAGGAGCCGCTTCCCGCAGCTCGGCGCTGGCTCCCGCCAGGGATGCGCGTGTGCTGGCGCCGGGGGATTTCCGCACCTGTGGCCGCGCCGCTGCAGCCCCGCCGGCGTCTCGCTGAGCCCGGGGCGCACCTGGGCGTCGAGCAGCCGCCTCCCCTCGCCGCCGCG
>NW_028185051.1:2666382-2748051 GCF_003343005.1 Rhea americana | reverse complement strand
GCCCGGGGCGCACCTGGGCGTCGAGCAGCCGCCTCCCGGCGGCGGCGGCGGCGCGGGCGCGGGCGAGCCCGGCGGAGCGCAGCGCGGCGCAGCGCATCCCGCCGCGGGGAGCCGCGCAGCAGCCGGGGCATGTGGATGTTGGCCGTCGTCCTGCTCCAGAGCATCTCGCATGGTGAGCGCGGGGGGCTGCGGGCTTTTGCGCGGGCGGCGGCCGCGGCGCGGGGCGAGCAGCGGGGCGAGACGGCGCGGCGAGCAGCGGGGCGAGCTCGCCTCGCCGAGGGGCAGCCCGCAGCCTACCTGCGGTACCGCGCCGCCGCCTCCTTCAGGATAACGCTGCGCCTGAGCAGGTAGCCGTAGGGGTGATTTTTCTTTCTTTCCAAGCTGGAAAAGTACAGAATTTTGCCAAGTGCCGTGTAAACCCATCTGAGTACACTGAGATATTCTGAACGGCTTTTACCTCAAGCTTTTACATYGGATTCTTTTTTTTCCTCTCACCATTTGTAGTATGATTTAACTCCCCAAATTTTTTTAAGAAAAAAATATTTTAAAACTACTTCCCTTTCATCATTCCTCTAAAAGGTACCTGCTATGTATTTTTTTCTYACTCATTTATGTAAAAATATGCACGAATAAGCATTACATCATCTGAAAAATGTTAAAGACTCTTTCAGTCAATTACAAAGTTAGGAAAGGGGCATTTGAATGGAAATAAAATAAGGATGAGCCTCCCCCCCYTYYYCYTTTTTTTTCCCCTCTTCATTCTGCAAACTCTTAGAGAAATATTTTTTGTACTTTCTGGATGTTTTTATTGATAGTGGATAAGGGTATATTTTGGAACATTTAGATGTATATGACTGAAAACTGTCATATGTGGAAGTGTGTTTAAATTACATTTATTAAAATGTACATAAATGTTGCAGTTTTAAGGATAAAAAATAAATGATGCCGTAGCGTGTGATTCTAGCTGTTCTATTATATTGTCTCCTTCTTCTTAGATTTGAGAACATAGCATTGCCTGTAATGCATTACATCCTGACAGTTAAAACAGAAAGATTAAGCACACAATTTTCAAAATAGGCAAAGCAGGTAGAATAGGAAAATTTTTCTTATATTGAAAAAATGAGAGAGAAGCATAGGGGAAAATGTAAGATTTTCCTGGAAGATACAAATAATTGAATATCTAAGCAGAGGGCAAGCAGTGAATGCTGGATGAGGGTGCCTTCACRTCTACTTAAGTATAGGTTGGATGAGAAAATACATTGACAGGCATGGCCAGTCCAGTGCAAATTGCCAGATAGATCATAAATTAGGAGATGAATCTTAAGTGTGCATTTAGGGCTATCTTCAAGTGTTTTCATATTCTGAATACCAGAGAAACCAAAACTTAAAAATCTTGCATTTCTTCCAGCAGTAAGACAACTGCAACAAGTTCAAGCATTAAGAATTTATTAATTTATTTATTTATTTTTGGCAGACAACACTGTGCCTTTTTCTCTGTCCTCTGCAGGCAAGTACCTTAGGGGGAGAGATTTGCTGTTCATAAGACACAGTCACTGTGAGAGTATATTCTCTTACTGCTGCTATACAGTTATACCTAGATTTGCATAGAAAAGAAGAACACAGTTTCTTTCTGGAAATCTTAAACCTTTAAAAAAGAAGAGGCATGTATTTTCGTGCCTACTGTACTGATAAAAGCTGTATGTTCTAGGTTAGTTGGTCTACCTGCCCAAGACCTTCTGAAGAATGGAATAATTTTTGCTYTATGAGGTTGAAATCACTTTAACATATTCCTTGCATAGATGAAGTCAGTAGCAATTTTGCTTTCCATAATCATGTGTTTTGGATCACAGTCAAACGTGAATTTATATTCCAAAGATTTTTTCTGTGTTTAATAGTATAAAATGTAAAAGATGGCAGAATCTATGCAGATGCAGCTACAGAGCAATATTTGTACATTTGCAAGCATAAATTAAAAAAAAGGTTTTATATATGGTAATACTTTAGAATAAAAGAATTGTAGAAATACCAAATGGATGGTCTAGTGATTCTTTGCRAACTTAAGAAGTAGGGTTTTTTCATACTTCACATTAAAGTTCATATGTATATAGTATCTCTTAAAAGGAGATTTTTGAAAATGATATCTACCTTCATAYTTAACAACATCCTAAATTTAATTTAGACTATCACATCAGAGTCACAGACTTGGAGAACAGTATTTTTAAAGRATTTCAGATTCAGTGCACTAACTTTCTCATCAGATATGTATCTCTTTGAAGGAAATAACAGTATATATAAATAGAAATGTCACATATACATTTATTTGCATTAGTCTATCTATAACTCTATCTGAGCTCCATTGTGTGGGATGTAGCATTTTATGACTATTTTTAGGGGAGTTGGGGAGAAAGGGAAAAGACCGTTGATGCTTGACTTCTGCTATTGCTTTTTTTGAACTCCTTATGGAGCTATACTGCCTCTACCTGAAACACAAGCACATGCATGAGTGATATTCAATTATATGTTATATCTCTTTCTAATTTTAACTTTAAAATACATCTGTCATGTAAGATTGTTCATGTTTATATTTCTTGTTATTTTTTTTTCTTTTTGAAGGCAGAAATAGCTGAAAAAAATAAATCTACATATTATGGATTTAACCCTATAGTCTTCTTCTTGGGCTAAATTTCTATTGAAGATAATTGAAGTCATCTGAATAACAATGGCAGGATTGGGCCCCGTATTTCCCTACAGTCACTCAGCGCAAATACATTTTATCAAATTAGTTATGAACTGTGCCACTGGGTAGGCTTTGTGTCTGTGAAATAGCTTCCTTCTGGGGACAATAAAATACTGACATGCTGTTGTATCCAATTAGTATTTCTGAAACCTGAAACAAAACCTTCCTAAATACCTGATTAAAGTTTTTGGATTTTTGTAAAGGCTTTAAAATCTCAGCACTGTGAGTTTCTTGAAATACAGGTAACAAGTACCATTAACCATAAATGCCATGCATTTTGGCCTCAGTAAGCACAAGGAACTATGCAAACATCAGTGGGAGCTATGCAGCTAAATTCACCACTTTGAAAACATRAGCCATGTGGTCACAACCCTGAGCAATGCTTTGAGTTACCTTCAGGGTTGCTGTACTATCTTCCATGTTATTGTATCTARGCATTCTGGAAGCAAGCACATACATCTAACAATGCGTATGGAGAAAGTCGACTGTAGCCTGCTCACAATTGGTAAGGCTGTACTTCATTGATTATAGCAAGGCGAGGAAGGAGAGGGTAGGAGAGATTGGGAAGGGAGAATGACCTTCAAAATTCTGACTTYTTATTGTAATTATTGTGATAAACTTAGTTCAGAATTAGGACAGGAACTGCTGTTTTCAGAAAACCCCATTATTTGATAGTATTTAACGGCYGGCAAAAGTATGTTGAACCCATTTYCAGGCTTTTGTTCACTCATTTCTTGTGTGCCTGTTGTCCACAGATGTTCTCCTGAAATCAATGGAGCACCAGAAGGCACCCAAAGCAGTACAGATGATGTTAAAAATAAATTTCCATTAAAATGATTTCCTGTTTCAATCTGTAAGTCCAGATTGCACATTTCCCCCTGTTTCCACCCTGCATCTATCAACATGGGTTTTAGTAGCATATTAGAACACTAAGAAGAATAAGAAACACACCGAACTGAGAGCAGGGATTAGAGTGGAGAATAGGTAGTAAAAGTGTCTGTGGTGCTAATGATACTGTCCGAAGAAGGTGGTGGCTCTCAACATTGGAGACAAGACATGTAAAGAAAAGAGCAAACTGTCTCTAAAGTCTTTGTAGAAACATCTTGAATGCATGCATACCTTATGTTGAATTATAACTTGGGTAACCAAATTCCTTGCCTTAGAAATTTTATTGCGTATGCAGACAGTGTTTAGGTTGGTACGTTTGTGGACAGCACAGTACAGCTGATGTGTTTTTATGTGTTGCTACTTGAGCTATGAATAGCTATTCATCACCAAATGACAAATAGGGAAATTTGTTGTAAGTGGGAAGTCAGCGTACAGTGGAAATCTCTCTTCTGATTTTTAAAAGAAATGTTTTCCCTTTTGTGCTCTGGGTCATGTGTCAGGGTGTAATGATTCCTAGGCTTTGGGAAGGGCTGGCTGTGGTTTTCTCACTCTGGATTGGGCAGCTGATGCATCTCTTGCATGATGCCGATGCCACCCAACACTAGTGGGCAGCAAACCATGCAAGTCTGGCAACATTTCTGAAAAACAGTGGGAACGGATGGTGATTGAAGGAGGCATTTTGTCTGCGTTTCTGTATGTAAGGTCACTCAATTTTTCAACAGGAAGACACTACATTTTCTTCCCATAAGCACTGAGTTACAGATGGGTGACAAAGAAGATAGGTTTGGTAATGGTTTGAAGTGAAGTTGATTTCCACAAACAGCAAGAACAAAACCCCAAACCTTGTTAAATAGCTTTTTTCTTTCTTGTTGATTTCAGTGGTRTTTCTTCAGTGATGCTGCATTCTGGAAAGCTCAGCAGTTGGCTTTAATTTTGTTTGTTCTTGAGTAAAATTTGTCATTTAGTATACCACTATATGGAATTCTTTGGGAACGGCTTATGGACTTTTATGAGAAATTCATCGAGAAAGTTTCGTGTGCACATGAGCTGTGATAGGCTCTGATTACAGCACTAGCTGTGCTAGGTTTGGATCTCAACCTTTTGCATCTTTGACCTCCTGGATGAGTGTTTTAACCAATACACATTTCTGTCAGGAGAGAACCGTGACAAAAGAATAATCTCCTTTACCTCTTCAATACAAATGGCAATGAAGAAAAAAAAGCAAAAAACAAACAAACAAACAAAAAAAAACCAAAAACAACTTACAAAACTAAACATCTTTGTGAAGGGGGATTGAATTTGTGAATCGAGGAGCAAAATAGATGAGTGGATAATTTCCCCTTAAAATTTAATCTGGTTAACAAGTTAACATATGTTTCATCTCAAGGCCTCTTTGAATGTTCCAGTCATTTAGCCTTTGATTTTAATTGGCATATGCCATTTCTCAGTATATTTGTCTAGGGCTCCTTCAAACTTGCAATGGGAAAAGACACTAATTCCAGGTTCTGTTAAAGGCTGGAGAGGGCAGAAAAATATTATATTCATCCTAATTGTTCTAAGGTACAATTATTTGATTTTTGAAAATATTGGTTCTTTTCAGTCATTGAAACTGTAATAGTAACAAAATCCATTTAAGCAATACAGGTCTGTAGATCAGAATACTTAGTTACTTCAGGGTGAATGAGTAGGTGTGTGCAGTTAAATTACTTGTTTCACAGTACCGTTTAAGATATTTCACAATCCTTTTTAATCATCATTTCTTTTTCTCCTCTAACCTGTTTGAAATCCTGCTTTCCTTGGTTTCATGACGTCGTGGTTATTCTACTAAAGAAACCTCATCCTCTCAGTTTTACCTGCTGGTCTCTTCAATATATTTCATTGAACAATTGAGATTTTCTAAATGGGTGGTTTTTTTACTGAAAGGCCCTTGCCATTCGCAGGCCCTATTCTAGAGCGTTGAAGAGAACCTCTTTAAAAACAAGCCACAGGTTCCTCAGGTACTTTTTAGCACCGTGGCCTTTTTTGCCATTGCTTTTCTTTTTATATAGCCATTCAGTAATAAATTCTTATTAGCTCCTAAGCATTTTTTCTCTTTAGAGTATTGGATTATCCATCAGGAAAAGCGATATCAGCGTGCATCAATATATATTTACCATAGTGGAGTGGGCAGCAGATGTTATGATACATTGTGAGGGAAGAAGAAAGGCAAATGGATGGGCAGGCAGGATGGCAGAGATTAACAAGTCTTCCCAGCATTCCTGTTTAAGCTATTTTTGCTTAGAAGGCAGGGAGTAAGATTTAAGAGTGAGCCAGCAATCCTATTTATAGAAAGCCATTTTTAAATGCAAAGGCTTTGAGCAGGAGAGTCACCTCCATACTAAACACCAGGCTCCCTGGAGCTTCCTAGTAATTCAGGGAGAGAGCAGCCCGGCGACCTGAGCTGAATCGCTGCTGCCTCTCCGCCGATCCTTCCCGAAGGGCAGATCCGGCTTGAGCGCGGGGGCACGGGGCCCCGCGAAGCCCCAGGCTGCATCTGAAAACAGCACCCCTGGACCTGGCAAAATGGCAGATATGAGGSCGCATGCGAGGAAATGGAAGTGCATCACCTGAGAAATTGCTTGACTGATTAACATTCAGAGCCTCTATGTGTGTGCCACCGTGCGAGCTGAAGACCAAGCATCCTGCTCATGTGGCTTTTAATCTAGTGTGTCAGAAATATAGCTCCTTCTGCAACATATACACACATACRCACACACATATAGATAAATAGATATGTAGTTTGTGATTGCTTGAAAGCTGCTGTCTGTAGAAAATCTGACACCTGCTCTACTGTCCAAGTCTAGCAATGCTGTTTTCTTTCAATTAATTTTACAGTAATCTTGTGCAGGAGATTCATGGTTTGAGATTTATGCTTATACTAGGTTAAAAGTTATTCTCACTAATTTACTGTCATCTAAAATAATTTCTTGAGAAAGTTTTAGGGAGCTGCCTCCCCATTCCCTCTCCTTCCCTCCCCAATACAACTACAATAAAATTTATCTTGCATTGTAGCTTTGGATAGTCCGTTATCCATGTAATCTACTCACAGTGATTCTATAGGTAAGATTTTAGGGCTATTCTGTCTATCTAAATTCCTCTTGGTGCGAAATCCTCCCAAGTGGTGTTTACAAATAAGTGACTTATGCTAAGCCTGTGCGCTAAGGATGTTTGTCGTTAGTATTTTAGAGTGGCAGCACTCCATGGCTCCAGCTGATACGTGCCATGGAAATAAAGGACTTGATGGAAGTTGTCTCAGAAGGAAGGGTTTAACATCCCTCACATGTTCTCAGTGCTGCTCTTCAGAAGCATCTCTGTGATAACGTATTGTAGTTAACTAGAATCTCCTAGAGGTTTAGTGGTGTAGAGTTAAAATGCTAAATGCAAGTCTTTGATATGTGAATCTTGTTTAAACTGACTGAGAAGGCTAGCTGGGAAAGTGAAATGTGCAGACTTGGAGCAACTCATACGTTGCTGTTAAAGTGTGTACTGGATTGGATCAATCACCTCGTAAGGTTTGAATGCAATGAAATGCTGGGGATTATCTCCTGTTTTTGAGACCGTGGAAAGGCACTGCATAAAATGCAAGCTCTGGCTCTTGATGAATTCTCTTGCATGATCGTTTCATTTATCAGAAATCATTATAATTTGTTTCTCTTTTTTACAGTATTATCTTCTGAAACTGAAAGCACACAGGAAGTCTTTGGGTTTTTTTGTTATTATTTGGGGTTATGGCTCTATCCTGAATAATGTCTATTTTTAAAAAGAGGTGAGCATGTGACATGATGTTAGACYATTTTTTGGCTTACATCAAGGACAGAAAAAATCCTTGTCAGAATCCTTTTTGTTAGGGACAGCTGATCACGATGTTCCTTATATAGGATACGAGTGAAAAAGTAGTTGTTCAAGCAAACCAGGCTTTTGGTTGACCTAGTTTAAACAGAAATAGTTCTTTGTGGCTTGTTCTTCAAAAGGTTCTGCGTGCACTGCACACTTCCCAGCTGACCCCTGTCCACCCAGTATGTGGCTTCTCTGTGGAACAGTGTTAAAGATAGTTCATGTGGTCCTTCTAGACAGATGAGCCATAGTTTGGGTTGCAGCTGAAGTTATAAAGCATGAAACCAGGCATCACTATATCATGATATGAAGTAATTAGTTTGGGAGACTGTCACTGAAGTGTATGCGATCTAGATATGTCTGTAGACATTTGATGTAGATGTTTTCTGGCTTAATAAAGTGATTCTCAGATGTCTAGAGTAATGATTTGCATCATACTAGTATGATACTTATAGCTGTATATGTTTAGGAAACTTTTTTTTTGTACTTTTTGTCCTAGCTTTGTTGTGTGACTTGGTTTGTCTTCCACTGTGACATCCCTTTTCGTAGCCCTTTTGAGTAGGGGTTTTACAAATCAGCTTTTTTATCGTATCAGGGGAGAAAGAGAAGCACAGAGAACAAGTCTTGTCTCACAGTGGGACTGAATGATGGGAGATGCTTGCCCTGTTCCTTGCAGCATTTGCTGTGGTTGGAGTTTTTCATTCGTGGCTTTTCATACACTAGTTTTAAAGACCACAAGCAAATTTTTAGACAAGAGGGAAGGAAAGGAGTATGAACAAGATTTTTGGTTGGGAGAGTGTGAGAGGGAAAAAGAAGAGTTTCAGACTGCATAGGGGTCTAGACGGCAGTACAGAGGTAAGATGAGAAAAGGCATTCAAGGAGTAGACAGCTCTGTGGGACAGCAGGAGGACATTGTCCGGGGGCCAAGTCTGAGCTGGATAGCTTATGGCAGCCCTAAGGTTCCTGGGCATTGGGTTTTGCCACGGGGGAGGCAGGGCTGAGCCTGCTCCCTCGTGGGCCTGTTGTGAGAGATGTAGGTTGGGAACAAAACAGCATGTGGCTTTGGGACACCCCATTGCTGGTCTCTGGTCCCATTCTGGCTGCTAGTCTCTGCTGGGGAGAAAGCCAGTGCTCCGCACAAATCCCTCTTGGCCTGGCAAGGGGAGAGCTGAGATTCCCGATGGCCCTGGTCCTTAACCCTCCTGTATTCAGCTTTTTTTTATTTTTTCTGCATGTCTGCTCGTATTATCTGAAATATGATACCTGCCTAGTTTTAGGCCTACAGCTCCCCATCTCTCCACCTTACTCTTACAGATACTTGTATTTGTTTTGGTAGCAGACATATTCTTCCTGTCCCTAAAAGCTTGTTCCCTAAAACCTCAAAAGGATTTGGAGAGGGAAGGAGAATCAAGGACAGGAAGCAGTCCAGTGAATGTCAGTGAAGCGATGCGGTAGGACGTACGAGTCCCTGTTTGAGTGAAAAAGAAAGGAGCTGAACCTCTTTATTGGCCAGGAGGGAGATAATTAATCCTCAAAAAAGAGGYTGCGCTGTCAGGCTGTCAGAGAAGCACCGGCGGTCGTGATTTGTGGCTCAGCTTTCGGGGGCTAGAACGGGCAGGTTGGTGCAGCGGGGTCCGTACTCAGTGTGTGTAACTAGACGTCCTGGCCCTGCTGCTTGGGCCCTCCTCAGACGCTGCAGCCTGAGAGCACTGCTGAGCAGAGGAGGTCCTCTCTAATGCGCTGGGGTTTTGCCTAGCCAGAAGAGAAAGTCTTTGTTTCTGTAACAAATAGGAAAACTGCTTGCTTAGCACGTACTGAGGAAGACTGCACAGATATACTGGATCACAGCCCTAAGCAAGCAATGGGGATTTTTCCCCTGCATTTTCTTTTTCTAGAGGAGAGAGGAAGACTTAGGCTTACGAATGAGTAAACCACTCACGTGTAAACTTAAATCCTCCTCTTTCCTCCTATAAAATCCTGTCTGATCTCCTTCTTTCTTTGCTGTTTTGCCTCTCCTTCAGCTAGTGTGTTAATGTTTGAGAAGGGGCAGTGCAGCACTGAAGAGATGCGAATTTTCTGTTAAGGTGCAACGTCCACTCAAGCCACATTTGCTTCACTAGTGCTAGATAGAGGCCTTTTTGAATGTCTTAAGCAGTAGCACATGTGAAGGCAATGCAGTGTGAAAAAAAAATGCCTGTCTGAAGATATTGTAGCTATAGAAGTTCAGTGCATATTTATTATGTTAAAACATTAGTCCCTAGTGGATAAAAGCAATTACAGCATTCATACCACATCTCAAAATACATTTCTGTAGAAGAAAAGAATGTTGATTTTTAGTAATTACAAAGGGAATTAATGAGTTTTTCAAAAATGTTTTCCCCTGCCAAATAATGTCTGACCTTTATTTCATTTTGAGAAGTTTGGAGAACCTTTCTGGGTCAGTAAATCATGTTTGTGTCTCAGTCATGTTCAAAGATATTAGCCTTTTTTGACCGCTGTTTAATGCAGTTATTCTTCTCTGCATAGTTTCTGCTAATTTTAGTCCCTGACATGGAAACACACTGGAGCTGGGCCTTAAGGTTGGTCGAGCACCTTAGCTCAGGCATTTCCTAAGGCCTGAGAATTTGATCTAGTGCTTGGAGAATTTTATTTTAAATAAGTAGCATGTATTAAATAGCCAGGCAATGGAAAATAAGTGAATTACAGTATGGCACAGCGCTGGTACCATCACTTGGTTAGGAAGTGGAATAAACAGGGATCCACACTGCTGATACCGACTGGGGATGCTGCTGTCTGGCTAAGAACTGCTGCACACTCAGAGGACAGCAAGAGAGAAAAGATTTATGGAAAGGACTTTGGGTGATGCTAGTTGTTGTTTTGTGCCCTACGCTGTCTCTGACCATAGCAGTTTTAAGCAGTCTCAGCTGTTTCTTAATTTATTTAAAATTACTTTTTAATTAAATGAACTTCTTGTATGCTGGTATATAAATGCTTGCAAGATGGTGGTTCCACCCATATGCTAGTGAGAAGCTAATATGTTGACTTTTATTTAGTTTATCTAGCAGACATATCTTATTAAAACGGACAAGATTTGGCTGTGTTTCTTGAAATTGTTGTCTGCAGTGGAGAGTTGCCCACTAGATGCTTGCGGGAGTTCCCAGGTTGCACATAGGGATTGCACATTGCATTGTGCTCAGTATGGAGAAATCCTGGGGTAAACTGACCCGATGCTGGAACTGGTTGCCTTATTTTATTAATGTACTGTCATTCTGAGAAGCCTAAAAGATTATTAGTACAGGTCTGCAATAGAGATATAATCAATTTAAATTAGCTCACAGTTGAGCCTGTATGATCTGGTATTTTTAAAATGTAGGTAAGCAGCTAATCATTTTGCTTCCTTGTATAATATTGTAGGAAACCTTTTTTTTCCAGTTTTAATCTTCTCTATTAATATTGCAGTTAATTATATTTAAATGTTTTTAGTGTCCGGAAGGATAATTCATTCGAAAAACTAAACAATTATTTTAAAAATTAATTCAGTTACTTTATTTTGTGTAAAAATGCAAACAAAAGGCACCTCCCAAGATCTTCTTGACACCCAGTTTCTCCCTTTCCTTCTTCCCACACTCTTTCAAGCTTCCTTCTGTCCATATGTCTCTTTTCCTGCCCACTCTCCAGACACAAGTGTCATTTGATTATTCAGATAAATATCAAGGGTGATTTTCTGGTCTCTTCAGTTTACTGCTTTTGACAAATGACTTGATTTTGCCAGAAAATCTAGACAATATTACACAGAAAAGCTGTCTTAATATTGCTTCCTTTTATATTCTCCCCCGCCCCGGGCCAAAAAAAACAGTAGTGCTGATTTAGACTAATTACTTCAAATACAGTTTGTAAAAAGGATGCTAATACTTTGCTGTATCCCTGAAGGTCATCTAAGCATTTTTGTTAAACATTCCTGTGGGAGACTTTTGGGGAAACAGTAAGGGATGATTATGATGAGGACCCTGTGGGCTAAAATGTGTACTCATGCTCAAATCTTCCCGTGGCAAACCGAGGTGTTTTAGTGTTCTCACAATTTTTAGAGCTCTTCTTTAAAACCGAATGAACTGCAGTTAAGCAGACCTAGCTTCAAATCATCTGTCCAAGAGAATGATATGCAATCAAGAAGGAGAATATTTAAACTACTTCTCCAACGCTAAAAACCTCAATTTCTGTTTTATTACAAAAAAAGAAAAAAATCATCTGTGCGTGATCTTGCGTCATTAAAATGTGCTGGGTGCCCAAGGTGTTTCTTCTTCTGTTCCTCTAGAAGCTTTTCCCCTCAAGTGATTATGCTAATTAGTGTTTGATCAGATGATTAAATTATAATTCGATTAATCCTGTGTGCTAAACGCTCTGAATGCATTTCCATCGCCTGAATGCCTTGTGCTTAAGCACTCCTGTTTGCAGCTAGATACGAGGCTTTTGCCTTTTCCAGTAACTAATGGATTTTGTATTTTAAAAGCACTGTCGTTCCCTTTGGCATTAGGAGACAGAGGAAAACAGAGGAAAGGGTTTTTTGTTTCCCACCCTGCTGAACAGAATCAGAAATATGTAGGTTCCCTCTAGCTGAACTGAATATACCGGGTGGAGGCAGGAGGAGGGGAAGGGGAAACTGGGTTTCTTTATATTAATACACAAACTCATGTCTCATTCATATGTTACTAGGGCAAAGAACTGTGATACGGCTAAATCTTCTCTGTGTAGCCTTCCAAGTTTTACTTTCGTCTTGTATTTCTTCCATTTTCAAAGCTGAAATATATTTTGGTCCAGAAGACTCCCTTGTTTGCAGAACAAATTGTTCTAGTGTGAGCATGAGAGAGAGAGAAAAAAAGAGAAAGAGAGAGAGAAAAGGTAGTTTCTCCTCCTGCTTCCTGCTCTCCCTCCCCTTTTCATACAGGTTTATTTTTGCCTGTCATCTGTTGGAGATGATATCCAGCAAGAGTGCAGGATGCAAAACACACTGAATTTGTAACCTTGGTGCAGTTAAGAAATTAATGCTTAGCAGCGTTGTTGCTTTCTTTTTTGGGGGGATCTTTAGTTTTGTAGGCTATATTATTTCGTGCGACTTTGTCCTACGGATTAAAGGAGAAATGCTTTTCAAGAGGGGATACTTCAACTTTGAGTATTCAATGTAGCTAGGTGCTATAAAGTCATCTACATTAACTTTTTCCTTTCCAGCTTTGCTGAGGTAGAATAATATCTCTGAATACCAATGGCAGCTTCTGTCGGGGGCTTTTGGTAGTCATGAGTGGCCTGAGTTCAGAGAGAGCGTGCTAAATTCAAATCTTTTGGTTTGTTTCCATTCTACAGTGCAGAAAAAAAAAAAAAAAAAAAAAAAAAAAGAAACCCAATCAAAATAAAACCATCATGGAGCAACCTCCCTCCCCGAAACTTCCTCTCAGGGGAAAAGTGAGACAAATTGAACATAGAGTTGCAAAGACCTGTCTAGAGGGATTTTGCTTTGCTGTAGCCCAGGTGTGTGAAGGCAGAGCAAGGGAATAGGGATGTAAGGGATGCTTTTTCTTCTCTCCCTTCATTTACCTTAAAAGATGCCAGAGGTTCATAGAGCTCCTGTAACATCTTATTTCACTTATTTCAAGCTATCTAGGAAACTTGTGAGGAGACTGACATGTTGCAATCTATCATCAGCTATAAGACAACGTGGTGTGAATGAGCCTCCATAATTAAGGTCATAGAGGCCAAAAGCATCTTCATACTATTGGTCTTTCCAGAGCTGTCATGTAGCAGCGACCGAATATTGAGATTTCATCAAGCTTTCCTGTAAAAAAATCTGCAGCTTGTCAATGAATTCAGCCTTGCCCTTTGCTAGAGATTGAACCCCATTAGCCTTTCCTTGGCTCCCTTTTGCCTTGGTTATTCAAGTGGGTATCCTAGGCGATTGTCCCATTTGCTCTCTCCAACCAGGATACAGGCAGAGATGTCCATTCTGTAAACATCTGTGAAGAAGTTACTGCCTATGGCCATCTACTGCTACCTCACTAGAAGGTGTTATTGCTCCTGCAGGTTCTCCTCTGTAGTGGTTTGTGTGAGTGCTTCCCGATCCTTTTGAGTAACAGGCCAGATTAATGCAAACCTCCTGTTTTAAAATGGCAGCTGCTACAGTTCTCTGAAGCAGGACCACTCACACGAATCACCCTGCTGTCATAGTGGTGTGGGATAGAAACTTCTATCTGGAAAGCAGTGATGACAAGCTGGAGGCAATAATGGCTTCAACCAATTCAGATATATAGATCTGTAACCACTCCTATGTCAACATCCCCATTTTAGGACTGAAAGAATTAGGTTAAGCTGAATTAAGGCTCTCATTCTAAATGAAAGTGCTAGCTTAGGATGCTGCTTAGCTCATTCTCTTTTAAAGTTTAATTTCAGATTCATTTCCTGAGTATCCCCATGTGAACAAGTCCTCAGACTCTGCATAGCCTTGGGTAAGCTACTTAAGCTCGTGACCTGAGGATGTTACTGCACAATAAGCTAAAACGCGAGTTGGAAGCATATTAGGTATTCCATGTGACCTATGTGTATGTCTGCTCTTTTTCTTTATGGAAAATATCCTTTGTGTGGTTTTCCACAGCAGACAAAGTGACCTGTGTAAAGGTGATCTTAGAGCAGGGTAGAGATATCCGGGTAGAATTGCAAAATGGCTGTGGAGGACTAAATACTCCAAGATATTTCCTCTCGTCTGTACCTCAGCTCCTTATGTGTATAATGGGGACARCTTCTATACAGCTGACAGGTGCTTCTCTGGGTGAACATAAAGATGTTTAGGTCTTCTGAGTTCTAGTCTTAGAGAAATTGAGATTCTGCAGCAATAGGAGCCCCTTGAATACCCTTTCAAAAAATGCTATTCCTATGTTATTGTGTATCCACTGCTCTTTTTTTTTTTCCTAGTAAATATTTAGGGAAATGCATGCTGATAGTCTAGCAGCAGAGGTCAGTACTGATTTGTATTGGAAGAGCAAACGTCAGCGGAGGAGGAAGGGACAATCTCTCCAAACCTGCCCTATCCAAAACCACAAGTGCCTTCTTTGCTAATGGTATCCCCTTTTAAAGACATGTTTTCTTGTGATGTTTTCATGTAAGAATTGGTAACAGCAGAGGATAAGACCTCCCAGGTCCTCAAGTCCAGCCGTTGCTATTGTAGGCCTATGATCACCTCCTAAATGTACAGTTCTGCTTCAAAAGCATCTGGTCTGGCTGTAAATATTTTGACTTCCAACCCTCATGAAGGTACAAATATATAAACTGAGATTCTAAAGAGGATCTGTCTTGGGTGAGGGGGGCATATAATTTTGATCTCAGCTACAGCCCTGAGTCTTGCATAGAAATTAGGTGAAATTTCTCTTCCTTTTTAAATTTCACATTAAATGGCTTCATATTCTTTGTTTCAGCAACATGCTAAAACAACACCGGTGCTGGTACAAATTTCTCAGACCAGTGGTATTCTGCCTGACACATATATTGTCTTTTCTGGAAAAGAGTCAAGCTTCCTTAATCAGTTTTAATGGATATAAATCTCTTTTACTCTCCTCGCTTCTCTCCCTGAGCTTCTCACTTTCTCAGCATATTTGAGGTTTGTTTGTTTGCTTGTTTAAAGCACAATGTGCTGATGTAAAGTTAGTATCTGCCCAGTTGCTTCAGGCAGGGTTGTTCTTTATAGTTGTCAGACTTGTGGTCCCATGGTCAGGGCTGCGTACAGTCGCAACTGAAAGGGAGGAGAAGAGAAAGTCCTCCTGCTGGTGCAGCTACTACCCTGCCATGAGGCCTGAAGTCTGTGGCACACACAGTTGTGCTAACACTGGAGAGATCGTTGCCCCCGAGACTTCTTCCTGGTAAACTTATCCTTGTCCTACTTGCCAATCTGCCTGTGTATCTACCTTGGTTCAGTGACTGTTCAGAACTTACTATATTCAGCAGAAGTTGCTTCTCCTGTGTACCAAATGGTGCAAGTTGTATGCTTGGGAAAGTATTACCAGGCCTCTCCCTGTCCTATTTTTACTTGCAGATGTGGTTTGCCTCAGGTACAGCTTCAGGTGAACTCGGTGAATATTCATGAGACTAGTTTTTAAATGGGCCCGAGAACCACGCAGTGTGCGCCACTGCCCTTCAGCTGGCTCTGGCAGTGCTTGCTCCCTGCAGTGAGCTGCTTCAAGGAGCTGAGTTAGCAGAACAGTAGCTTGCCCTCTCCCCACCTGTAAAGTAGTATGTAGGTAGGATTTTCCATATTAAAGGTGTCCCTGCTTCACACCAGTCTTGTGTTATTGGCTGCTTGTCTTGTAGAGAGAAAGGAGCTGGGCGGTAAAGCTGCAGGCAGGGCATAGTGAGAAGCAGGAGGTGAGCTGAGTCCAGTTTCCTCCTTATCCAGGTGTGTCTGAAGGTAAATGAGAAGTTAATGAAGGTTACAGCTACTTTCTARAGTGTTTTTGACTGTAACTTTTAAAGCTTTGTTCATTTTTTATTAATTCTGAGTATTCTTCTGTGGGAGAAAGTTTCTTCTGTATGCTTCTTAGATCCTTCCAGATTTTTGCTGCCTCCCACTCCTGAAAACTTGTAGTTCAGAAGTATATGCAGTTATAGTCCTGTCCACTCTTCCTGCCTGGGAACTTCATGCATCTTGTAGCTGTCTCCGTTTTCTGCAAGAACTATGCCTTATATCTTAAGAGAGACTTGGTCAAAAGGGTGCTAGAATGAGAAAATGGTCTTCAAGAAAAAATCTAGTTATCTTAAAAAAAGCCTGCAGCAAATTCTTGGATCTGGGTGGATGAGCAGCTGACTACACTTGCCATAAATGATAATTAGTAATGCCTAGACACAACAGCTAAGCAGAACAAAAATAAGATTGTCTTATTTTTGGTGGGAAGCAGGAGACAACCCATATGCTATGTTTTCAAAGAAGGATTAGTGAATCAAAACTGTTCAGCTACTATATATGCACTTAAACTCTGGACTACCATGTAGAGGAGATTTCTGTGGCTGGAGAGTGCAGAAATTTAAATTTTTCTATCTCTTGCCTTTTCTTGCTGGGTTAGCAATAGCTAGTGCAGTACTAACTTGCATGCTAACTTGCATCTTGGGAGGTAAGGGATGCTTACCTAAAGTCTGCCTCTTCCTTCTGTCTTCTCCTGGCTCAATACTAGTTGTCAGTCTCAACACATTGGCTTGAGAGTTAGGACAGCAGTTCATCTGCGCTTTAACTAATTTTCCCCCAATCACTCTGCTTTCTTTTCTTCTCTAGTTGCACCAGAAATGTAAATATTCAGATGTGATCCATTCTCAGAGCTGACTAAAATTGAAAAAGAAATTTTATTTTAATTCTGCCAGAAAGAAGCTTGCATTCAAACACCTGGAGCGATTTACTTTTATTCTCTCTTGGAAATAGCTAACTTAATCAAAATAAATGTGCTTCTACAAAATCAGTATTTCTTTCAGGTTTTCCCCATACTTTTATCATGTTGGTGTTTGTGCAGAGGAATACTTGGAAAGAATATTCAGAAAAATGCTTTCTGCCAAAGAAAGATCACAGATCAGAACAATGAAATTTCCATAGAAAACAGAAATGGAGTGATTTAATTTTACCAGACAGAAGTCTTACATCTGGGACCAGTTGTGTTTCATTGGATACTCTAGCAAATAAACTTATTTGAGGAATATATCATAGAAAAATAATTGTATAAAACCACAAAAACAGTCTGGCATGCAATTTCAAAATGAACATATGTGTTTCTGAAAATTCACTTTTGTGAACATCTGATCAAGACAGACTATAACAAATATGGGTACTAGTGAAGGGGTATTTAACTACCCGTGCTGTGGTACATGATCATAATCTGCAAATAAGTGAAAAAAACAGATCTGTTCACAGCTAAAGATCTCAAGGGGTAAGTTGTGTCAACAGTGATTCATTAGCAAAATAGTGAAAATGTGCCTCTTACCTGAATTCTTTTTCCTTGTGAGTGTACCTAAATATTTCATCACCATTTTATTCTTCTCATTTATGAGACTATAGCCAATTTACTACCTCTGATTAAAAATGGCTAATTTAGCTGTTAAGCTCGGCACAGGTTGATCTAAACCACCTGAGGAATCTGCTCCTAGAGAGTCTCTTCTTAGCCTGTTTTTCTCTGTCATAGCCATTTAGGCATAACCCAGTTGCTCTGTACACATTGGATATGAGCAGGTTGGTGGTGATTCAGTGTTCACCTTCTTACGCATCTTACTGGTCTTTTGGGATTTAATCCAGAATAAAAATGTCATAAACACAAACAATGAACTCTACTGGCACAAATTCAAGACTCCTTTCTTATGAAGTTATAGCAGATATTAACTCCTGAAGGACGTCTGCTTCTGGAAAAAGAGCTCTATAAGCGTATTCTGTAAGCGATAAAYGGAGCAGGAAAAGCTTTCTGAGTCCTCCTTCATATGAGGATTTTTGCTGCTGAGCTGTCATAGGTCATTATTCCCTCTGCCTCGAGTGGGCAGAACACTGTTCCATGCAATAAAAAGCTTTGTCCTCCAGAACTTTGGAAATGAGATTAGGCACTGCATCATAACCTCTTGAGATCTTACTAAGGAATAAACACTAACAAAGGTTTTTGATTTTTGTGGATGGTTACCTTACAGAACAGCCCTAAATTTCTGGTCTATGTGACAAGTAATTGCTTCTTCTTGACTGTAGCTCCTTTCTCTTGGATCTAGCTAACGTTTGTATTTGCCAGTATGCAGTTGCCCAGTTCATTACCAAATTGATTGGGATATGAAGATAACATATTATAGTATCCAATAAGGGCTTACATTCTAGCATGCCCTTCTCTTTGGTCAAAAAAGAAAAAATAAAAAGTGAACATCGAATGTTCATATTTGGTCAATAAACCAAAAAAATCAAAAAACCAAAACAAAACAAAACAAAAAAAAAANTTACATTCTAGCATGCCCTTCTCTTTGGTCAAAAAAGAAAAAATAAAAAGTGAACATCGAATGTTCATATTTGGTCAATAAACCAAAAAAACCAAAAAACCAAACCAAACCAAAACAAAACAAAAAACCCCAAAACAACAACAACAAAAAACAAACACCCTCTCACCCCCCAARTAGTTATTGTGTGATCATTTAAAGAACTATTAAAAAAGGCATATGGGGTTTTGCAGTTTTGTGTTCACAGTCTGTGGTGTAATTTATGTGACTGAAGAAATGCAAAAATCTTCATAGACTACTGATACACTCTTAGACATACTGATTGACAAGTCCTAAGTAGTGCTCCCAGCAACGTTTTAGTTCTGTGGATTTACAGCTTATTATCACTTATGCTATCTGGTAAAGATTTAAAATGGTACATTTTTAGAACCTGAAGTAGGAGAAAATGTGACTAAAATAATTACATCTGAAATGTGTATTACTAGAGTTATCAAATCCTTATTGTAGCAGAAGTATGTATTGGTGTTATAAAACTKAGTAGTAATTGACATGAAGTTCTAGTGGAAATATTTCTGCATTGATTTTAAAAGTGTGTTTGATCTTAATGGCTCCATAACTAAGCAGAGAACAGTGTTGCGGTGGCTGGGCTTAAGTCTAGGACTTAGACCTAAGCTCATATCCCTGCTTGGCTGTATGTTTTCAGATGGGATGCCAGGGCATTCACTGGCTTTTGTGGGTGTTGGTTCCTCACCATTTAAATTAAATACGAGGGACTTCTTCCTCAAAAGATATCAGCATAAACATGCTCAAGACTATGACATACATACACTGCGCTTTTGGGTGCTGCATAGCAGCCCAAAAGAAAAACAGAAAACAAGCGAGTTTACTGACAGCAACCACAGAAATGCTTATTCTAAGTGATGTTAGCACTGTTCAGCAGGCACCTGGGAAACCTTGGAGGGTGAATGAAGAGCTCTTCATAGGGGTGCAAGTCAGTAAGTTGCACCCTTGTACTTCAGTCTGAAAAATTTGGAAAACCCAAGATAGATACATACATATTGAATTTCAATTTAGTCTGTGGCTTAGAAGGAAATATGTGTTATTCAAGAGAGAAATCAGCTCCCAGGTATCAATTTTATTTTTTCTTCTCTGGATCAAGGGAGTTCTTTCAAGGTAATCTGCTTTCAGCATTAACTGTGAATTCCACTGGCTGCCTCTGTAAAGCTGTGCTCTCAGTGCCAGTCAGTAATTGTGTTAATCATCCATTTTTAAATAACTGCATTTGAACTTAAGTTGAGAATTGCTTTTCAGATTTTAATTTGCTTTGGAAAAGTGAAATAATTCCCACAAGTGTTGTGCTGATCAATATTCCAAAGGCACRTAACCTTTGGTAATACTTGAACATGGGATACTCAATATTGTTCTGCTTAAGGAATTCTAGGGGAAAAAATACACAAATTCAATATGTAATTTGGCAGGTTAATAACTTTTCTGACTGCCAGGCATACAGATTTTTAGTCAACAGGAGATTCATCAAGTGCAGAATTGCATTGTATTAGCTTATTTTTTTTCTTGTTGTTTGTATGTTAAACCTTCTTTCTAATATAAATGATGACAAATTGTGTAGCTGTAAATTAGAAAGTCCCTAAATGGTGTTTTTGTCAAAGCCTTTCTGCCGAAATGCTTACTTGGATAGATTTTAAACCTCAGGAGCTGGGGGAGGGGTTTTAATTGTTATGCATCATGACACAATACATTATGCATCATGGTTGTTTTTCTGCTTTTTAAACACTTGTTATGGATGATGAGACTAATACAAATGGACGTACAGTGAGAGCTTCGGCGAAGCCTTCTTATGATGTCATGTTCTGCTTCTAAGAAATTTCAGTACTGCTGTAATTGGAAGCCAGAGGAGAAGCAAACTTAAAAAGGCATCTTGGAAKCACACTAAGGATGAGCTGCGAGGTCATCATCAAGGCAAAGTCACCTTTTTCCTGAAGGTGCCTTGCTGGTAAACAAGATAACAAACATATTTAAAAACTAAGAATTATGGAATGTGGGTCTTACTGTCTTAAATCTGGGAGTATTTGAGCCTGCTTCCATTAAAATCAGCAGCAAATGGCTGGTGAGGCTCAGCATTTGCTTTCTGCAACTTGTTTTCTCCACCCAGGCATGCACACTACTGAAAAATATGTTGGTAGTAGAAGTAGAACTGATAAACGGGCTGATTGGATATAATAGCTTAAGTGCCAGAATGTCCTTTTCTTCTTCTTTCCCCCCCGGTAGATAAGCATTGGCTCTTCCCTTGAAATGAACCTGATATTTAGATTTTGCATAGATAGAAGAGGAATGAAGGGGAGAATTATGCATTAATTTCTTCTTTAATAAAGCTTATTTTTTAATAGTCATGACATTGCTTAGGGTGCATCCTGTAAAAATCAAGAGAAAGAAAGTTTCTGGTTTGTCTGAGTGGATATTTAAGGAGTCACAGCAGACAACGCATTAAAAAAAATTACTTCCCCAGAAGGCAAGTAGAATATAATATTTCATACTTGAGGGCTGGAGAAATGAGGGCAATGTCATTGTGGGCATTAAAGAAGATATCACTCAGTGATCCACAGACAGCTGGCAATTGCGCTTGTTTCCTGTGATACTTATCAGGAAAGTCTCTCCCTCACCCCACAACTGAATTAATTGGCTGGTAGCTGTACCCTGCTTTTCTAAATGAAGAAACCGTTCCCTTCGCCCTCTATACACACGGTTTTAAAGGCTTTTTTGGTGCRACATGGGCTGCTGCTGAGGAATGCATTATATTAGAGGGAGTATGGTGTAATCTTCACTGACCAAACCTGAGCTGTAAAAATATGTACCCATATCTGAGAAAGGGCTGCAGCTCAGCCTGGAGCATTGGCACCTCACYTTCTGCAGCTGGGAACCAAAATCTACCTCCAGGCTGAAGCTGGAAGGTACACGGTGGGGTTTCTGCTATGCAATATTAAAGTAAATTTGTGTTGTTATTTTTTCTATATCCTCTATTCTTGGATTTTTGTTTTTCAACTTTCTGATTATAAAAAGTTGATTACCTCCCCTCCTCTGCACCCTCCCACATACACTGCTCGTGTTTAATGGGAAAGTTATRTCTTTGGTGTTATGCTCTGATGATGTTCCTCAGCGGTAGATGTTGAATGTAAAATCTCACCACTTGTACCCTCTGAAGAATCCCTGTTGTCCTACTGTAAAGATTTAGAAAGATATGCTCACGTAGTTCTTTATTCTACAACCAGGGTGGCAAGTGGAAGTATAGTCCCACAGTGGGCAGGAGCTCCACATGTTTGGATCTATTCTCATCTATGCTGCGCTAGCAAAAAAGCCATCCGTAAGACTCTTTTAGCATCTGCTAACAGACTTTGTGCAAATGCTAATGTCCATTTTTCCTCTCAAGTATTTTAAATCAGTAACAACCCTTTTTGTGCTTGGGGYGTTTGGAAGAGCCTGTATCATGTTAGCTTATGTGTTGAGCTCTTGGCAATTTCTACCCCTCTGCTGGGTCACAAATGATGATACTTTCTTTCCATCTCCATTTATTTTGCTTAATGCAGGCTTTTGAAGCCTTCATTCKTATATTTTTTCCCTACATTCTCCATACAAGGTCTTCTCTTGGTTGTTCTACTGAAGTTTCCTACCATGTCTCACAACTACAGCCTCCTGCTCTGTCCTTGCCTTCCCTTGTGTTGAAATGCCCTGAGGCTTACAGAAGATCTTTGCTTAAACTTGTGCATTKCTCTATAGTCTTCTCTTTTGGACTCTGACATACTCAGAGAGAAGAAAAGGAAGAAGGAGTAGAGATTATGGACTAGACAACAAGGTGAAGAAATCTGTCTTAGTTTTCGTTATGTTTACTTTGACTCAAATGCTATGTTTCCCTTTCTCACTCTGTCTCCCTTGTTCCTCCACGTTGCTATGCCACAATTTCTCAGAAGTATCTTCATAGGAAGAACAGGTTCATAGTTAGAGAAAAAAATAATTAATCAGYAAGATTTTTAACTATGATGTTGCATCTGGTGCTTCCTTACATCATTTCCCTGCTGCTCAAAACCAGCACACTGCAAAATGATGCAGATTGTAGTTCAGGTTGTTCCTAAAATTCCTATGTGTCCTAGGATTGGATGAGCAAATGGTATGCATAATCTAGCCAACTTCTGTTCCTACTCTTTAATTCTGGGAGGTATTAGTTGTCCTGCCACAATCTTGCAGATCCTCTGTTCTGGAATACAGAGAAGCAGTTCAATGGTACTGACTTGGCTTGAGGAAAAGCAGAGATCTGGGCTTCCTATGTGATGCTTCCTCTTCCCTTTAGAAGTCTATGAAGAGATTTATTCTCCCTACTCTTCCTCTTTTTTCTCACCTTCCCAGTCTGAGACATGGGTGTTTGAATCCTATTCCCCTCACACTTTTCATAACAGACCAGCACATTTAAATGTCATCATGCTTTTTGAGCTGTATGAGTAGGCAGTTTTTCTGACATAATTGTATATTCAGTTCAAAACCTGTCTTTGAATGCAAATGCAACAACATTGACAGAGGGAAACTTTCTGGACAGTACTGTAACTAAAATGCTTCCTATCACATGGATGAAGGTAATGTATATATCCCATCCACTACCCTTTTCAACAGTAGTAGTATTTGTTACCTTTTGATGACTTCCGCAGAGGGTCGCTCAATTTTGACATATTTGACTTAGCTTGAGGTTATTGTTCTCAATGTGTCTTGTACAAAGCCTGAGCCCCATTAAATCCATTTTTTTTTCAGGCACTGCCAGGTGAACCAAAGGAAATGCTGATACTATGAAAAAAACATTACTAATTTACAGGAAGAACTGCTCCCACTCCACTGTGCTCCTGTTGTTTAGACATGTTTTTTAGACTGCAAGGAGCCTTGGAAGAAAGTGCAACTAGGATGTGTTGCTGTATTGTTTATTCAAATTTGAGCATGTCTAGCACATGTACCTTGTTAGTTTGGTCTCAGTACCATTGAAGTCAGGGGAGTCTTTCAATCAACTTCTGCGGGAGTTAAAGCAAGCTGATTGAAGTAAAATGCTTTACAAAGAGCTGTATCATTTTTGTTTGCCTTTAGAAATGTTATATGGCATCATGACACYGTAAAAATGCTAAAGTTTTGTATAATACAACTAAGAAGAGTGAACYTACACAAGATATGTCTTCTCTGTGTATGAAAAGAGGAAAAGAGAGTTAAAATACATAATGAGGCACAGCATGTTTCTAGTACTGGGTGACCTGTGTTGTTGTTATAYGATTTAGTAGAAACATATACTAGAAAAAAAGAAATAATTCTTAGTATTTAGACTGAGTATTAACATATTATGTTACCGYCCAAGCTATCACTTCTGGATGATATTCAGGCTGACACTGGAGAGAGCTGCAAGTAGTAGCCAAAGATAAAATGTCATATCAAGACTCAGATTCTCTTTTTAGCCCTCATAACTTTCTCAAATTACTTTGTGAACTAGCATATTTCATTTAAGTAACTGAGAAAGGCTCCTTGTGTGTTTTTTTTTAGCTGCTTACAAACTTTTTTATTTTGATTTTTTTAAATCAGTTAGGAAAAATTAAATTCCAGTGCATTCTTCTTCCTTTTTTACCTTAGGTTARGTGGCTTTGTTTTGGAGTCTGCCTGCATTGAGCACAACTTAAGAGGGTGAAAGTAGAAATGAAGGTAAAGAAAAATGTTCACAGAACTTGCCTTTCCTTTAGTAAGAAAAAGAAAAGAGAGAGGAAGCTCATTTGGACAATTTCTGGCACTTTTTTCCTCTTTTGATTTAGCTAGTAGCTTTTTGGGGTGTGCACAATAACATATTATAATAGGTGTCTTTAGCTCAAGCCTTTAGTTCTTGAATGCACACTATCTTCCTCCATATAAGGAATATTTCCTAAAATTTTCTTTAATCAGATGAAAATGGTATACTGAGCACAAGAATTAAATAGGTTTTTACATAATTAAGAAATGAGCGGCAGGCTGTGACTTTGAATGTTTGCAGCATAGAATGATTTTACCATTGCTGAGATTCTATTAAAGTTGACAATGAGAGAATTTATGGTTGACTTACACTTGCTGGTTTGTCAAATCTGAATCTGGTGCCATTTATTGAGGTTTGTAAACTCTTTACAGAAGGTAGGTCTTCCTTTGCAGGCAAACATTTTTTTTGGTATTAAGATTTACCCCTCTTCTGACTTATCATCTGTGTGGTTAATATGGAAAAAAAATACGTATTGTTAATCCAGTAGCAATAGTTTATGAGCACAGTAGCCTCTGATGAATAAACTATGGAGCCATGTTAAGACATAATTGAAAAGATAGAAGATTTTCCTAGAGAAGAAAAATGAGTAGCTTTGCCAAGCATGTAGCAAGGGGAGAAACTTGTCTCTCTGAGCATAAGTGTTTGGATGCACTACTTCCTCAGACAAATGCTGTGACAGGGCAGTGGAGGAGTTTACCTTTGGAGATTTATGAATTGCTTTCTTCCTGGAATAGTTTCCCCACAAATAAATCTAATCCTTCATTTATTTACTTGCATGGAAATCTTAGTGTTCTGCATTGTCTGTAATGACTGGGCAATTTTATCCATTACTGGTGAATTTTACTTATTTGTTGGCTGTTGTAATCATMGTTATGGTTGAGATGAAGGTCATTATACTTAAAAATCTAGTTTCAGGGGATGTGCATTTCCAATTAAACTGTCTTCTTATTCTTAAAATATGTTTCTCATGAGTTTTTATGCTTTATCAAAAGATTTTTTTTCTCCTTCCCTTCCTTTCGTTTGGCCTCTTTCCATCCCAAGGCGGGTGAGTGGGGGGGAAGAAGAAAAAAATCCTTGAAGATGGATGTAGGAGAGACTTCTAGGCTAATGAATGAGCTAAGTGTAAATTCTGGTTGTGTATTAGTCAAAATGGACAAATACAGTCAATAGAACTGGAAAGGCTCCATCATGAACTTTAAGCCATGATGGTCCTCAATGCCTACAAAGTGAAAGGTGATGATACCTTAGTCTTGAAATGATACTCAATGATCTGTGCCTGTTATTGGGTCTTTAACTCTGTCCTCTTCACCTACCAGTACACTTGTATGATTGGATCATCAATATTGACCTACAAACCCAATAKAACTTGCACCCACCTACTTAGCACCTAAGCAGCAAATGCGGAGCTGACCTACTTASCAGTTCTGGGAAGTGGGAGTCATGCAAGCAGTGGCTGTGATGCCTGCTGCTTGGCTGGCCAGCTTGATCTGGGTTACCGGGTTAGTCAGCGATGATCCAGCCCGAGCACGTAGGCTGAGGCTGCGAGCAGACAGGCTGCACCAGCTGGCCGCCCTTTCCGCCGTGCTGAGATGTAAACCGTAATGTGACTGCTCCCAGCTAGATGGGAAGTGGCAGCCATCGCTGCCATCAGCAAAACTAAGAATGAGGTATTGCTTACGTGCAACATCTTCCTAGTCAACTTTTCAACTGTTCAGGATAAAAATGGACACATCTAGACCGTTCTGTGTGCTTTTTTTTTCTTTTTCTTTTTTTTTTAATGTGCTTGTGTTTTAATATGAATGTTCCAAAGGYACACATTGGCTAATGTGACATTTTCCTGCATGTGATGCTTGTTTTCAATAAGTCTTTTGGTAGACYTGGAAAAAATGAAGTATTTATATCCTTTTAAGGAAATGATATCTATCTTTTTTTAAGTTGCTGGTATTTACTGTATTTTTTGAAAAGCTAAATATGCTTAAGTTTATACCAYTAAAAATACTTTCAATTCACAAAGAGTGCATTTGAATGGCTGTGGAGAAGAGGAACATGGGGTAAAACTGGATAATAATTTTGATTCACAATAACTCTTCTGTTGGCCAATCCAAATTATTTATGATCTGTCATTATGTTGTCTGCTGGTCCTGTTAAAAGTTGTTGAGCTAAACATATCCATCAGTGGAAGAATAGGTCCYCTTTTATACCTCTAAGTAGCTTAATGTTTTAAGTGTATATTATAGTATTTGTAGAGGCAGCATCATGTCACAATGACAAATAGGGGATTTGTGGGTGACTTTTCTGGAGCCTGTGATATGATATCTAATTACTGCTTTCTAAGACTCTAACTTTTAGTGAACTGAATTTATTGTTGTGTGATGGAAACTCACTGCTCTAAGATATTAATTGTGGTCTTCACCCAACCTGTAGTTTGTACACTTTGCAAAGGCAACCTATACAGCAGGACAAATGATAAAGTGYCCCTGGTGATTAAAAGACCATTTTTTAAAACCAAGTAATCTGCTCTTGACCAGAAGTGGTCAGTGGGGGAAGTTTATTTATTCAAATTTGGCCAGAGGATCTGAAGAGATTTGAAGATCCTTCTGCTAGGGARAAGGGTCTCCTTCCTGTTTTCCCTTGACACTTCCCCTTCCTTTTCCTTATAACAGTAGTATCAGAGCTAGTGTCTCTTTTTTTCCATCACTTAAAAATTATGACAGTGAGAAGACTCAAAAACTGCCAGCTGTGGCCTGTACCTATTTGAACTGCAGGTCAACTGTATGATGTCATTAAAAAAAAAAAGAGGCATTTTTTTCTGAACTTCTGTAGTTAAAATTTCCAGACAGACGGATGGATGAGTTGCTCAGACATGAGGGATCTTTGTCTTCTTTTCTACAGGTGTTTTTGTTTCTTAATAGCRTTGGGCTGTATCCTGCAAATTTAGTTCCGTAAACAAAAAAGCTAAAGATGAGGGTGAGCCTTTCTTTTCTGACCAAAAGAACACTGATTTCCACCCTTGCTTCTGCTTCCTTTACCCAAAGAAAATGTTCTCATGTTAATTKGAATGGGAGTTTTGTCTCTGTAAAAGACTGAGGAAGATGTTCAGACACTCTTTTTTTGTGGTATGCTTTGCATTAGGATGTTAATTAGTCTGTTAATAATGCTGATATGTTATTTACTGCTGTTTTGTYAGTCCTTATAATATTCACACAGAGTGTGAGAGGCAAGCACTGGGCTAGCATTACCATTGGGCAGTCCCAGCTGCTACTGCACATTTTGCTCTCTGGGTTTTGAAGATGCCTCCACCCATATCTGGACACTGAAAGGTGTTGTACAAATGATCTCCAAGTATTTGTGACTGTTCAGTGGCATGGTGTTCTTTGATCCTATTTCTGTTTTAAAAAAGCTGAGAAGTGTCATGTGGCATAAATTGAAGTTAGCTACCAATAACACAAGAGGAATTTCTTCCCTTCCTTTCTCTCCTTCCTGCCTTCTCCCTCTGTTTTTTATGCAGGCCAAACATGCGTGACCGGTCACCTTGAGTTGTCCCCCTGTAACCAACGGGATTATGTATATCATGTACAAGTCGACGCAAGAGCTTAATCCACTATATAGGGCTACTTGCTAAGGAGCCTGATTGTAAGACACTATGGGAAGTGTAACTCTTCCCCGTGACCCCATCTATGTGGGGTGGATGCCCTTTAATGTTTCAGGGTGACTTCTTACAGCTGCTAGTAAAGYGGGGTTCAGAGTCAAGCTCTAAATGTGTAACAATAAAAATACCTGCAAATGATAAAACACTTGAAATCTCTTCAGTGCTGTACACCAGCACTAGGCAGAGAGCCAAAACCACAGCTTTTTAACAAAACAAACAAACAAAAGAAGCCCTTAGGCCATGCAATGAGAAAGTTTGTGCTTTTAACAATATATAWAAAAAAATTGTTTGTGGAAAGGTAGGATTTGTATAACCAACTGAATTAAAACACTGTAGTACCTGAGGGCATGGGAATCCCTATGGGTTGTTTGCTTCAAGCCTTATTTACACGAGGATCTGTAAAACCRTTCTTGACCTACATAAAGCATCAACCATAATAAGCTTTTATTTTAGGAAGGAGATCCAATAGCAGATTGTCTGCTTTGAAAACATTTTTAATACGGTGAGGGAAACATCAAACAAGATTACATCAAAAGGTGAAATAGAGCCCCCCTAAGGGGAAGAACTGTGTGTAATTCAATATAGCTTTCACATTAGAAATAAACAGTCTAATATAGCAGCTTTACATAGCAGTGTGAAAAATCAAACTTATCTTTAAGAAGAATTGAGTTGTTCTTGCATTTTGCATGGCAAAATAGTACATCACTCAGATTTACTCTTGTCCCACACGTAGGTCATGTTTTCATGACTGCTAAAAATTCTGAGCTAGCTGAAAATAAAACACACACTACAGAGAAAATATGGCCCTCAAACCTYAAGTAATCTACTTTTGGATTTGGAATCTCTCCTTTGTTTTGTGTTTCATTTGGCTGTTGGCTTTTAGCATSCTGACACTTGACTGATTACTTTTTCTCACACCCGTGTTTGGGAGCTATGTTAAGAAGGTGCTGAGAGCAGGCGTATAGCTGAGCTATCTGTGTGTGCACGTGTGTATGGGTGTGTGTTTTGGGCAGGGGTGAGTATTTTGTGTGATGCTGGTGCAGCAGAGCCTCTTTGGACAGCCACAGTCAGGGCTTTGAACCTGAGCTGTGGCGACTCCTCGYTTTGGGGAGCTGTGAGTTCCCATGGAGAAGCACTTGCATGAGATACTATGTGCTTSTGAGCTGTGGCTGTCGTGAGGAGCAGGGCAAGCAGCGAAAGAGGAGGCTGCGGGAGGTTTGCTGTGAAATACTTCCTATTAGCTCTGGTCCCRTAGCCACAGCAATCTGGCAGGAATGATGTTGGATATTGCAGAGGTGAACACTGAAGATGCATGGTTTTATGGAGCAAACACACAAGTGTTGTGTRTGGGGAGCTAACATTTGAATCCAGCAGCCAAAAAAGGAGTCAGCTGTGGCTTTCTCACAGGAGAGATACTAATTGGAGGCAATCCCAGGCATGATATAGGGAATATTCAGGTTACTGTGACTGTTTCCTGGACTTACACTGCTACAGTCCCTCCGGGATGACTGCCAGCTGGGCGAATGCAAGGCTGAGCCCGCTGAACCAAGCCCTGTCTTTTAYGCTTCCCATGTAAAGCTCCTCCAGAGCTCAGCGTGCTATCTGGGGCCTCGAGGGAGCCCTTCCTGCCACATTGGGACAGCTACCTCTTGCCAGCCTTGAGCAAGGGCAGAGCAGAGAGGGCATAAGGATGCTGCTGCTTTCCCCTCTGCTTGGCTGTTTTGCRGTCAAGAAGTTCAATCCCCCTTCTGCTTACCTTCCTCGCAGCGGGGTAATGTCCCGTGTGCCTGGACTTGTGTTGGTTGGCTGGAGGTGTACAACCAAGGTACTTGCAATGGAGGGTATTGCTCTCTCCACTGCAAGTCATGCATTCATTTTACATCAGGATTTCAGGATTGGTAGTTTCATTTCCTCAGAGCAGTAGCRTGCTTGGTTCACCTCCTGGTGCCAGCAGGAAAACGGCAGGCCTGTGCCCAGGGAGCTCCTCTGAACCTGCACAGCCTCGCTGCCCCTTCCTTCTCACCACCTCTTCTTTGCCTCCCCGAGGCCTGAACTGCCTGCACAGAGGGTAAACTGCCCTGCCTCATCGTAGTGCAGAGAGCTCAGAAGCCGCTGTCCTGATTCAAATGCTGTGTAGGAGACTCAGTAAAGCAACAACTTTTAGAGTTTAGAAGTATCCTTTTAAGGGGCCAGCTCTGCAAATGAATATCAAAAAAGCTCTTCTATAAAACTTGGTACTTTCTGAGGTTTACCCTTGTCTAGTTTCTGTAAGACATGATTGCATTTTTTCATTTTTGACTGTTAGCATAAAGTTCCGATTTTTTTCCCCACCTGAAGTTCAACAGAGGAGATTTTAATATACCTTTTGATCATTTTTTTTCATTTTAGTATTTACTAGTTTTAAGTAAATTGTAAAATCCAAGCATGATGAGTGTCAGGGATTCTTACGGTATCTTTATATGAAAACTGGGGTATTATTGCATTGTAGGATCTTGCAACTTTTTCAGTATTTATCACTTTCTGGGAACACCCTGTCCTGAGCTTAGTGATTTTTACAGGAGAACTATTGCCCCTGTTGCATTGCTAAAAGACAGTTCAGGAGAAACTGAGGGTTAAAATCATTTTGAAACCCTTTTTTAAAAATGATGTGTTTGTGAAAATTACCTAGTCCTATTTTTTTTGAAATGTTTCTCTATTTCCATAACCACTTATTTGTCTCCTGTAATAATATTTTTTTAGCCTACCTTGGATTTTGTTGCACAGCTTAATGTTTTCCCCCTCCCACCAGGGGAGCTGTGTAATTGTGTGAGGCTGAGGTAAGGCAGGGGGGTTTCTGATCCTTGAGGCAACAAAGTGTGAAAGCATGATCTTCTATTTTTAAAAGTAAAACTATTCATTTTTTTCCTTATGATTTTAAAAGTAATCTTTTAAACTGAGAGGAGAAAGAAAAGTGGAAAATTTTTAAAATTCTTAGTGTTTTTTAAGATGCCCCTACGGGAATTAAGATTTTTTTCCCCTCTAGTTACTCTCTCATCACCACTGTGCCAAAACAACTACTCTCACTATTTTCTTCCACCTAGGAAAAACACACYGAGAGCCTGGGCAGCCAGTGCTGGGGCTGTGCTGAAGGCAGTTTGGTGCAAGCTGTTGTAGTCCCTTGTGAGGAGCACCCCCACGGCTGCCTGCTGAGGTCCACGTGCAGCATGGCTGATGGCTCTGCTGCTTCTGTTAGTGCATGAAGCATGAGAAGGAGCCACCGCTGCGGCTTCCTCCTGGGGCGAGAAGGGTCTAGAAAACCATCTTTTTTCTATTTTGCTGCCTCCTGTGCTGAGTTTTGTAGTCTGTTACTCCTCTTTTCTTTATTTCTGCTCCTCCTGTGAAAAGAAATTGCCCACCTTGCCCCAAACCYGAAATGATCTGAGGATTGTCCACTGGGTAAGAGACTGTCTCTTCCCCTTGTCCTTCAGTGGAGAGGAGGAGAAAAGGCTTATGTTCAACCGTGGTTGATCTCAGCTTTGACCTCCTCGCCTCTACACCTAAAGCAGCTTGTACATATGCAGTCTGCTTAATGTCCCTCACTAAAAAGTTCTAGCTTACATTTGTGACTTGAAAGAGTTAATACATTAAAGTTAACCAAGATGTGAATGGRAGGCATTTGAATCTCTAGAGCGAACTAAAACAAGAGCGACATGAGAAAAGCAGTCATCCATTGTTGCCTGATGACAGAGAAGGTTTTAAAAATCAAACACTCTAGTATAGCCTGACTGTGCACAGAGAAAAACCCAATTAATTATAAATAAGCTGAATAAATAATTTAAATGTATCACTTATTTCTCCTTTATAGTTTAACTCATGAAAAATCATTTCAATTAGAAATTTCAACTTAATCTGAAATGCAGAGAAGCATGGTGGTTCAAGATGGATGCGAAATCCTTTATGATTTTCCTTCTAAAATGTGAGGCTCTTTATGGTTTGAGTGATTAAAAAAATGATTACTGAGGGAGACAATAACAAGCAAAGTTTCCTTTGATAGGGTAACAGAATGTATTTTTAATTTATGAATTAATAAGCATGTTATGTGTGATGCCCAATTTGTCAAATATGTCTTGGTTCCCCTAGCACTCATGTTATATGCACAAAATAGATGCAGTTTTTTCCATTAATTATAATATTCCATTTCCACAAGAGTAACGAAAGATGATTCATTCATCTCCTCTGGCCCTAACAGGTTCCTTGGTATTACTGATGAGAGTTTTTTCCATTTATTTTTGACCTTGTGAAAGTATTTATGTTGGACTCCAACATGATGGATGCAGTGGGAACCAGACAGATTAAGGGCCAGAGTATAGAACTAGCRGACTGCTACGCTCTACCTGGTGATCAGATTGTAGGCAATCCTTAATAGGGAAATATATTTGATCTTAGTTGGCTCTGCTGGAAGATTCTTTAACCTAATAATATCTATCTGCTGTCTATAACTATAAAAATCATCCCTGATGCTGATTTTTTCTCCTGCTACATGTTTGCCTTGCTTTTAATAATCTCAAGGATGCCACAGTTAGCATCCTATTTTTATTAGCATCCTAGGCTTATTTTTGCCTAGATTTTTGTATTTATGCCTTTCTATTTACTTTCCTCAAACTTAAACAGATATGTGTGGTATATATATGTTGATGCTTTTCTTCTCAAACTCAAAATATGGCCTAAGTGCTTCAGATTACTGCTTCTCCTTTCAGTTAACAAAGCCTCTTGTCTTCTGTTTTTCTGGTTTCTCCTATGTGGTTTCTTGCTCACTGGGAATTGTCACTGTAGTATATGCAAAATACATACATGCTTGTATCTGTYGACAGATTCAAGTGAGAAATACTGAATCTAGTGTGAAACATTTTGTTAGAGCTTGCTTGGAATAATTCCAAACTTAAGCTTGGTGTGAATGTTTTATTTAGGCTAACTTGACCTGCTGATAAGTATTTGCAGACACTTAATATTGTGCTATGTCCTACTTCCATGTTACCTTTGAAATTCCAGAGGAATTGGGCTAAGGGTCAAAATGGCAGGTAAAATACAATAATTCAGCATATGATCTTGCAGCATATGCCATGGGTATCCCTCTCTTTCAGGTGTGCTATATATCAGCATTACCTCCTATTCTTTTCTGGATGGTATTAGGGGAACATTAACAGTTTTCTGTAAGAAATGAAAGAGTTTCACATTCTACTGAAAATAAATGGCTGGCTAATCAGATGRAGTGATTCCCAGATGTTAAAGATTACAGAGAAGAAAGATCTCATGCACAATGCAAGTACTGTTTATGGTTGGACAGATACCAGAAGAGCAAAAATAGGACGAGGAAATCACATTAATCAGGCAGGAATCAGCACATCAGAAGTCTTAAAAGCATGTTGCTTATATGCTAGCGTAGCTTGTAAATAATTATGAAGGGAGCAGGGAYAAAATTGAAGAAGATGACAAAATTAGCAGAAATAGAATGAGAGCAGCAGCATCTGCCAACCATTATTGAACATGTAGGCAGGTATAACTGATATGTAGGAAGGCAAGACGAAAATATTTACAGCTATCTTAAGGGCAGTGAATTGTTGATATACATACACATACCTCAGGTGAAATTTTAGCACCAGAGAAACAGGCAGTTGTTTTTCTATTGTTTCAGAAGGGTGAAAATTTCCTTTCTACAGAGTGGCTGGTGGACAGAATTTTTGCCTTTTTCATCCACATTTATTTAATTAAATCACAAATTTAAAAGGTAGGTAACGTTCTGTAGACTATTCAGTGAAATGGTTTGATTAASTCAAGCCTACAGTATGGAACAGGTGGGATTCAACCTGAGATTAAACTATTTACATTTAGGTRTATATCTATATGCAACTATCTTCTTTCTAGTTAAGTGGCAAACTGATTGTAGTCTGTGGASAGCTAGTCATTACAACCAATAAGATTTAGAGAGCAACCCATRTCATCCTGAAGTAGATCCCAAGTTTGGGATTTGTTTGCCCAAACTGAGCTAGTTAGTGTCTTGTTGAGTTTTGCAGYGTATCCCACCTGACCGTGAGGAACTGCTCTTGGAAGGGATGGGTCCTTCTGCAGGTCCTGTGGTTACCTGCCAGCTCTGTATGGGTATCTCATACTGAGAGAGATGACAGTCTTTAGGTAACTGGGTCCCTTCCCCATCTCCATCTCTCCTTTCCATTCCCAAAAGGTCACCTGAATCTCTTTGTAGATGCACTGACAAGCTAACTGAAATAGTTGATAGGCTACAATGAAAGTTAAGGCTCTTGGATTTTGGTATCTTAATCATAAATTGAATCTCCACTCAGAGGTGGGGAGATTTTTGATGTAATAAAAGTCTCTTTGGTACCAGCTCACCCAAGTGAAGACTTTACATGTTTGAGAGAAAGACTTGGAATRTTCCCAGTCTGCTCTGACATATTGGACTCAGTCTGAGGTTGCAAAGTTCTCTTTCAGTCTCCAAAGGCCTTGCAGTAGCTGTACATTTTAACTTCTCTTTCAGTACTTTTGCAGGTTTGTTAACAGATCAGCTGCCCTCTGTTTTTTTGGGGATGGTAGTTTAGCAAGCAAGACTGAGTACCTCAGCCATTGGTTCAGTACTGTATGACCTTGCAAAACACTGAGATCTGTTTAAGTTTATCAAGGAGTTTCAGTATTCTCTACAATGGTTTTATTATCATTTTGTGATAACTCTTAGAAACAAAAGACTTCATGCAAAGTTTTTAAATATTTTGTTTTATGGAATGTGAAGTCCTGATGCCCAATAGGCCAGATGTGCACATCTACGTTTAATGATTTGATAACCCTCTTACACCTTATTCTGTTCTGCATTTCCTGAGAAGAGCTTGTGAGTATGCATTTCTGATGAAGCATTTGATGGAAAAGCATTGTGATTTTTTTTCTTCCTCATTCCAAGTACATTTTGTACRGATCTGGAAAGCCTAATTTTCAATTTATGAAAGAGTTGGGCAGGGAATGGGGAGTGGGGGAGGAAATACAGTTTTAGAATTAAATTGAGGCTAAAGGTGTGCTGGAGWAGTGCTAAAGAATAAAAGCTCTTTGCTCTTAGGTTTTCTTCAATTCATATCTGATCTGCTGAGGTTTTTGATTCCAAGAGCTTATTTTGTTACTTGGAGGTCTGAGATTTCAGTGGTTTGCAGGGCTATATTACAGACACATGGATCACATGTTAATATTACAAATGTTTTGTGGATAGTAAAACAAATGTCACTTATGGTTAAGTTACCCTGTACATTTGTTTTGTTTAACAGCTGCTCTAATGCCCTATAGTGATAATATTAGCCCCTTTTAGTAGCTAGTCCCTAAAAAGCTGCAGAGACATCCCTTAAGAGGTAGTGCCACTTCAGGTTGACTGTTCAATGGTCCACATATCAACAGCCTGCACTGTGATGCCATTTTTATTATGTGATAAATGCTRGTTGGTGAATTGTTTTCCCCTTATAAAATAATTCTTCTGATTGCATGATAGGAAGGCATTTTTACTTTTAATTGACAAGAAATTAAAGAGAAAGCAATCTTCATTGAAGAAAATCCTGTATAGGATACAAAATCTTGAAACTGAACTGTTTGTTCTGAATTTGAACAGACTGGGGATTGTTCACAACCCTGGTTAGTGCCCCTGTTACAGAGTTAATCTCTAACCCTTTGATTCTGTAATAATTCCTGATGAGCTCTATTTGAAAATGAGCTTCAGCTGGTGGCTTACACACAGTAATATTTACCAGTCTTGCAAATCTAGTTAAGTAGATCTAATRTGGCAAGTCTCGAAGTGGAATATTTTCAAAATGTGTCGTAACTAGTGATTTGTAGCTATATGTTGACATCTCGCTATTAATAAGAAACACTGTGATAATGCTAAAGTTCATGGGAGAAACTTGCAGAAGACTGAAAGAGAAGCCGCAGCACTAGTTACACTGAGACAAACTGACAGACCAGGACAGAATTCAGAGAAGTTTCCSAAGGAATTTTTTTCCTGAACCAGCAACTTGAAAGTAGGCATGGGGAGGGAAAACAGACAAAAATCTGTTTCAGAGGAGAGTATACAAACTACGTAGTTACTTACTAGTCTAGGCCAAGATCTTTTCTACCAGGTTGATCCAAATGGACCGGATAAAATAAGAATGGATGAAGATCTGACCCAAATTTGAATTAAATTAAACTACTTAGGAAGCTGAAGATAAGTGTAAGAATAAACAGAATGCTATGAAGATTTCAGATGTTCGGAAGAATTGCCTAACGATAACATTTTACCTTTTTATTCTCTCRCCTTATCTGTTAGTATAGGTCAAATATTATATAAAGAAAACCTGAATGCCTGGAGGTATTGAAGACCTTTAGTAAAGTTTATAGCTCAGCTTATAATCACTGCTATAACTTCCACCTCCRTTATGTTTTTGTCTTAAAACCATGTTCTGTTTATGAAGGGGTGGGATGACCTCTGAATACCTTAGTAAAAGCATATTCCTTTCAGCTTGTCCCCAAGGGATGTCATGCAGTGGTTGTATCTATGAGAGCTGCTGGGGGAGCTGACTGCTAATAGCAGGGCAGATAGCATAACTGCGTGGGAGAAAAACTTTAAATCCTTGCCAAGACTCCAGCTCTATACTCTATTGAAAAAAATAGGCGTGTATCTGCTAAACACTAGCTAAAGTTGGTATGCTAGTCCTCCTGTGGCTGATCTCAGGCCCTCCGGCATCATAAATGCTTTGAGAGGCTTTGTTTTCTCCTCTGGGGCTCTTCTGTAGTCAGCAAATGGAGCTCCTGATGCCTGTCAAATAATTTTGGTCACAACTTTAAGCAGAGATGGTTAGATGTTGGCCAGATTTAGAGCAAGCGTTTGTGCAGATTCTAGCTGCAGCCTAGGAGATACTGCAWATTGATTGCATGCTATTGCATATTCAGAAATGAGTTCAACACAGCACTCACCCCATTTACCTTTTCRGACCTTGGAGCTGAAAAGTATTCTTTGCCTGAATTTTTGTTTGTTTTCCTCCAGAGAAGCATGTCGGCATACTCATGGTTTCAGTTCTTCTGGCAGTGAAAAGTTTGTCTGAATCTCACTACGTATACAGTTATATAGACTTTGTGCTTACCTTCATAAGTTTCATCCAACTTAATGAATTTTAAAAAGGTTCCTTTATTTTGAATTAAGTGTGGAAGTACATTAGTTAGCWGGTGCGTGGTCGTTTCACTTGTGACTTTGGTGTCATATTCTTGGATTATGTTTGTAAGAATGTGAGTCTGGATGGAATTTCTGCAAGTTCAGCTCCAGTCCTCTGTGACAGCAGGCAATCATATCGTCATCAGAGGAAAATTACCCAATCTTCCTCTTTAACTTACTGCGTGGGTTGTTTGCCCCACCTAGTTGTATTGGGAGAACTTGCTTTATGTTGGCTTTAAACCAGTGTTCTTATTTGCACTCCAGGTATCTTCACAGCAAGCCATGCATTGTCTGATTAATACTGTACTTAAATATCTCTTCTACTTCTTCTCTGTATAGCTCTCTGTTATAATTAAACTTGAAGGAGGACAATGTTTATATCTCTCTATTAGCTTCTTTGCATTAGGTATCAAATACAGACATAACYGATCAAAATTAGATACATTTTCTCCCAGAGGGTATCATAGTAAAAAAATGAACGATTGGGCATCTAAATCCTGTGTAGGATTTGCCCAGCATCTTTTGACATCTAATTTGTGGTTTTTTAGAACTAAATTTGGAAATATATGTCTTTTTTTTGACAGAATATTGTTCTTGTCTGTTTTCTTTCAATCTTTCAATTGGCTTTTTAAAGCCAATTTTCTGTTTGTGTTTATAGCAATTAACATCCCTTTTAAAATATCTATTTCCAAATGCAAAGAAAATTGCTTTTTTTTCATCTAGTGGTATGTAAATGGCCWGTTTTGGTTTACAAAGGTATCTGACAGTGCACTTGTAATGCTTATCCTAGAACTCACGCTCACCTTTTTAGTGCAGGAACGAATACATAACCTCAGGAAATAGAGTGGAAAATTTGTCTCTATCGTGGTATTGTGTGACATTCTAATCACATAAGTAGTTCATCAGTGCGTAYTGAGGTAGTGGCTGAATTTTACCTTAAAATATTCCCAGCTTGATGGCTGCATTTGTTTCTTTCTCAGCACTCCACCATTTTGTCTGTACACTGAGGGAAYGTGTGATGTTCCCTGCCTTCTCCTTGCATCCTCCGTGCAAATACTGCAGGAGTATGTGGAAATGTTCATAAACACATAAAATTAAATACAAATTTCAAAGCTATCCTGMTGAGATCCTTTTGCATCTTGGAACCACACCCTCATCCTTCTCCATTCTCTTGTCTCTCATCTTTAGTTTTAAAACAGCAGTAAATATTATTTTAATATCGCTTTTGAAGCCTATCCTTAATATATATATTCATCAGGGCAAAATATTATATTCTAAAACATCACTAGCACTGAACATTAACATCATGAAAAAATGTGTAAGTTCTACTTAAATGAATGTTAAAACTTTTAATATTCTTAGGCCAAGWCACATGTGTTTGTTCTTTTCAGGTGCTTTTTAGCTTAGAGAATTTTGATCCACATGCTGCGTTAAACTTAAGTTAATTTCGGCAAATTTCCTGTTAATTCTATTATACTCATGCAAAGATTAGTGAGACTGTGGCAATTCAAAGCAATGAGCCTGTTTGAGACTCCCTAATAAGATGTATTTGTCATAACATTGTCATTATATAATAATATAACACTTATCTCACCTTCAGAGTGTAACAACATAATAATGTTATAATAATATTCTATAAATAATAGTAATGTATCTARCATCTCTAATAACATATGTATGTAATTTGAATTACAATGAGTAGATATTTGTTTTGGGTATATGRATATTTCTCGCTGTATATGAGTTCTTGGGTGTCCTATATGTGGGACCTTCTCCCTGATARTCAAGTTTCTTTTACTATACATCTGCCCTTTTCAGCCATTGGCCTGTACTTTGCTGGGATTGCCTATGGAATGTGAAGGCACTAATCAAACATATATTATTAAGGTTATTCCTTTTTCTGGTTTAGATATGCRTGTAGTATTCCAGTCCTAAGTCCCTCCCAGTGCCAGGAATTCATGTGGAATAAGAGAATCAGAAAGCAAGCTTTTKAAATGAATATCTTTTATTAGTTTTATACTTCCAAATCTTTGTTTCTGCTCTAGGATTAACCTAAAATCATTTATTAATTTTTGATGGCATAGTGAAAGCCKAGGTATGTAGATTTATGGAAGTCACAAAGAATTCATCTGGGCTTAAACAACTTGGTCCCTATCCTTTAGCCAGAGGCTGGTACATGTAAAATCATGGATGATGAGGGGAGGGAAATGTCCTTAGAAAGGGAGCATCTATAAGTGGGCTCCGTCTGGTAAAAATATACTCCATTGTGTGCTTATTCTGATAACTTGTAGGTGATTAAAGGTTTTGTATTTCATTTAGTTGGTGATATAAGAAGTTGTTAGACTTATTTGTAGAGTTTGCCTAAACTTTGGGAGAATTTCTGCAGATGTTAGCCCATTACCTGAAACTAAGCACTGAAGAAAAGTTTGCTATCTTTTTAGCAGCTAGCAGTAAGATCTGTTAATATTTTTGAGGGGAAAGCACTCTGATTTATTAAGCTAATGATTTGTAAGAAATTAGATTTGAGATCTGGAAAATATGGGTTAAGAAAAGGTCAAGAAATTAAAAGATTATTATAGACAATAAAAACCAGATGGAGTGCAACATTATGTAGTGGAGAGGAATTTTGAGTCAGGGCAGGGCATATGAAAGCCAAAGCACTCAGGGCAAGAATATATTTTGCAGCAGTAAAAAGCCAGGACCAGCAAAGCAGCTGGTTTCTATAAGAAAGGGAAAACAAGGTACCTTTTGAGARCAAATACTGCATTCTGTGTTTTTGATGTGTAGGTGCAATAACTGATCTCAGACTGACCCCTATAGCACAGTTAGACACTGGCCTCAGCCATACTGCTTTCCTCCACTGATTTTTTCCGTATATGCACAAGTACGGAGCTGAGGTACTGAGCTGTGTTGGGAACCCGGACCGCTTGTCGCAGCTCCTTCTGAGGGAGCRTAGTACCACGATTCGGTGCAGCATGGCAGCACCTTTCTTGCCCGTGGCCCTGTGAGCCAGACGTACGGGGTAGTTGCCTTTCATCCATCCTCTTCCCCCCATCACAGCCTGCAAGGTGTGACAGRCTGGGACCTTGCGCCAGAGCCAGCGTTGTGGGTCTGATGTGGTCGCTCTGTTGGTGTTGGCCTTTGTAGGAGGGAGGTGGGCAAAGGGGGAGGAAGGAAGGGTGGCCACAGGAGTGGGCAGGAACCCACCATGTGCCGGTGCTCCTGGGCTGGCAACCGGGGAGCCCCCAGACTGACTGTCATCTGCTCTGCCTCATTGCCTGTCAAAGGTAAAAGTCAAATTCTGCCCCGGGGACTCGAGTCATCCCCGAGCTTGTGGGACTCGCACTGGAGAAGATTGTTCCTTGCCCTGGGAAGATGAGGCAAGAGACACAACTGCATTTATTTTTCTGGCTCTGCTACGCAGAATATTGCCTATTACACATTTGTCCCACCATTTAATTTGCTCTGAGGATGAGGTGGTGCATATTGCTCGTTCTTAACGGATGCATTTCCTCAGTGCTTCTGTGGGGAAGTATTAGGACAGTATCTCCCTGATTATGTAATGCAGGTTGTTTAAGCCTATGTATGTGTTGTTGGCTATAATAAGCCCAGGGATTAGAAGCAGCATGTGTTCTGGGATAAATAAAAAGCTTTGGACTGACCCAGAAATAATTTACTGTGACCTTATCCAATGATAGGAGAATTTAGGTAAAGGTGAATTATCTCTGAGCTTTGCCTGGTGTTAACCTGTAATATCTCTGCTGACTCCTTACTTATAAAAAGAAACTTTGCTGTCATCTGTAAGAAGAAAACCTCTCTAGAGCAAAATCTGTTTCCAAAATGGAAAAGAAATAGGCTGAAAGCAAACCTGTGTCTGCTTGTGAACCTGTCCAAGGTAGCGTAGAGAGGAGGCAATGCAAGCTGTAAGAATGCCTGTATCATTTGCGCTTGGTTTAGGTTGGAGGCTCCTAAGCTGGGGTGCCTGCACCCCTGGGCTACACAAGCAAGACAGGGTGACAGCTCCTTGCTCTGTGGCATGAGGAGAGTAAGGGTGTCTATTTGGTGAACTGGCAGCCAGCCAGGGGCTGAGGGGAATGCAAAGCTGGCAATGCCCCAGCCTCCCTGCAGGGTCTGCTGAKCCCGGGCCCTCATTTCCAGTTGAGGATGTGGGAACAGAGCTGGCTGTGGCTGGGGCAAGCCCAGGGGTGATGGGTGAGGAGGGGGCCCCGGTGCCCCATGTGCTCGCAGGTGGATGGTGCTGGGATGCGCAGAGAGGTGGGATCCTCTTCTGGGGAGCTGGAGAAGGCACGGGCACATGTGTGGAGGCATCAAGGGAGGCTAGGATGTGAGCTAGGTGCCTAGTGCGAGGGGCATAAGGGGAACAGGATGGGAAGAAGTGGGGAGACCTCCCTTGGCCTCCTTCTCCTGGAAGCTGCTGCCAGCGCTGACATTGGAGGTCTCTTTCCCATGGTTGGTGGTATTCAACCAGGCCGAGTTTGGACTTCATTTCTCAGAATTCAGTTATTAAGCTTGCAGTTCCTTAATTCTATGAGGTGGGTTTTTTTGTTTGTTTTGTTTCTTTCTTCTCCCCACCCTCCTTTTTTTAGTATAGTAGATGAAGCAAAAATTAGAGAAAAAGAAAATCTTGTCCCTGTTGAACCAAAATCAAATTCTGTTTTTCTGCTTGCTAAAATACTATCCCTTTTGTTGTCTTAATTGTTTTTGCTATAGTGACTTGTCCCAGGTGTAGCTTGAATCATCAGAGAGCGCTTTGTCAGAATAGTTTTCCTCATCGAAAATATACTTCTGATTTAATATTTTCGGTAAAGTTGCATTTGTTTTTTATACCATTTGTTTTAAAAGCATACTAAAAATGAAAGCAGAGGAACTTTTGCAAGTGCTTTCAGAATTAAATTTAGCAAGTTCGATTGTGCTATCTTTTAAATATGTTTTTTTTTAAGATTAAAAACAGTGTTCTGAATGGCCTTTCAATTTGTGACCAAAATAAAACTTTGTCCGTGTACTCTGATTTCGAGAGAGGAAGGGGTGTTTATAAAATTATTATTACAACTTCCATTATTTAACAATACTGAAGGTTTGTTTACTGACCAGCTGCAGGTCCTCTGTATTTTTTTCATAATATTGTTCCTCCCAGCCAACTTTTTTCCCTTCCATACAGTAACTGCTTGATTGTTAGTGGCTCAACTTACATATGCAACTGGTCTTGATTTAAAGACTCCAAGTGATTAATGGTTAAGTAATCCCTTTGGCACACTGTCCCAATGGCTAATGATCCTCAGTAGTTTTTTTTTTTAATGTGTCCTATTTCCTGCTTGAATTTTGCTGACTTCAGCAAGTGATACCATGGCTGAAATGACTAGTACCTACTTTGCATGAAATCCTGCAGCTAGAAAACTTACAGTGAGGCAGTTAGGTCTCTGTCACAGCTGAGCACTGAATGTCTCCATATTTTTTACTTGAGCAATCTCTTCTTGGTAGGATGATAATTTAAGAGTAAAAATGAGATTAAAATATGTTCACCATTCACTTTCTCAGCAAAACAGTGAGATCATGCTTGGACGTAGCCTTGTTTTGCAGAAGTTGTCTTTTTGAGGGATCTTGGGTTCATACTTGAGAAATGGCAATGCAGCATGAAATATGTTTTTTTGATTTGGTTCAGCCATTGCCTAAGTCTGGAATTCTGACCTCTTGTAGAATTCAAGTCTGATAAAAACGTTTTATGCATTTTGATGGCAGTTATTCTCTTGCCCCGTGTTCAAATGAACAAATTTCCACCCCTTCACCATCTTCTTTTCCTGCCTTCCTCCTTTTCTGTTACCTCTTTTGCCTTCTTCCCTGCCTCTTCTCTGCCTGTTAACATCCCTCTTGCTTGTATCTATCTCTGATGGAATAGTAATGTAATAAAATTGGATGAGCAGCGAATTACTTATATCAGAGTAAACTAAATTTTAGAAGCAGAGGAACAAAAGTTTTACTTTTGTGGATGAGCTTTTGAGTAAAGAAAAGGTGAAATTCATTTATAGATGAAAAGAAAAAAAAGTCATTTTGTTTAACTTGAATGTCGTCTTAAACTTCAAACAAAATGTTCTGTACTTAAGGGGAACATGGAGAGGAGTGAAAAGTTATTTAAATTTTCATTTTTCAACATAAGAAAGCTTTTTAATAGTGAAGAATGCTATTTTGAAACAAAACCCACCATTTTATTCAGGAAATGTTGAAATGAGCTTCACAGCATTATAAGATAAAATATTTTCAGTGCTTTTAGAACATTTTCTAGTCTTCATCCCTCTTTCCCCCATCAAAACTCCTTGCAGTGCTTGACCTAAGCGTGTGAACTCTTCCTCCTCCCTTCCTTCCTCCCTCTCCCTCCCCCACAGAAAAGGGGGCCCTGGCACTGTACTAAAGGCACTTGCCAGATCGGGCAGGAACGCAGCACATTTCAGTGGGAGAGATGTGAACTTCATGAGCCTCGAGGCCCAGGTCAGCCTGCTGTGCTCTCCCAACCTCCGTCTACGGCACGTGCCCCCTCAACAAGTGTTGGGTGCTGGAGAGGCAGCGTTGATGACTGAAGGTATAGTTACAAAAAGGGGGGTAACCTGGTGTGAGTTGGTCGCTTTTTTCTGAACCTCCCAGCAGAAAGAGGTGGCAGCACGCAGATACCTCTGAGAGAGTTTCAGACATCTGTGGATTAAAAGTCCATTTATTTTGAAAGCTGAACAGTATGGTGCATTTTTATGAGAGTACATCGTTTAGCCATGTAACCCTGTTACAAACTAAAGGGGTAATAGAGGTGCCCAAATATTTGACAGCAAGTTTTTTCATAAATATTAAGTTTTCATTTAAAAGTAAACATATTTTCTGTCAAATCTCTTTTTCTGGAGACGACATCTGTGTTTAGAGATTCTGCTGAGAAGGGGACACAACAAGTAGTGGTCCTGATGGCAAATTCCTTCTTGCAAAATAAAAGCATCTGCTCTGCCGTGCATTTATTTTTTTTTGCTTTGTTTTTTGGGTGTAGGGATTTATTTTGTTTGTTTTTCAGATCCGTCCTGTGAGATTTTACTCTATTTTGAAAAACTGTTTTATGTGACACAGCTCGGATCTGGTACCTTTCTGCCCCTCCTGCTCTTTTCTCTCTCCAGGTAGAAAGCAATGCTGTTCTGACATTGCAGTGCCAAGTAAAATCATAGTAGTGAGACTGAATCAATCTGCCCAGAGATACTGGGTTTTAGTTTGTTAGTACTATAATAAAACTGGGATGCATGTACTGAAGGGTCAGGTTTGGCCAAAGGAGTAGTATAGCTGTAACAGTGTGGCACTATTATTTTCCTGTGGTGTTTATTTTCTGTTATGCACATTCATGAGAGTTTTCACCAGTAGCTGCTACTTCTTGCCTCTTTCCCATAATCCTGCTTTCTCTGCAAAATCTTCCTTCTGCAACTTTTCTGTACTGTCAAATGAAAAAAAAATAGAAATTACTTTTCTGGGGCACTTGGCCTCTAGGTGAGTCCCTCTTTTTTATATTCACAATGAAAGGAGTATTGCTGGCTTACACCTGTGAGATACTGTGTCATAAATATGATCAATAGTCATTTGCATCCCATTACTTTTATCCTAGCTATATTCCTATGGGCGGGATGTCAGATTCACTGCAGTGTAGTATGTTGTCTAATCAATAATAATAACATAGCTTTTTATCCTGATGGCAATCTCATGGAAGAATTTGGAAACCATTTGTTATATGAGTAGTGGTACGAAACCTATGTTATGAAACCTATGATGTGTTAACACCAATCAGGCTGCATGTTCCCTTCAAGTTTTTAGTGCATTGTGTCACCTTCCATTAAGTTTAAACATGTTACGCAGCTGCACTTTAAAGTGCTTCACTCCTTTGTAGGTTAAAAAAGATGAGGCAGAAGAATTTGTTTCGGCTTTCCCAGGCTGCCCATGGATTGCAGGAAGACTCCAGCTTTCCTTGGAGTTGTGGTCTAATTGCTACTTATTAAAAATAATGAACTATCTTCCTAGTTGTACTTTTCCGCTGCAGATGTAATTAGTGTTCATCCCCCCCAACCCCAACTCCTTTGCTAGGCTGATGGAGCTGAGAGGAGGGAAACTGAAGCAATTTGAAACCTTGTTAGAAATTTATGAAGTGCTAAAATGTTTTATTCCCAGAGGCTGGTTTGCCAGCTGTCACTGGTAAGCCATTCGCTGCCTGCCTCGGAGTGAGTGCGTCTGCGATAGCAGGGGGAGGCAGCAGGCCACAGCCAACATGAGCGCGTACGTCGTTTGGCAAATTACACACTCCGTAATTAGCAGGAAGTAGAGTGAAACTAATTATTTTTCTCCTCAATTGGGCCAATGACATTTGAGAGGAGGACGGATGTGGCAGCAGGTGGGTGGGGGGAAGGCGCAACGGGGCCACGATGGCCCTCTGCCTCCTGCAGCCCACACCAAGGTGGTGGCCATCCCTCTCCCTGCCCTCTCCTTGTGTGCAGGTTGTGGCCAGCAGTAGGAAAGTTGTGTGCTTGCTCTGCAGATCAGTTTTCTTCGTTTTGCATGACTAGGACCAGCCTGTGGAAACAGTCCCTTTGGACCACAGGAAKGCTGGGCATCAGCATTGCTGTAGGTGATTCCTGGAGAGACACCATGTAGGACAGGGTTCAGGTTTTAGGAAGTAAGGTGCTTTTGCCATCTTCTCATTAAGTCAGTGCCAGGTCTGCGTGTGCCTTTAAAATAGATTGAGTTGGCCCAAAAGSTGGCTCCAGTGGACTGTTCATCTGGGAGAGTCTGCTTGTGGCAAAGGGAGAAAGAATCTATTAGGAGGATTAGTGCTGATTTTTAGTTTAGTTTTCCTTAACTAAAATGGAAATCAGTCTGCTTCCATTTCGTGATTCTCATTTGCAAGCAAGACAGTCACCTCTTACCTGCACATATAAGCTGCAGCATGGAGACCAGATTTTTTTTTTCTCCCCTACAAGGCTGACCTTTAAATTTCATTTCTATCTATGCATTTCTAAGGAAAGATTTTTACAAGGTCAGTTCAAAGACCGTATTATTTAAGTGGAGTCACTTGAAGTACAGTGCATGAAAGCATACTGCTAGAGGATGAACCACTAGAAAATGCATTAAGGGGGATTTAGAAAAGCAAAAATAGCTGCTGCTTTCTGCCTTAAACACCAGGTGAGCCACAGTTTAAAAAATGGTTATTGTTTTTGGGCTTTTTATTTTGTTTCTTCCCTGTAGCTAGGTCAAAAGGCTTCTTTATAGTTTTAGATTCTGGGCCTAGAGTCTGTTCTTCTCCTGGGTCATGTGGCCTGTCCTTTGAATGGAGCAAAATGTGTTTTTTTTGTTTTGTTGGTCTTTTTTCTTTTCTGTTCCCCCCATCCCACCTTGTGCTGGTCCCTCAAGTATTGTATTGATCGTATTCTTAACCCCTCTAATTCCTCAATTCGCTCCCTAGGCAGATCATTTCTTCTCCTAATTGCTGTTAAAGTTAGTAAAAGCACAATGTGTGTAGCCTTATTATTTTCTTCCCCTCATTTGATTTCAATGCATTTTCTACTCATTATGCCAAATAAGCCTGAGGAAGTCCTATCCACTGAGATATTAAGACCAGGAAAAAAGAAGTGTGTGTGTGCATGTGGATGCATGTACCCGTGGAAGGGGAAGCTAACAGTAGCAAGGTGTTTAAGCATCAGCTATGTACAAATCAAACTGTGTGCTCCAGGTAGACAGCACACATCCTTTAAGAATGACCTATTTGTAAAACTGTATTTTTTAAAAATAAACATGTCTTTCTGAAGAAATACCAAATATATTTAAAAGTAACATTCTTTTTGTGTATAGAAAGTGTTAGTTTATGGTGGTTCTACATCTTAAGTACACAAAGGAACCTGAGCTTCTGAGGCTTGAGTCTTGAATGCATCAAGCTGGCAATGCTACATGTGCATTATACGTGTGTTAAAAGGACCTTTAAAAAACAGGAAATTAATGTGCTTAAAAACCCTTGATTTTTCCTTCTTTACCTGTCAGCTGTTTATGTATATATAGACAATTCTCATTTATGGGGTGCTCTTGCCTATTTTTCAGCTCCTGTTGTTTGTGTCACAGCTTTTCAGCGCAGTTCATAGAGGAAAATCAGGGTTCCTCAGCAGCACGGGAAAAAATGAAGTTTTCTAAGCCTTCCCTCTTCAGGCAGCAAAAGTCAATTTTGTATCACAGTCTCTCTCAGATGTCTCTAAGTGGCTTCAGGTGCCCAGCCTGAGTGACCTACCTGTCCCCAGTGAGCACCTATGACTCTCTGTGCTCCTGCTCTGTTTTCACCTCCACCACAGTCTCCCCTGCCTGGCACAGGACACAGACCAAATAGCAATACAGTGCAGCAGTGCTAGGCTGGAAGAACASAACTATCCTCTTTTCTCTTTGTATGCTTTCTTCACTCTCCCTCCTCCCTGCCAGCATGTCCCATTTTGGCATTACCGCTTCTGCTTGCTGTAGATGGGATGGATGGAGCCAGAGAGACTGAGTGGAAGTGAGCATGCGATGGATGGGAGCCCACCTGGCCCCGCTGCAAGCTCTACAAGGGCAGTGGTGTGAGGGCAGGCTGGATGGCTCTGCTGTGTAAACCAGTGCTGATCAGGCAGAGTCCTACTGCAAAACAGAGAGTGCCTGTTATTTAACACTATGTATTTGCAGCTCCTGTTGTTTGGCCACCTTGGGCAGCTGCTATCTTTGCTCATGCCTAAAGCTTGCCTGGCAAGTACATGACATTGGTGCCTGCTGCCTGCATACAGGGAGTACTACTACTGGTAGGTTAGACTAGCTTGAGAGGTAGTGGAGAAATGAAAGAGAAGTCAAATTGTCCTTTTGGAGAAGGGATGTCCTTCCGGTAGCTCTTGAAGAAACCAGTTCCACTGAGTAGGATCACTGACTTCAGTGTGCTACAGATCACAGTGCTGGCCTGTTCTCCTCTGCTCAGGAGCCCCTAGCAGTCTACAGGTGTTGCCAGGACAGAATAAAAAATGCTTCCTGTTCAGGATCATGAAGTAGGATCCAAGTAGAGAAAAACGAAGTGTGTGAGAAGTGATAGTGCTAAGATAGTGATAGTTCAAGAGCAAAGGGGACCAAATGGATATTGACAACAGGAGCAGAAGGACTGTGCTGTTGGATGCTGTCAGATGAGCACATGCTATTGCAAGGTATATTCAGAAAAGTGTGAAGAGTAAATAACATGAAGAAATGAGACTGTATAACTACTGAATGATATCCTAGCACTTATGAGATCAGTGGYGGAATTCCTATTTGACAGCATTGARCCAAGGATTYATCTAGCAGTAAGTTTTGTTTATGCTCTCTCTAAAAGAAGTCCAGAGACGCAATACAAGTGATTGGAAATGAAAGGAGACTCCCAATTGTTGTGGGAATGACAATGGTATGGTTATAGTTGAAGTTTAGTTGAAGAGGTGACATGACAACAGTGAAAGATGTAGCAAACATATAGCATGGAGAAGATAAAATGGATTGCCTTTTCTTAAGAGTGAGGAACAATAGGACACTGAATGAAATGTAAAAGAACTATCTTGTCCAACACTACATATAACTCACTCAATTCATAACCACAAAATACTGTGGCATGAGAGTTTAGTAGATACAAAACAAGAAGAGCTACTTTTATAAGCTGGAGAGCTGGTTGAAAAAAATTGTCAAAATGAAGGGTTGGGTGAGGTTATGAAATCTGTCTTTGTTTTCTGAGTGGATGAAGGGAAAATATTCTCATCATGCATGCTTTTGACTRTAGCGATAAGTGGATACCAATCTGAGCTTTTTCTAAATGAGAYGAGTCATATGGAAGGAACTCTGTTGCATGCCTGTTTGTTACAAGGGTTACCTGCTTCTCAGAGATGTCAGCTGTTATCTGAGGTGGTTGATCTGACTGAGAAGATCCCAGAAATAGAAAATAAGATTGACAAAAAGAGTGAAGTGTAGATATTGATAGGTGAAAAAAGACAAATAATTTTTTTTGTCTAATTCATCAAATTATAGTTTGTACTTACTTGGCAGAGAAACCTGGTCTTTAGATTTGAGTAAAGACAGATAATTAGAAGTCAACTCATATTCAATTTATGTAAGAAATTTTCCCTGAAATATAAGGGTTCATCTWCTGTCTGCAAATATGAAGGATCAGCTTCATGTATGTGACACAGGCCCCTCTGGCAAGTTGGTGTCACACCGACAACAATGTGCAGCTTGTCCCKGGCGGGTTTTCCTGGAGGAGCAGAGGAGTTCTTCCTGCGTGTGGGCGTGGAGCTCCTGAGAGCAGTCYGGGTGATACCTACATAATGTGCAGGGAAACACAGTTCGTAACCTCATGTTTTGTTGAGTGATCAAAATTTGGGCTTTCCTACTTAGGACTGAGGTCATCTGGATCTTTTTCTTAGCTTTAGCACCCCAATTTATTTGTATATTTATATTGTATATATCTGTAATTCAAATTAGAGTTCTGCCTCTAAAAAATCCACCTGCCTAAAATGCTTGGTTAGTATTTATGAGAATGTGAGTTGATGGTGATGTTCTGTCATTTTTAGCCTCCAAGATGTTTGTTTTGTGCCTTTTTTGCAATGTCTGCTTCTGATTTTATTTTTTTTCTTCCCTGCTTTGACCTTTCTCTGTACCCAGTCTCACATTGTTACCTGTATTAGCATTTGCATGATGCTTTCTGTACAGAAGTCTAAGTACTGTACAGTTGAACTCTCAGGCTAGCTTTTAATTTTAAATACAGTTTAAATGAAGTCTTAGATAAGCATACTAATAAATTAAGTATACTTAGCAATCAAAATTTTTAAGTAGCTTTTAAATTACTTCACCTGCAGCACATCAGTTGCATACATAGGCAAATAATTTTTCTTACTGGTGCTGAATGAGAATAAAGGTCTCATTTCACTGACAAGACAGATCTTGCATGCGTTGCCATTAGAAGGGGATAGTGGTTGAGCTTTCTGGAGCAAAAGCACACCCTGAAGCTAAGTAGTGAACCATTGTAGTCATAGCAAAGTAATCTTTAAAACAGTTTACCTGTGAATGGAGTGGGTCAGAGGTAGCCCAGTAGCCACAAAAGCATGGAGCTCAGACTACCTAAACCTGCTTGAGCATCCATGCARTCTACACAGATGGTCATGTCACAGCAAAACTACTGCTGATTATTAGTGAAATGGCTTAAACTGAGTTTTGTGTGTGCTTGGGTTAAGCTGTGGTTGCAGCAGTGACTGCAGTGTAGGTAAACAGCTATGCTATTCCTGTGCTTTGCAAAGGTCAATGCAGCCCTGACCTGGGAGGAAGGGAGCTGCACCTCTTTATTCTCTTGCATGACTGGAGATGTATGTTTGTGTTGGACTGGGCAATGCCTGGAGTGGAGTTTGCAGCTTCCAGTAAATCCTCAAACAATTCTAAATAGCTTTTGCCCATCTGCCTCCTTTTCCTATCCTTTATGCCAACTCTAGAATCTTTAAATAAACCTGAAAACAGTGTTTCTTCTGAGTTTATTTTTTGCACTTAGATGGTTGCTGATAGACTGCTTCTTGTCTAGGAACTTTCTGGTGTCTATTGTAGAAAGATGTGATGTCTGGGTGGATCTTTACCCACCACAGGRAATCCTCCTCTTACATGATTAAAATATGCAATTGCAATTGTAATAAATAGTGTGCTGTAATAGAAAATTATTCTGTGATGATACATTTTCTTAAATAATGAAGTCTACAGCAAACCACCTAAGAGGCTCCAAATTGAGACTTTTTCATTTATTCTACCCTCTTTCTTTGCCTCCACTTTTAACATCAATTATATTCTTGTCCATTAAGTAGTTAATGAATCATCTTAGTGTTCTAATGAAAATTAACGTGTACAAACTTTGCAGAAAGTCTGTACAGAATTTGCAGAGGATTGGCAGAATGYAGAGTCTGAAACTGCTGTTTTGACAATGTTGTGAAATGTGTATGAGCGGTCATTGTATCCCTTTGCTTTCTGTTACAAATGTTACCTTTGCTTGCTGTATCAGGACTAATGCAAATTTCAGCCACACAAACGCGGCSGTTAGAAATGCATCTCAGAGATCATTACTGCGTGCTGCAAGACTGTGCTTGCAGATCAACAGAACACAGGCTACTCGGCGCTTTCCCTCTTCGCACAAGTCTCCCTGGGAGAGGCAGGCTATTGTCCTGCCAATCATTTTCGGTTTCGTGTGTCTAGGGTCTGTTCTCCGGGATGACATACCAGATGAAGAGAAGACTGATGATAACGTCTGAGGAGAGGTCGCTGAGAGCCACAAAACGGGGCTCATATAAGGTCCCCAAAGAGTCATAGTAGTCATCTGATACTCTGTTTATTTTTTAAAAAGAAAAACTCGTTTTGCTTTTAACGGCAGTATTCAGTTAAAATATTCAGTTTGATGAAGTGCTTGTGATTTATGTAGTAAGATTTGCTTGCCGTTTTCCCACTAGATTGATCATATTTGTTTATTAGTGAGATATATTTACAGAGTAAAGATCCCAAAGGCTAGAATCTGGAAGAAAGAAATAATTTCCAAGCTTCTTAAGGATAAGAAATATAGAATTTAAGACCTTGTTGAAATCCCTGTTGAAACTGTCATATCCCCAGAATCATCAAAATATAAGATTTCTATATACAATATATCTGTGTGGTATAATACATCTTGCTTTAAAAAAAATGAAGAAATGTCTCTGTGTTTGTGTGCTTATTTAGGATGGGAGGGGTTCTGTGCTGGTGGATGATTGAGTTGAAAAACAAAAGAAATGTGTACTTGCCCCTGTTGTTGTTCTGTCTTATTGTGGCTGCTTATGTTCAGAAATACCCACTGTATTTTTTATTGGATCGCACTGTTTTAAAAAAAATCATATGCACGACTACTACCATTCTCCACAGTGGCATTTTGTTCAGCCCAAATATGAGATCACTTTACTTCCCCACTTTCAGGGTTAACCTTCTGTGAGGTGAGGTCCTAAAAGGACACCGGAGCTCATGGAAACTGATAAAAAAAAGGCAATTTCTCCCCTTCCTCCTCACCCAGTCCTTAACCTAATTAAATGTACGGTAGTTGAAGCTTATGCTAGTTGCTACCAGGTTTTTTGTTATTGTTATTGTCTTGATTAAACATAACAACAGATCAATGGGAGAGTGAAATCAGGCCGTTTAAAACAGGTACAGGCTTAAGCCAAGTGTTTGGTTTCACTATGGAATAATAAAGCAAACCAAAATGTTCAGAATTTTAATGATAAGGTCCCTAGACTAGCTGATTATATGCAATAGTGTCTGACATGTGAAGCTGAGAATGTTTAATTGAGACTATTTTTAAAGGAAGAATTTTGGATGTGAAGTATGTAAGGTGTGGGAGGGATGGATTGGTTTGGTTGCTTTTTTAAGGCTAGCAGTTTAAGAACAGCCAAAGAGAGACTAGACTTCTGTATCAGAAGGCAGAATATCCTAATCTGTTGTGGCTAACGCAAACAAATTACGGAGGGAATGTAACCTTCTCATTCAGGTTTAACTGCAGAGAGGGAAATAGGGCTAAGACCTTTGCAGAGGAATGATTATTATGCACCTGGATGTCTGCGGTCTCCTGCACGGTTGTCTCTAGCTGTGCAGCATCACAGGTGAGCCAGCAGTCCAGTCTAACTTATGTTACCAAGGGCTGTGCGTTTGGCCATTAATTTATCTATTTAAATATGACAGCGATTTTGTATGTACACCTTTACAAGTGACACAGTAAAATGAAAAATTTCAGGCTTTTTGATGAGAAAATGTAACTATTTGCTTTTTCTTTTCCTTTTTCTTTTCCTTTTTCTTTTCCTTTTTCCTCAACAGTACTGTCACTAAGGGAGAATATATTAATTTTCTCCTTTTTTAATTTACCAGTCAGGACAAGATGTTTTAGTTTGTGCAAGGGAATGGCTTAAGGTGATCATAACAAACAAGGCCAATATTTTTCCACCCTTCACCTCCCTGAATGGGGGAATAGCAGATAGTCTTTCTATTTTGAGAAGCACATTTTGGGGGGAGTTGGAGAAAAGAGTACTCATGGATTTTTTTCTTCCTCAATCCAAGATGTGGAGGAAAAGCTGAATTTTCTGAAAATTCTGGATGAAAAAAGGAGAGAAAAGGAGAGATAGAATAACATTCTCTGTTTTGACCCTTGAAACTGAAGTGCGCTCTTTGTACATCAAGAGCTCTGTTTTAGGATGTGCAAACGAGCCCTAGGGATACTTGTGATATTGGTCTATACCTTGTCTTTGATACAACAGAAGAAGGATAAAGTTTAAGATATTACTTGATTGATCTTTTTTAAAAAAAGTTCTCCTCAGCCTGAACTTTCTACTCTTAATGCCTCTTTTTGTCTGCATAAATAAAGAGAAGGGAGGTCATGAGTTTGAGCTCTTCTGATGCTGCCATCATCTTCTACACTTAAAGATTACTTAAGGTGCTTGTTACTTAACACCTTCTCTGTGTGTTCTGGCTTTGTGAGGGACTTCACATTCACCTAAAGTTTTGGACAAAATGACAGCTGGCAAGTCAGTACTTTTATCATTCAGTTTTCCTGGGCTTCTCTTTTCCTTACTCCTTTCTTCTAATGCTGCCTTCTCCATGATGTATTGAAATACTATTAATGTGACTTCTAGGACCTGATCCTATGGGAACTACTAGTCATAAAAATACTTATTATCCAGAAACCTGTTCTAGCCGATGAACTTTTGGTTAAACTCAGTGCCTGCTAAGGCAATGATGCTGAAAGAGTGGGCTCCTCTTTTATTAATGCTTTGAGCTGATCATACAATAAAAGTATTTGTACATATATAGGAAATTTAAAACAGCCAAAATTTCTCCTTGCTTTCCCTTTCCCTTTCCCATTCTTTGTTGTCATTTGCATGGATTTTTTTCTGCACATGAGCCTGAGCTTTGTAGGCATACAATTAAACATATTTATACAATATGTATGTAGGCATACAATTAAACATATTTTCAGCAGTTACTGTCTCATACAAATGTTCCCGTGTCTGCTAAGAGGATCTATTCTTCCTTCCTCTGCCACCCCTTTACCTTCAAACAGTATTTGCGAGTACTCCATCTACTTACGGCTACCTGCCTATATATATCTATTTGTGTGACTGGGAACCAGAACTCCTTTTGTGGCTTTCCTATCTTAACTTTATACTAGCAGGTACAGAAATGCTAAAAGGATGAATATTAGAATCCTTCCAACATGGCCTCCTTGCATCTTTTGTTCCTTACCACTACAGTTGTCTTGGATACTGTATTTGCTGTAGTCTGACCCTGCTGGAGGTATAAGCAGCAGCTGACATTTTGCTATCCATTTGGGACAAACAGAAGTAAAAATCAAAGTAATGTATTAGTTAGACACTTTAATCTTTGTTCATATTCCTGATCCAGTACAAAATGTCATTAAACTGTGATAGTGATTACACATAATGACTACTTGATACTTTGATTTTGCTCAAAAGATATCTTTTATCTCATCCTTATTTACACTCTAAGTCAGCTTCAGAATCTGCACTGCTGTCAATTTATATGATGCAGATACTTAATTAGCGCTGATTAGAAGCAAGAGTGCGTGTGGGAGAAGCTATTTTGCCAAACACATTTGCTTTATTAAGCCTTAAATATTATGATTTAATGTGGTTGATGAATGAAAAGGTATATTTGTAGCTTATTAGAGTTTGCTTGGTTGCACCAATTTCAATGGAGTCCATCAAAGCTGAGGGGTAGAGGATGTGTAATGCTTGGGTTGTGAAATAGCTGTGGCCCAGAGCTGCTAGGGAAGGTGCATCCTCACCGCTTTTGCCCCAGACCAGCACAGGGAGTAGGAGTTGCAGCTCTGGTAACGTTATGGATAAACTAAGTACCACCAACACAAAAAGTGACAAGGAAAGAGTTCCTGGAAGCAGGCTGTTTTAATAAAAGTCTAAATGGAAGGACCTCCATATTAGCCTTCTCTTGAATGCACTTGCCTCTTCTGCTCAGCCTCAATATTGCACTGAAAAAATGTCATTAAAAGCAAGGAGTAAGATTTTGGGGAAGAAAGGGAAATCTCTAAAGGTAAGTTGGGGGAAATCTAAAATAAAATAGGATAAGGAAACTGAGATGATTTGAAACTAAAAAGAGGGAAAGCTAGCAGTTTATGATGATTTACCCTCCARGGCTGAAATCCTTAAAATTGTTGCTGTTCTAGCCTTCAAGCCTGGGCAAATGGTGATAAAGTCAAGATGAAAAATAATGAGAAAGTTCCCAAATAAAGTATACTGAGATGAACATCTGGGCCAAAGTAACCCAATCCCTAAGGAACTAGGATTCCCTGGTGCTAGAAAAATAATTACAAAAAATTAAAAAACTTGTAAATGGGCCAGACATAAGATATTGTACTCCTTCCTGTGCAATCCACCCCAATGTTGTTAAGCAGGAGAGTACACAAAGGTATAGAAGCAAACTAGCATCTTTCAAAAAACAAATGTCCTGTCCAAACATGAAAGAAAAAAAGAAATTAAACCTTACCAAGTGAAATGTCTGACTCAATGAAGCAGACTGAAACAGATTTTGAGAAGGAGCTTGCCCAAGGCTTAAAAGATGTGGTAAGGCTGATGAAAGAGCAAAAGAAGTGTTCAGGAAGCCGCTATAGAAAAGCCATGTGAATTCCACTGAACTTCTCCTTGACTTTCTTAATTATGATATTCCCACCAGCAGAGATGTTTTAAGGTTGGAGTTGCTAGTCTTTGATTTAAATGCAATCCTGTACATAGTGTGCAGAAGGTGCAAAACTGGGTTGTCAGACCTACTGCACATGAATTACATAGTCTATCTGCCCGGGCATTTTGCAAGAGCTAAACTGCTTGYACATAGATGGGTTTCACAGGAGCAGTATTTCAGTCCATTACCAGGACAAGTGTGCCCAGTCTTGCTGCACAACTTAACTAGAAAATATGAAATCACCTTCTGCACTTCGTGCCTCAAGTGGTAGTGAGACCACATCCCCGTTGCTCTCCTTCTCTTTAGAAGGCAATTTTGAGGAAAGACCTAAACAGCAGCTCAAGTGGAAGAAATTTTGAAGGAAATGAATCCACTGAATGTCAATGAATCACTAGCCCTGGATCAAGAGTTCTAAATAAAATTAAATATATTATTGCTTTAGGAAATGGTGACTGTTGTAACTTTTGCTTAAATTGACTTAGATTTGCTGTTTTTCTTTGGATACTTAACATCAGGGTTTTTGGTTTTGTTAAAGGACTTTATAGTTGGAGAATTACCAGCTAGTCAGTCTTTCTTGAATCAGCTTAAAGAACAAAATTATTAGGAAACATAGGTACATGTAATATACTAAGGGGAGAAGTCAGACATGATCTTAGCAAAGGAAAGTTATGCCTTGCAGATTATTACAATGTTTATGAAGGAGTCAATAGGCAGGTGGGCAAGGAGAGTGCGCACAGTATAACATACTTGAATCTTCAAAAAGAGTTCATCAAAGTGTCATATCAAATAGTTTGAAGGAATGTAAGTTGCCAGGGGGTAAGAGACATCCTCTTGTAGATTAATGATAGATTAAAAAAGGAAATAGGAAACAAACAGCCTAGAGAGAAATCACTGTCAGGGAACACCAGGAACCTGTGCTAAGGTATGAGTTGTTCAAAATATACAAATCTGAATGGAAAAATGGTGTAAATAGTAAAGTGAATAAGTCTTCTAATGAAACAGAGTATTCAGGATAGCCTAACCACATGTAAAGAGCTGAAAAGAACTAGAGCTCATGTGATATTGGGGAATAAAATGACATGTGAGGAATAAAATATGTGTGGAATGCTGTAAACAGAAAAAGTAATTAGCTGGTTAGCTGCATAATATTGGACACTAAAAAAAATGAGCTGTCACCTCTAGGGAAGGGTTGTGATGGACTGCTTCCTAAGCATCCTTTATCAGCTGAAGTTGGAGATGGGATAATGAGTAGTGTTGTAGTGTTTGAGCTGCTTAGTGCCCACATGATTACTGGTTTTATTTTGATGCTTACTAATGCTGAATCACTTCAGGAACCTTTTGACAAATTCGTTATAAAAATAGTCAATATTATATATAACTTCTGTTCTCTTCGCGTAAGTGTGGTTATCTGCTGAGAGTTATTGGTACTGGCTGTTTGCACTGACCGAAAGTAATTGTTATTCTGTGCTTTTTGGCTTTGTGTGTTTTTTTTAAATTTTTTAATTTTTACTCCCTCCCCTTTGCTTGGGTGCTTTGATATGCAGCTGTGCTCCCTTTACTTCCCTGCCTTAAATAGGCAAGTCCATGTTCCTCTCTTGGTACTGTGTGTGGAGGRTGGGGAAGGGCTGCTCTTGTTCTGTAAGTGGGATGTTGCTGTGACTCAGCCCAAGCCAACCTCTGCTAATATGACGGGCAAACTGTCAAAATGAATACAGACAAACAGAGATCTTCTCCTCACAGGTGGAAAAATCTAGCACAATTGTGAATTAGCGTTAGTGCAACAAAATGCTTTAKATGTGCTGCATGTTCTGCAGTGGCTTAGAAATGCACAGCAGGCTGGGAAGTCCAAAAACCAAGTGGCCATGTTCATAACCAAATTTCTAATCCGGATAGAGTTTGCTCCACAGAGCCCTCTCTAGAGCCAAGGATTTGTCCTCTCCAAAGCCTTTCACAACAGCATGTATTGTCTTGCCAGTGACTTGGGAATATTTTTCATTTTTGAATTTTTGGGTGCCTCATCTTATTCTCCTACAGACCTGTAGGCCCCTTGACTAAGGGCCCTTTCGTGGTTTAATGGAAATAGAGGGTTACTTGCATTTAAGTTGGAACTGAGGGGGAAGTGAGAGGCAATTAACTCATGCTTCCTGAGTAGAAATGCTTCTATACTGCAATACCATATGACATGTGATGCACATGATGCACCACACTACTGCTATATCTTGTCCTTGAAGCACTGGTGGCTATGGTGATGACTGGCACCATTGAGACTACATGTTTTGTATGGTATTTCCTAATTAGGATCTATAGTGGAGTTCAATACTGCTACTATGTTTAGTAGCCTCTGAGAACTGCATCTTTTTAGGCAGTGCTGCAGTCACTGCTCTGCTGATTCTTTTGCTCGGGGGGTGGATTCTGCATGTACCTTCCTCTGGCATGACCTGACAACTGAGCACAACAGTGTCTTCACAGGAAGCAGTGTACCATCAAAACTTGGACCTAATGCTTTCTGCAGCTTAATTTAATGCAAAAATATTTAGCAGTGTTTCTCTATCGCTTTGTATAACAAAACATTGTGCCTCATATGCTGATGACTGCCAGCATGTATTTCAGATTCTTATGCTTGTATTTACTGGATGTGCTCGCTGAAAGTGTCTGGGTTAGAAACTGTGTAGGCCTAAGCCCAGACCTCCAGTCTTATCTTTCCTTTGGGGAAATATTCTTTCTCCCAGTGCTGAGCCCTCCTGAGAAGAACAAATTATTCTCCCATACTTCTCTGAGCGTGGAAGAAGGAAGAGACACAGCTGGGCATCAAGAGCTTTCCATAAGTCTTTCTTCTCTGTTAGGAGAGGGAACTTTAGCTGAATTAGCTTTTGGGGTCTGCTTTCTAGGATAATAACATGATATGGAGCTGAGAGGCTGGGGGTTACAGCTCACTTGACATGTTGGGTTTTTTCTTCTCTAATTTCTTACAGCTTGATGGTTGGAAAGCTTGCCCAGTCTATGGGGGACTAAGGCCAATTCTTGCTCTAGGCAGTAGTCACTCAAAAAAGTGAAAGTCACCCATGTGAAAAAGAAGGAGAAGAGAGACCATCCCAGAAGAGCTTCTTGGCTCTTTCCTGCATCTGGACGAAAGCTCTTGTAAGCCTCACCTGAGTGTCAGAGCATTCACCTAGGATGCATGAAAGATAACAGAGAAGTAACTAGATTGTAGGACTCTCATACTATAAATGAGTGTTCTAGTCCAGTGTTCGTTGCTGTGGAGCATCCTCATTGCTCAGTTACTTTCCCTGAAATTTATTGTGATTTACTCCCATCCTTGTGTGGAAGAGATTTTTGACATTCTGACTCTTTTCTGCACTCCTCCAAGGAAAAGTATGCTACCCTTTCTTTGCTATTATTCAGTAGTAAAAGTCTGTTGTCCTATCACATGTGGCAGAGGTGACCAACAGAACATTGTAAGAAAGCATTAGGTCAGCTGCAGCTCGTGCAGACAAGCTGCAGACTGAAAGTTGTTAATCTTACTCCAAGAGTCCTTGTAGGTAATGCCTTTATTTATGAAAATAGGGATAAATTTGTAAATCAATCAAAATTAAAACTATACAAATATTTGAGTCCAGTTTTTCAGAACTCTGTAACACAGCTAATTATCTTTATTCCTGTTGCTTCTAAAATACTTCTGGGAGAGAAAAAATAAGTCCAAGGCTTTTCTCTCATTTCTATCTGGTTGCTTTTGATGTTCTTATTGTATATCCTTTATGATAGGAATGAATAGATATGAACTTACAGATGACCTCTTGCTTCAATAAGCAATGATGCACATTTTTGTGCCCCCTCCCAGTCGACAGTTCTTTATTTGCTTTTTTCCTCAGTTTCTCTCTATGCTTTTTAAATAGCAAAAAATAACCTTAACCCATCAGCTCACTCTGTTAATTTATAGCCCAGACAAGCACTGGAATACCTATCCTATGTGAATTTCTATTCTTTCATTTAATCCATTATAGAACAAACAATTAAAAGAAAACATCTAAATGACGACCAAAGTACACTTTTTTTAGCTGATTAGAGAAACCCTTGACTTGCAGCTATTGTGTTTTTCATTCAGCATGTTTGTGTACTCAGGTCCCTACAGTGCACTCCACCAAAACCCATACTTCTTCTGCTTCCAGAGATGCAACTCATTTGTGAATTCCATTTTTTTTAATGGTTTGACCTCAGAACCTTTTATTTTAATTGTGGAAGCCTGCTTTGATTTAATGGAAGTTACTGTCCTGCGAGAATGATAATGTAAAACTACATGCTTTTTCTGTTGTGTTTTTTTTTGATAGGCAAAAACAATTGCATACTTAATTATCCTCATTAGAGGTTCTGATTTTGAAACTGATTCTAATGAATATCCCTTTGGAATAAAAGGTTGAGCACTAGCACGTTGAACCAGAGTAGCAAACTGAAAAAGCATCTTTTGCTTTCTGTTCCTTTTGTACACATTGTTTAGCCTCAAAATATGGGCTAGCATTACAGAACACACTAAATATCAAACTGTCCTGCATTTAGAGATTATATACCATGTAAAGAAATGTAACTTTCTGAATCATACCAATTATATAGTTTTATAAATTATAATAGTACAAAAATTGCTTCATGGTGCAGTAACAATCACCGCAATTTATAAGACTGTGTGAACTTGAAAAAGTCAAACATCTAAGAAGTGCTTTTACTTTACATCTTTCTTTTATCACATGTTAAGCCAAGTCTCCCTGATGAGAACTTTAACTGTGCACCTGCTATGGTGAAGTTAGTTGATCCTTTTTTTTCTTTTGATACAGGAGAGTTTGGGAACATCGTATTTTGCAAAGTGACAGGGTCCTCATTCCCTTGGCTCTTTCTTTATATGAGGAATATACAAATACCTGATAAAAGGAATGTCCAGTCTTAATACCAGTGCAAGGAATCCCTGGAAACCTCTCCCTTCAACCTACTGCCTTTTGTTTTAATTAAATTGTCTTGTTGTTTCTACATGGCACTGTGATAGATGGTGCATGAAGCAGGCTGAGGTCAATGCGTGGGTCAAAGCAAGTAGCTGGTTAAGGCAGAAGACTGCAGAAACCATCACAGTGATGACTTTGCTGGTTCTGAAGTGTGTTGGCCCTGGCAGGTCCAGCCTGGATATCTGCCTGCACCCTGCAGTGGGTGAGGGGAGGACTGCTGGGACTGCTGCTGTGTGGCCTCCACTTCGTAGCAGTGGCAGGCACCAGCAGTGGTTGCCACCTGATGGTAGGAGCAGTGGAAAGTGCTAAGTGCTGCTCTCCGGGGCTTCCTCCTAGCTCTCCAACCTTGCTGCATTGCCATCCTGCTGCCATCCCACCAGAAGGTGAATGGAGAGGTCTAGAGCAGAGGGATCTCTACCCCCAATCACCTTTCATCTTCAGATTACCTGACCCAGCCCTCCCCATCTCCTCCCTCCTYGGTCTGGGAAGAGTGCCCAGTGGGAGTGATGGGCACTCACGTTCTTATCTGTCTTCCTTGGGGCCTCTGATAACTTTCCTTGCTGAGGAAAAAGCAAGGCACATTTTAACTAAATTCAGAGAACTTCAGACTTTGAAGCGTAATGGTGTGCTGGCTCTCTGCCCTTTCCCTGTGCTGTTCGAGGCCCCCAGCAAGTGCCACTGTGAAGTTGGGGCACAGCAGGGTGGCGTTTCCGGGACAGGTAGGGGTTTAGCCATGCAAAGTCTCCTTTTTGACAAATTAACATTTTCCAATTTAAATATTGGCTAGAAGGACTAGAAAGACTCTTCTCACTTTTGCTTGTTCCCTGTTTAGAAGGCCATTTGAAGYATCTGTAGGAAGTATCACAGAAATTTATTTTATTAGGGCAATGAATGTTCCAGCATTCATCGCCGGAAGGTATATTTTTCTAGAAAAAAGTTTTTTTTGCCAAATGTTCTTATGAGCACCTGTAATCTGACCAGAGCAGAGCACAGAAGCTATCTTCATTTTTGTAGAAGGTGACAAATGCAGATATTTTTCCTTTTTTGCTTTTCTCAGCAGTTTGCAAGAAAGTAGCACTGATCAAGGAGATCAAATGGGCTTATAGGAAATAAATATGTTTTTCTCTTGACTCCTTTTTTGACTTGACTTAAAATTGTGTATGGTGCAGTTTAACTGATGCTTTTGTATTTATTTTTACTACTGTAGTAGTTTAATATACTAATCTATTTGTTAACTATATTTTAATCTCAGTGCAGTTTGTGTGATTGACCTCATTTTCTTCAGTATTAAAACTATTTTGTGATGATTTTAGTATTCTCTCATTGTTTTTTCTTTAACATCCCCTTTTCTTTTCTTCATTCTTTGATTTCCTTCTAGGAAACTGTGCTTTGGGGTCTGGTCAGGGTATGTTCATCCACTGCTGTTCCCCCCRACCCCATTCTTGAAGATGCCTGCCCTGCCTCTACCTTAATTTTATTCCTTGTGTGAGCTCTGTTTTCCCCCCTCTGCCTCCCAAATAAAGGAGACTATCTAATCCTTATCAATTTAGAGAGGCATATGAAATTCATGTCAGGGTCAGAATCAAAGCGAAAAATTATAAAAGGTCATTCATTTACCCTTGCTCTAATAAAATTTGTAGTATTTATYGCTCATACCCATCTACTAGTCATTAGGGCAAACCCCTAGAGGGAGACATGACCACAGATAGATTATAGTAATTCTCCATCAGTCTGATCTTTTCACAATAACTGAAATAATTTCTCTAAGTCCCTGCATAGATAATTGAGTAGTGATGATAATGTTGTCAATATTTGTAGGTGTCCAAACAGTTCTTTTTCCTTTCAAAGTCTTTACTTATTTATTTTGGGGAGGGGAGATGTGTTGGAGAAAAGAGGAAGAGTCAGAAAGGTTTTATCTATAAAGCCTTTTTCTTCATCATCTCAACCATGATATTATCAAGGCATCTTGAAAAAATTTCACCCTGAATAATGACACAGCTCAGTAACCATCACACTCTGCCACCTACCCAGACTGTCCTTCTTCACTTGTGCTCTGCACTGAATAATCTTTTGYATATTTGTGGTTGCATTTGTATTAATTCCATTCCTGGTTTGAAAGGCACAGCAATGCACTCTGAAATGTTTCAGTTAGTAGTTCTCTGTGTGTGTTTATGCAAAAAAGATCATCCTGCACCACTATGTTGTTCGAGTGTGGAGGGGATGTTTAACCTATGGTATGAGCCTAATAATTTGATTTTCTTAAACATAATGTAATGTTTAGAGGTTTTTAGCAACTTTCTTACAAATATTTCATTTTTAGTTGCTTTTTACCCAAATTTCATTTACCTCTGTCACAAAGTATTTGTTCTTTCTTTACACTGAATAATTAATTCTTATTTTCCTCAAGTGGTGAGGATTTGAATACTTTATATTGGCTATATAGAAAATGGTGTTGAAGATCTGTTTATTAAATTCCTCAATTGTTTTGTTATATTTGTGTTCCAAAATTTCACAGAGGAAAATRTCTGATCCCTGGAAGACCAGTATGTATTTCCTAAAGCTCAGTGTGGAATATTCACCTTCAGATGTGCGTATTTTTCTRTTAGCTTTAGTGAAAAAGAGATGCAGAAGCATCCAAAGGAGAGATAAACTGTGCCTAATAGCTATCATTTTTAAAAGGTCATATTCAAAACACATTTTCTTGCCTTCTTCCCTCCGAGTTCAGTGCAGTGAGAAAGGAACTCTGTCACTGATGAAATTTCTCATGAAATCTGCGGTCCTTTAGGGAGTTTTCAAGGAGTTCCCTTAAAAATCTCTCAATAAGCGTTAGCATCCTGACTTCCACAAGGTCTTGTTAGCTTTTTCCTTCTTTCCTTTCCATTTTTGAAGATAAACTCTCTCTTCTACCTCTCTCTCTCTCTCTCACCTCATCTCCACCCCAAGGGAGAARGAACATCTGTTTTGTCTTTTTTCCTATGGTTCTACTGTTGCTTTTTGTCTACCAACTCTCCTCTCCACCTCCCCCCCCCCCAAAAAAAAAATAGCCCAGCTTAATTTTTAAACTTCCTATAACTTGGAGATGTTTTGTGCAGTTGCTGGGGTGAGGACCGGGGAAGGACATGGCGCTTTTAGAATAATGCATGTGCCAGACAGACCGCGCATGCAGTAGAAGGGCTCATGACCGTAGGCAACAAACACCCACTCAGAAACTGAAAAAACTGAGGCAGCCAAGCAAGCCTGGATTTCTCCAGCTAAATGAGGTCTCCAAGAAAGGTGTGGGGGTATCTTAATGGCTCTCTGACTGGTGGAGACAAAGGAACAGGTCAGCGAACAGTTTGTCCCACCAGTGTGAAGTCTGAGCTGCCCTTACACTGTACTCGTCATTCTCCTCAGCTGTACTGGAGGCTCAAGACAGCCGCTSCTCTGACCTAGGCATGACACAGGGAATCTCTGGGTGAAAGGCAGTCCTCCAGAAGGCCCAGAGGCTGCTGATATGTTATTTTTTACACTTTGATTGGTGCTGGATGTGTTGGTAAGACTAGCTGYGTTCCTAGTTCCTTAACCACCCAAGGGACAGTGTCTCATCCTCCTTCGTCCTTGCCACTTTGTGGCTGAGAAGATGCCTGCAGCAGACATCCCCAGCTGTCACCTGTTGCTGGAGTGCGTTCTCCCATCATAGTAAGAAATAGCTCCAGCTGGCTGCTATCCAAGGCAAGAGTCAGCTCTGGGAAGGAGCTTTCTGAAAAAGAACTGTTCTTGAGGGGCTTATTTCCAATGGAGGCAAAATTCTGATTTTATTCTCTGCTGCCTTTACCTTTATTTTAAAATACTTTTATTTTACTCTTTGGGCTTACCTTCTGGATTTCTTACGTTTGAGTTGCTAGTATTTAACAGTGAGATATTCTTAAATTTTAAGGTGACACTTTATACAATCYGTTGCATCTAAAGAAAATACTTGATTGTTGCCCAGTTCGCTGATCACAAAGTCACTGGGGAGAAAAGGTGAGCAAATATTAATATCCAGGCCTGATGTTCCAGTGGAAAATGGTTTAAAAATCTGTTGCTATAAACCTACTGCAGTGCAGAAGAGCAGTCAACTGCTTAATTATGCAATTTATCTTTTCTACTTTGATTTTTATTTTGTCTAAATAATCTCAGTGGCCTATTTGCTCCAGAMTTTCAATTTGATTCATAGCTTTTATTTTATCTATATAAATATTTCATACTGAGTTTGATTAATCAAAGGGATAATGAGAAATATTTTTTCTTTATTTTKAAAATTTTATTCATTTAGGACTAAACTTTCCTCTTGCATAAACAACGSAGGAATAGAATTTAGCCTATGACTGAGACAGTCAATTTGCTTGCTCTATTACACCTAAAATCTGAAAAGTCTGAAAGATTTTATTTCTCAAGTCATTACAGAAAGGGTTTTTAAATATGAAGTAGTTCGGAGGGTGAATAAGCAAAGAATGATGGAGAAAGGGAAGAAGTTGATCTACTTTGGACAGATAGTTTCACAGTTCTCTATTGCATATCTTTCATTGCTTTGTTGTAACTGGTGCTGATCCCTCCAGGACGCTAGATCTTACACGGAACAAGCCAAAACCTGACTCAGGATGATAATTTAAATGTGGCATCATCTCTCTTATGTCTTAGTGACTCCTCCTTCTTTTCATTAAAAAAGGGCATTATGAAACACTGCTTTCCGCCTRTTTTATCTTGTGTAATATAATGAAGCCTTGATAAGTGAAGCATTGTAAGCAGAAATAGCAAAAGTGTTATTTGCCAGGCCCTGCTATAAAACCTCCAAATGCACAGTATATGTGTATGTAGAAGTCGCAGTACTACAGAATATGCAGCAGCTGCAGTGTCCTGGAGACCTCGAGGAAGGAGTGACATGCCAGACAGGAGAAAAGACAACGTCTGTATAGCCCCCCCAAAAAAAAAAAATCTGGTCTCATTCATGCCAATAGGTTTTGGTTTATTGAGGGCAAAGCCCGGTCTAGATCTTTACCACTATACCTACCCAGACTCACTATGCAATACTCATTTTACTTTTTGTTTTTGAACGTGCTCAACTTGCAGCTCCACCGTCCAGCTTGTCCTGAGATAAGCCCATTTACCTGACAGGAGATTTCTCAAGTGCTAAAAGAAATTTTGTATCCAGCTGACAGGTTCAGCACTTTGCTAGGCACAATGTGGCAGCACTGTCTCCCCTGAAAAGCAGGAGAAAATTCCTTGCRTATTATATTTTGTCAGTTCCCCTTACCATTTCAAGTAGCTGAGTCTAAGGTACTTTGATTAAATTTACAAAAAACACATCCTTCTTTCCTTCCCATTCTTGTTATATGAATATGATTATGGTTTCTCTTTAGCCTGAGATTCAAGAAATGTCTCTTGCCTTCTGTCTGTTGATCTGATAATCTATGTGCTCCTCAAAACACATGGTTAAGAGCATAGCTTTTCTATAGGCCTTCTTGCCCTGAAGGTGCAGGCTGCTCTTTACCTTCTCATTTCAGTTGGGGCATCCACTGAGATGCAGGCTTGCATATTTCCCTCAGGTGTTGTTGATATTCAGTGGTAAATAAACCATATTCAGGAGGAACCTTTGCATCTTCTTCCCTTGGATAGTTGACTGCTGTCATCGCTTTGAAAATGCAGATGTTTCTTTGTCAAAGCCACATTTAGTCAAATTCAACTGCAAGTCATCTTGGTTTTGACTTAGAGGGGTGCTAGAGGTTTGTTCATGCACCACAAGTTTTAGGGGTGGGCCGACGCATGTTTTCTTCGGCCCTCACAATTTTAGTTATAGTTCTGGAGACCAAATACTTCAAAAGATTTGTTTTCAGAATAGCATACAGGCAGCTGGTAGAACCAGTCTGATTTGTATTTTTTCTTTAATTCTAGCTYATTTTGTTCTTCAGATATTTCTCACTATTGTTTTATACCTCTTAACGTTCATAACTTTCCCTACTGCTCTTCCTTGCAACTTCCAGTCTGAGCTTATTGCTACTTACCATAAAATATGGTGGTTAGTCAGATCATATTTTACCGTTAAGATAAAGTAGCATATAATTACATATTGTCTTTGACTTGTCTCAATTTCAATTTGCTTTTGATATATCAGTTGTTCTGTTATTCAGCTAATCACTTTCTTCCTATGGAACATTACAGAGAAATATCTTTTTAATAAAAGATTCTATATGAAATCCCATTCTTGCTGTCGAATGTATCCAAGTAGCTTATGCATTGTTTTCCACCACAGAACACATCTGGATTGTCAGCGTTGTGTATATGTGTGTGTATTATAGCATTGCAACTATTTTCCAGGGATCCTAGTCTGTGTCTGCCGTTAAGATGAATGTATACCAGATGCTACTTTAAAATGAAGCACTATTGTATAGGTTGATTGATGGAAAGTTCATCAAAAGTAGTGAAAACTTCTRTAGGGGACACAATGTAAATGTAAAAATTAATTGTTACGTGCTGCCAATATGAGTCTCTAGTTTGGCTGTGCTGCATCTTGATTCGAAAGTTAGATTCTATGAAAGCGTCAAACCTAGTCCTTGATATTCCCTATTTTTATGACATTTGTAATTTGGTATCCAGCTTTTTATCCTCAGCCAGAAAATTTACTGTTTTTACCAGGATGTCTGTCAAGAAATAGTATAGTATAATGAAAGTTGGCAAATGTGAACTGTATTTATTACTGTTAGTCGTCTCTGCCAATAGAAATTAAAATGCCCTGTTGATTGTTTCACTTGTATTTGTAGAGAAAAGGCTGTATAGCAGATGAACAATGCCATTTTTTTTAAAAAAAATCTATTATGTTACCAACAATTCTGTTCTCTGCTTCATAGAATGACTATAATTAGAAATGTGATTATGTAAAAATGCAACTATCTTATTCAGCCCTACTTTTTCCTACGCATAGTCCTATTATGTCTCTTTTTGCTTTCCAGAAACCCAAGTTTCGGCTTGGGCTGAGCCCTTTTTTACAGGGGACTTACTCTGAACTAGCACCTGCCTCATCTGTATGCAGGGCCTCATCAGCTCCAGTGCCTGAAGATTTTTCTGCCTTTCATCTTGCTCTGTGATGCCCATTTATCTAGCTGCCTCCTGCACGCCAGAAGCCTTTCCCTGAAGTCCTTTCCCTTTAAGAGGGTCTCTCTTAGTCTTTCTCTTTTAGGATTCCCAGAGCCAGTCCCAGTCTCTCTTAGGGAGCACTTGCTGATGGTCTGTGCCAAGATCATATTTAGAAAAGAATCCTTTTCTACCTTATATCTCCCTGCCTSAAGCTGTCAGGAAAGATAAGGAAAAAAACCCTCCTTTTGGTGCTCCCAGCTACCTTAAGACTAAGTGACAGAGGTAGATGCTGCGCTTCATGCCTTAGCATTGGGGTTGCTAAGTATTTCTGCAGGATGGTAACACCTGTCTCGTGCAGATGAAGTCTAACCTTGAAATCTGTCTTACAGATGCTTACTCGGGCATGATGCATTATGATCACTTTTTTAAAAAAACTTACTTCTTACCTGACTTGCTTCAGATAGTCATGCCAGGATTCACTGCATTCAAAATATGGTGAAATATGCAGGTTTTTGTGTTTGTGTCAAACAAAATTGGCCAGGTTTTTATGGTGAGCGCTATATGCAAATGTACAATAGAGTGGTATTATTGGCAGTGTCTCCTACAGTTTATCGAAAAATACAAAAACTATGGCTTCTGCTGCTACAGTCTCAAACAGAAAGCGTTAAGAAGATATTTTGGATGATACGTTGAATAGTTGAAGAGCCCATGGCATTTGTGAATAATCTTGTGTTCTGACCAATACTGACTTTTTTCAGTGAGATAGAGTCTGCTACTTAAGGTTGGAGGGGGGCTATAGTCACACAAATCAGAGAGCCGAGGTTACCATAAGTGTTCTTTGCACTTAGGTTTCAAAGTCTTTGTTGGAAAGAGCAGGCCACATTATATAATGTATTCATTAAATTATATTTGTGTTAAATGTAGGAATGTCTTATCATTAAGGAGTTACAGAATTTTAAAAATTGGTTGCTCATTTCTACTTATTASATTATAAATTACGTTGCTGTGGGAAGACTGTAAAAATAAATTTATAAATGGTAACAGAAACTGCCTGTGTTACAGGCAGAAAGTTTGTTACTAGAAAATCCGTGGAAATAGATTGCTGTTAGATTTTGGCGGGCCTTATAAAGAATGCTGCATTGACAAATGCAAGAGTGATCAGATCTATTACAGTTCACAGTACAAACTAAGAAGTATTTCCATTTTATTTTCAGATCCAAAGTACCTAATGGATTTAATCTGGTGATATTTTTTTCTAAAAATGAGAAACATTAGCTCTTKCATTAGGGTCAAAATGTTCTAATTACCTTAATTAGGCATCATAGCAGTTCATATTTGATTTTATGGCAGATAACAGTCAAATTGTTTTGTATGTAGCTGAAATTTCTTATCTGATCAAAGTCTATCTTTTTCCTTTTTTGTCTTGCAGTTTTCAGTGAAGATCTACACGCCAGTCTATATTTTGTCAATGCATCTTTGCAAGAGGTAGTGTTTGCGAGCACCACAGGGACACTGGTACCCTGTCCAGCAGCAGGGATCCCTCCTGTGACGCTCAGATGGTACCTAGCAACGGGCGAGGAGATCTACGATGTCCCAGGGATCCGCCACGTCCACCCCAATGGCACTCTCCAAATTTTCCCCTTCCCTCCTTCAAGCTTTAATAACTTAATCCATGATAACACTTACTATTGCACAGCTGAAAATCCTTCAGGGAAAATCAGAAGTCAGGATGTCCACATTAAGGCCGGTAAGTATGATTTTTTACTTGCCTCAGATGGGCTTAAGAAGGGAAGAAACTTGGGTGTTTTGGACAAGGCATAGGAACTGTTGCGAATCAAAGGAGATAGACTGGAAGAATAACYCCTGCATTCTTCACCATGTTAAGTGAAATAATGGATTTCTCTTTCTCCTCTCCTCCCTGATTTGATTTGATTTGGGAGGTGAAACATTAGTTTTTCAAAGATCATCAATCACCTGAACTTCTGAACAAGTCTAAGGAAAAATGAACCGATAATGAAACTATTAATCGGACCATACTCACTGAAGAGCTGAGAGAGAAAAGGGTATAGTCTTTGAGTGTCATTTAAGGGCTGAAAAAATGAAATGTTTGCCCAGTCACATCTCCTAAGCACTTATCAGTTGTGCCTTGCTTTGAGAGAAAATCTTGAGACCTATACAATAATTGAACAACTGATGTTGGTACATAGGAAATGTTTTTAAGTTATGCAAGTGTTTTCTGTACTGACTGTGTACAGACTGGCTCAACCAGTAGAGAGTTAAAGTGAGATCAAAATCAGTCCTTTTATCACAACACATAAACACAATTGCATAGCTTTTGAAGGTTTTGTCTACCCACTTCAGTTAATCAAAATATTCAAACAAACAAAAGCTAGTCTGGAGGATGACCCTTGGCTGATGTAAATCCTCTTTGGTGTCAGTGGAGCTATGATGGTCTTTCTTCAGAAGAGACGTATCTTTCTTTTGGAAGTATGTCTTYACATGACTTATATTGGAAAAAATGTAAACAGTCAGCAAATAGTGTGGTTGTCTTGRACTCTCTTCTTAAACAAAAGAATGGACTCAACTCTTCTTAATGATAAATGAACGTTCAGAAATTCATCATTTGAGAAGTAGAAGGACTAAACCCCAAATTTTCAAGAAATGTGTATGTCTTATTTAAATTATAGTCTAAAACAGTGTTTTGCAGAAGAGTGACTAGAATACGTGAGTCCATACATTATGTGTGCAGAAATTTCTATAATGGTCACTGCTTACTCTGAAAACACTTAGCTGTCCACAGATCAAAAAAGTTGGAAAACCGTTGGCCTACAAGAATATGTAGAAACCCATTATGCATTTGGAGCATATGTAGCTTTTTTATTCCCCTAATTTTGTTTTTAGTTTAACATACTTGTGGACAAGGTATCAGAATACTCAAAGAGAACATTTTATTTGTTGTCCTATGTGGATTTGTTAATGTATCTCAATTTTGATGATCTTTTAGATAGATTTTTTTTCTATTATTAGTTGCCACATTTTTTATTTTGTAAATTAACTAAAGTGATAGTTTAAAGAAGGCTAAAACTAAAACTTGCAACCTTGTTAGCTAAGGCTCTGAAATGATGTTCATTCAATTTTAAAACCATATGATGCAGATACTAGTATGTGGCTAAGTCCATTGCTCAACATTGACCTTTTTATTCAAGGAACCCCAGAAGAAGATGCCTTTATCTGCTGGCCGTATGTTGTGGTATAGATCTATGTATTCTGCTTTAGAAATAAAATTCAAAAAAAAAAAAAAGGAAGAAGGGCATGAAAGGAAAGGCTTTACAATGGGTGGATATAGCTGCTTGGCTCATAAACTAACCACTTTTTTTGGACTAAATGCCTTTTTTATCCCCTCTCCCTTCCTTTTTAGCCTTTCACCCCTTATCCACTCATTTTGCTGTATGAATCAACTTCTCATTTAACATGAGGCTTGGATAACAAATTAAATAAGTCCCTTTTCCTTCCCATGATTGTGTCTTGTGCGTTAGAGCTGTCATTGTGCCTGATAGCAAACAATAGCTATTAGTGAATCTCCTTTCCAGAGACTTGTGTAATCTCTCAGTCATAGGAAAGCACAATTTTTAACAAAATCTCCCATGCATAGCCATAAGTATATTTTATGTTCAAATGGCACAGGAGAAATAAGTAAACCCTGTATTGCTCAAATATATGAAGTAAAAAACTTTATTTATCTATATCTTTCTTTCAGTCACATTGTGGTTCATGTAAAAATTTGTACATGGTTCCAGTTTGGCCCTAATTAGCATGATATTTTGGGTCCTTTCCTAATCCTTTTTCTTTTCCCTCTCCTTCTCCTGTTCTTTCAATATCCTCCAATAGCAATAGGGTTTCCTAGGAATATACAAGCTATCACTGGAGCATCTGACTGTTGCACAGCTACGCAAAGATAGGTCTGCTCATTCTCATAATCACCTTGGGAAAGCGTGAATCTGACATATCTGTTACACCAAGAATATGGGTAGCAGATATGAAGGTTCAAGCTCACCAATGATTTGAATTGCATTYTTGCATATAATTTTGCCTGTAATACAGATTAAAAGCACCCCCTGCCCTTCCCTCTTCTCTCTCCCAAAGAAAAGCAAGAAAGATCCAAATCTCTTCCACACCACTCCTACATGGAAATCAAGGTGCATATTTCCATTTCACTTTCAAGCTTTCCTGTGCAGTTATAGAGGGATGAATACTTTTTAGCAAAGGCTGAAATCCTCATATAAATTCATGACTTGGGGAACTTGGATTTAAAAAAAAATAAATCAACAAATCATTCATGGGAGCTGGCAAAACCGTGATCTGGAAATCACTGAGGAGACCCTGAAATCACAATAATGTAATTTCTTTTAAGCAAGGAAATGAATAAACCTCCTTTTAGTTTGTGTGCTTCACAGACAGTTTCTGTACTTGCTTTCTGAAGCAGGCAATGGGACAATAAGCTCTAAAATGACACCACAGATTTTCAGACAGTTCTGAAAAATACAAATAAGCTTAATCTTGCCTTATTTTTAGCAGTGTATTAGGATATTGCTGCAAAACAGCCCTTGCCTGTAAATGATGGTTGGAGCATGAGCATTAGACAAGAGTCAGCCTCATAAAGGTGATCTATGTGCGCTGGAACCAGTCCTTCCACTGTAGAACCAGATTAGGAGCAACTTCATCACAGGGCAGCGAAGATTGTAAAGTCACTGCATTAAGGGTGCTTATACTATTACCAACTCACCAAAGGTAGCCTTATGACAGGCTTAAGGAACTTTTTAGATTAAAAAAAAGACTTTTTTTTTAATGGTGGTGTTTACTTTATTATGGAAGATGGATTTGTCTTAATTTTTCAAGATACTTAATTTATCATTAAATTTGTTTATTTTTGGTTAGAGTTTCTAACTGTTATATTGCTACAGTCTTGTTTGGAATTGAGAACTTCAGTCCTCTTTTTGCAGTGGTGGCACTGGACCTGAAAACTCATTACTCTTTATATTTGTAGCAACTACAGTCACATTTCAGCACACTCACTTTTYTTTCTTTAAAGACATTGTGAGTGGGGTTGACATTTAAAAGTTCCAGTGCTCCTGGTATACAAAAATATATGCACAAACACTGCAAAGGATTTACAGACACTTCAGTTTGTAATGAATGTGGTTAAWTGTTGTAGTTGGTACAGGTCTGTGGGCAGGATATGTGGGCAAGAAATGTTGTAACATGAATCTTCTGCATTGCTGACTTGGTTGCACTGGTGTACTAGGATTGTTCTTGCCAACAATTTTTACCCTTAGACATAGTATACATGACTCASACATACATGCCATCTTACACTATACTCATCCCTACATTGACTGAAACTTTTCCTTTCTTCACCACCACCACAAAGTATGTAACTGTATTGGTCTGTGTTGGTTCCTTTTCTTTCTCCTTGACCTTGTGCTCCTGTGGATCTTCTGCCTCTCCTTCCTGTCTAACTCACTTACCTGCTCTTGTAGTAAAAAACATTTATTTCTTCACTGCTCTGCCTTCTTCTCCATTAACTATTATTCACAGAATTTTCACCCTTCATTCTTCATGGCACTGTTTCAGTGCCAGGATTTCCTACTTTCCAGTCTCACACCCTGGACAACCTCATCACATCCCAGCAACCTTAGTTTGACATGAAAGATTTGTTCAGCTCTTCATCTTCTCTTTCTCTTCAGCCATTAATTTAATTCTTCTAGCTGCTAGAAGAATTATATCATGAATTTCAGTGCTTCTACACTGTGCTTTAACACAGCTCCAAATCACAGTTTCTGTTTTCTGATTGCATTTCCTTCACTGCTGGCCAATTGACTGTAGCTCTTACCTTACCTGCTACTGTTCCTCTGTCTCTGAGACACCTTGCTTTTTCTYTGGCTGTCACCTCCATCGATTTTCTTCCTCAGTTCTCATTTCTTCAAAATCCTAAATTACAGTGACCTTCTTTTCTACCCTCTGGATGTCTTACACACACACAGAAGTTGTATGTACTTTGTACCCTTTGATAGAGCAGAAAGCAATTTGTGAGGGGAAGYATGGCATGAGAAACTGGGTAAGTAACAGAAGACGTAATATCATTTATCCATTTAAAATATGCAGTTCCTGCAAAGCTCTTTTCTCTTTGCCCTAAGAATTAGAGAGAGGAGGAACACAGAAACACTGTGAAATGTAGATTTCGAGGAAACAAAAAGACCTTGGAATATTCTCTTATTCATTTGCAGTTAGCCTCGCAAAACAGTATAATTTACCCCGATAAAAAATTCATAATGCAAGTAACCTTCTTGGATGGACTTTGCAAGGCTAACCTAAGAAGAGGATGAAGCAGATGGGGTGCGATATATGTGATTATGACTTCTTTAACAAGACATGTTCTTCTCTCTTCAGTTTTACGGGAACCATATACAGTCCGTGTGGAGGACCAGAAAGCCATGAGAGGCAATGTAGCAGTGTTCAAGTGCATTATCCCCTCCTCTGTGGAGGCATACATCACTGTTGTCTCATGGGAGAAAGACACAGTCTCGCTTGTCTCAGGTAGGCTGTTTTGGCCTCCTTTTCTTGGGGCTGGTAGCTATACTTCCTGTTTTTCCCATAATGCCTGATGTTTACTTTGAGTTGATTATAGCTGAATGGTGTTTCATCTTTCCTGGAACGTATTTCACATTAGCATTGCTGCATCCCTATGACTGCATATGACATGAAGGTTTTAGACAGCTCTGCTTTTTCCAGCATGCTTGAGGGGGAAATAACATGTTTTTTGCTTTACACCAGACATAAAATTAGCTTCCTGGTGCTGTGGCAATGGGTTGATGTTTTAACTTTGATAAGAAAATCCTATGTGCCAGAGAAATTTCAGTGTCATAATGCATGTGTTGGTTTGCAATTGTTTCTCAGTAGCAATGTTAATCATGGACTGGAAGAAATCYTAAGTTTAAATTTGTTTGGTTATGTTTAAATGAGATGTGTGCCTGGTATTCATACTTTCATAACATTTTTATCTCAGATATCTTTATAGATGACACTGGAGGCTTAAGCACGCTGTAAAATGTGCTGTAAGCCAAACATATTGAAGTGAAACGATATATTCTGAAAGAGTTATATGAATTAATCTATTTAATGACAGTGTGAAGAATTGTGAGGCATTGTTCAAAAAGTACAAGGAATTCAAGCAAAGAGTATTCAACACTTTAAAGCATTAAACATTGTAAGAAATTMATTGCAGAAATTGCATGTGGCAAATATTTTCAGTTTGGTACATCCCTAAATTATATATTGCATACAGTGCATCTGCTGTTACACATACAATGATTTACATGTGTAGGAATTTGAAAAGTATTGTTCCATGGTGATACAGAATGGAAAAAAATAATCTGTGTTGAATTGCTGCAGAGTGTATTCATGATGTGCTTGTGTTTAACTGTACAACAGTATATATGGAAATGTTTTTTCACATTCTCCTCAGTAAATTATTAATCTTTCTAATAAATGAGGGTTTAATGGAAATACCTATGTTTCTATATAACTCATGTTCTTAATTTTATTTCTCTATGCAGTTTATTGATCACTTACACAAGCTTGTCCTATTTTTGATATATTTCAAATAGCTTGCTAATGATCTCATAGCTGTTTAAAGAACATATAATTCATGAACAGTTGTCCTATCCTATTGGCATACTTTTTAACCTTGGTAAATCTACATCCTTGGTTTTAGTTATGCCCTTGGATTTTGAGCAGGCATATGATTTTAGTCACTGGGGAACTGACACAATGTTTTTCCACAAACAGGCTTGTAATATTTGGATTGTAGGACTCACAACTTCTCAGCCAATAAAATAAGGTCTGATTTGTAGTTCAATATGCAAATAAGCTTTCCATTAGTCCATTTAAAATGATACAGAWCTATCATTAAGATTATCTAATACATAACCGGATGGATTTGTTTACTTTGCTTCATCTTAAAATAGGCTACTACATGGTGCATATTCATCTGTACATGTGAGCACTGTTTGACTGAAAAGGATGTCTATACTTGCATCATTAATTAGTTTAATATTAAACTYCATTCATTATGCATTATCAGAAAAATATGAAAAATTTCTGCATCAACATAGATTATGTCCCTTCAGTCTGATTTTTTGAATTAATATCAGTACCTAGTCCCTATCTAATATCTTTGAGCAGCTCAATCCCATTCTTCACTCCAGAATTGGGAGCGGGGCACAGAGGTTTCTGCATCCTCCTCTTTATGGAAGGAAGTGATTAGTCTGTCTTGATTTACTCCTTTGAACCTTTGAGGGCTGAAAGTGTATAATAATATTTGACTATTGGAGCCTACATTTCATCTTTTCTCATAATACATCTTCTGACTGTGGCTGACTAGGTTACAATCATTAAAAACCTATTACAAATTCTAACGCTTAAAGAACAGTTTCTAATTATGTCACGATTCCTCAATTCCACAGTTAGAAAATCTAAATTGAAATAAAATACAATTTATTAAAACTGATGCTCATTATAATTTTCTCTTTAGTTATCTGACCATGTCATGGAAAAAATTCTGTTTCAGAGATGAAATCACAGATGAGAATAAAGGTCTGTGCTATCTGTTGTGCCAGGGCAAAAGTGAGGCATGGAAACATCACTGCAGTTTASCCAGAATGACTGCAAGATTCATTTACTTGGCACTTACACTCTTAGGACTTTAGCTGCAGCTTAATAGTGGGAACATGTAAAAAACAGAACCCATGCACATTTCATAAAACATTTACCTTAAGTTTACTCATAGTCAATTTTGCAATAATTTGGCCATGAACTCAAATAGTAGATATTGATCACACTTGCCTTCTTAGAATGCCAGTGCTGATGAATAGGATGCAAGACTACAGCATTATTGAGCTTGCTTCCACTAATAGTCAATATTCTGAGGAAATACATATACATACTTATAGAACCATTACTACCACAGTTTTTTCTGTGTGCACCGGACCAGTTTCCCTAGTATATTTTGTGTCCCACCRTTTAATATTCCAATATTCAGAGCATGAAGCTCTGATTTTRTTTTTTCTTGTTTTTTRAAGTAAGTGATTAACAGGTGACTCATTAATATCGGCAGAAATGAGAGCTATGCTGAGTCGAAACCTCTACTATCAAAGAGCTAGCATATAAAAAGATATATACTCACAGAGTGATGATTATCACCATTTGAAGTGATAGATAGCAGACAAAGCTTTTGTGGGAAAACTAGGTAGTGTCCACTTAAAAAAAAAAGAAAAAAAAAAGAAAAAGGCAAATTGGAGGTGGGGGGAGAGAGGAGAAAATGAGAAGGACATTTTCCTTGCGATGATATACCTGGCTTAAATCCAGAGAAGGAAATGAGAGACTCCCTATGAAAGGAAAGAAGGTGGCTCTTCAGTGGGGAAGCTCCATATGTGAGTAGTTCAGCAGAGAAGATTTATTTTCTAAAAGACTTTGACCCTGTTGCAATCCTTCCAAGTGTATTTTAGAGTAAATATTTTATAGACTTATATATCTGGAGTCCTATTCTGACTACTAGGATAAAGAGATTTATAGATGAATCGACATCCTTCCACCTGTTCATTTCTCTTTTTATGTAAATCCAGCATTTTAAAGGGGGAAAAAAGTAATCAAAGTCTTTTTACTTCATATAACAATAAAAATCTACCTTTCTAAAAGGGGCGTATTCTTTGATCAAGACAGATTTTTTTTTTTTTGCTATTGCAGCGATGTACCATATTAGATATATCTACTTTTGACTGTATGATTACTTACTAGAGAGCACAATGCTGTCCATAGTAATCAAAGTACGTAATAAAAATAGCTGACCAAAGCATCTTTTATGGACGTTAGAGTGTTTCCAAAGAGTGTCCAGATGTGTCAGATTCCCCATTCCAGAAAGGAGAAGGTGCAGTGTTTGGAGCCAAAAATAATAAATACAGTGACCTTTCTGTGTGCAAGGACGGCTACGACCTGGAAACGTGTGTGYGCGCCTGTCTGTCTGTTGTGGAAACAGGCAAGTAACACCGGGGGTTTGCTCCTACCCTTTCTTTTTCAAGGTAACTAAATCTGAAGCTGAATTTTTTTTTTTTGGGGGGGGGATGTATTTTTGAGGGGAAGGTAGTGGGGAAAAGAGTTTTTAAAAAGCAAGGAAAATGCAATTTTTTGTTAAATCTGTTTTCGGGAAAAGTAAGAAACAACAATAAATGCACAGAAATCTTTTCATATTAGAAAGATCCAGTTTTAATAATAATTGTTGGATGAAATATTCARTCATCTTTAATGGATACAGCTTTTTACAAACTTTCATGATAGACACAGTTAAAGACAGCCGCAGACTTCTGCAATTGCCAGTCTGCTACAAACGCGTGACATATATTTTACATTATTTACCCATCCTGTGTCTCCTAGTGAAAGCAACCAAGCTTTCCAGAAGCATCTTGCCTAACACTCTCTAAAATGTGAGCAAAATAAAAGAACCAACGGTAATTCTGAGGAGTTTTAAGGGGTTCACAAAGTGCAACTYACTGTTTAGTAAAACTTGACAGCTATCTCAAGATCTCTTTTCTGAAGATCCTTTTTTTTTGCTGAAGAATTATGTATTGCCAAACAACTTGAAAATGAGCCTGACATTTGTGTGAATTATAATAAATAATGTAATGATATGCAGTTCTCTTTCCTGTATCAGTAACCAGTTCTTAGGCTTTTTCACTAGATGACACTAAACATGAAAGCTTAAATGATCTGCTAATGTCGTATGACTGGTAGCTGCATACAGCTTGCTCAAAGATCAAGTTTCTTTCCCTTCTTACCGTTCTCCTTTACTATCCGTTCCCAAAGAAAAAGGCTTCTCGAATTGGCTCTGTGTTGACCCTGTAACCGCTGAAAACAGTTCAGGCCCTGCAGGACCCAAGGAGGCAGTGAAGTAGGTTTTTRTAGCAGCAGCCATAAAAAACAAGCAGTGACGGTGCCGAAACGTGCCGCGCTGCTCATCGTGCTCCTGCTTCCGCCGCCGTTGAGCAGCCACGAGGCAGGCGGGAGCCTAGTGCTCAACTCGTAGCATTTATTTGTTCCTCGCACACAGACTGCTCAAGCTGGATGAGAGAGGAAGGCAAAAGCAAAATAACTGCTGCTTCTGCTCTCTCTCTCTCTCTATCTCTCTCTGGGTGAAAGCAAAGATGCTCGAGCCCCTTCATGTGTTAATTAGCTGCAGTGTGAGCAAGGAGGGGTATGGTCATAGGGGAAGGAGGACAGAGGGGGATTATTAAAAATAAGGGTTGGCGTAGGGCATCAGCACAGGGATAGAAAGGAGGAGAATGAAGAGCAGAAGGAAGCAGAGAGAAAGACAGAAGAATAAATCTTGTTCTGTCACTGCACGCTGTATTTCTGTTACGAATGCCTCCTCTCCTGGCGCTGATAACTATAAGCAGTTTTTAGTTTTTTGTGTATCATAGCAGCTTAGTGCCAAGAGCAGGATCATGAAGAGGTTCATGCCCTGACCTTTCTGAATTCCCATTTTCCTGTCTAATGACATACCTTGCAAGAATCTGTCCAATTTATACACAGAATGCGACTGCTGAAAAAAAAGGTAGAAAAGGAGAGAGACGGATAATAACAGCTATGCACAACAGTATATTTAAATCAGCACAGAAAGAATAGCAGCTTTGAACGAAAGGTGTGTAAGCATGAATGGAGCACAATTCCCTGGAGGGCTTTGTTTGACGTGCACATGACAGCTGATGAGTCTTCGATCCAGAATACTTTCCACGGGCCATAAATTAGACACATTGGACCACGGCTGGAGAAGTGTCACTGAGGTACAAGGGCCTAAATTTAATGTAATGAATTGCATTATTTATTTACACACCATTCCTCAAGTCTTGTCTTTAAAAGGCTCAGGGGCTCTTGGATCTCTCGCTGCACAGAGGGCTTTTTGAATTGCTGTGGTTGACAGTAAGCAGTCAATGTTTGCCAGTAGTTATCACGTGGTGGCATCTAAAATACAGCACTGCAGTTTTCATTTGTGCTGGGGTTTGGAGATTGCAGCAGTGATTCAGTTTACATACAGTGATCGTTGTTTTTTCAGTCATGAGGTTTGTATGCGRTGAAAAAAAATGTATCTTTATAGAGTGGTCCCATATGCTGAGTCCTGTGTTCAGAATTAGATTACTGCTGATGATCAGAGGAATTAAGTCAAGCCATTTGATTGAGGCTGCGCCTAGGAGAGAGGAGCTGTGATCTTTCTTGTTTTGATTTGATGTCAGGGCTTAATCATGGTTGCCAACAAGCAAGTATTCAGCAGACTTTTAACTTATGCCACTGAAAGCTCTAGATGCATGTTTTTTACCTAGTCCAGGTATAGTGGGATGAAGAGAACAAATTGCTAGGGTTAAATATTGATAGTATATATGAAAAAAACATCAGAGTGTAAATTATCTTCTATCAGAAATATGGCAGTGCAATTTAAATCTGCTGTTCAAAATAGCAGTAGCAACAGAAAATTAATTGGTCAGATCCTTACATCAGCTGAGCTCCCTTGATTCCTCAGGAAGCTAATGTCTCGCAATCCTAGAAACTGGAGATGGTAAAAATCTAAGCCTACTTGGTTGTGCAAATGTTGGTCATGCTCTTCTTAGACTCAATGCAAGCTAAAGTAGTAACTGAGCAAAGCAATGCACTTCAAGTGTTCATTGGAGGACCTTTCCTCTGGCTCCTCTGCAGTCTGTATGCCAGCTCTGCTCCCCACTATGTTACACTGGAGTATTTTGATCAGAGTAATCATTCTAAAATTATGGCAGGATTAGGTGCAAGATTTTCAATGGCTTTGTGAGAGGCAGATGTTTAGAGTGACTTGGAGGGATCAAGATGAACAGCGTCTGATCTACATGTCATAAAATCATGTTTTGGTAACACAGAAAAAGGTAAACAGATTTTAAGCAAAGGATTGGCTTGCTAATAATTTAATTAGCACAGTGAGGCATGTATGTGAAATTTAGGTTAATGTCAGAGAGATTGTTGTTTCCCTATAGGGGCAATTCTCTGATCTTACTAGGGGTGACTGGGCATTTTGAATGCTCTTGGGGCATAGAATGTGGGTTGCTGTTGGGGAGAGAYGGAAAAATGATTTGAGTGGGATGTTTCAGTGCCTAAAGCTCACAAAGTCCAAATTTGCTCTGTGACTTGCTACTTCCAGCAAATTTAATGCTAATGGGGTTCACAAACAGTGACAGTATTACTGGCATGTGAGTAATGAAGTGTGTCTGGCAGATAAGTACATTTTAATCTTTTTTCCTCGTATTGCCACTCTGCTTTGGATAGCCCTCTGTTTCTGTCCATTGAGGGAATCATTTCCTTGTCCTCACCTTAAAAAACAAACAAAAACCCAATAACCCCCAATCCCTGAATCCTCTTTCTCTCCTTTTTTGCTCAACCCTTTAATTTTTCTTTCTCTACTTACACAATTAAGGAGCGTGAAAAACTTGATTGGCCTCAGGCCCCCTTCAGAATTGCTTCTTGTGCTCTTGGGAATTAAATGGATAGAAAGAGAGAGAGAGAAATAGAAAGAGAGAGAGAGAGAGAGAGAGAGAG
>NW_028185051.1:2513675-2666210 GCF_003343005.1 Rhea americana | reverse complement strand
TGTGCAGGCCTAAGGGCCTGCTGGACCATGCATAACATTATCAAATCTGATGCCCTAACCGTTCTGTTTTACCACCTTGTTATTGATGTTGCCAGTCATGAAGAGGTTTCTTTCAGCACGATTGCATTCAGTGGCACAGTTAGTCTCTCACTGGAAATATCTGTGTTACATTATTTTCCCTCCAGATGTGCTTGAAGTTTCTTCCATTTTTTCCTGGGGTGAATCCCATTTTATTGTCTGGCCAACTTTTTCTAGCCTCCTCAGCTCCTGTAACTCCTCTCTGGGGTTCATAAAACCTTCGAATAAATACAGCCTGCCTTTAATTAATGTGATGTTTACCAGATCTTTATTAAAGATGAAATAAGAGCAGACTGATTGCTAACCTTCACAGGCATTGACTTAAYTCTTTTCCATTTTGTCATTTATTTGCAATTCTTCAGGCAGTTTTTGATTCATGTAACTTTACTTGAATTAAATATTTGAAGCAGTATTTTTATTGATGCCCTCAGACGTGGGGGTTTATTTTTTGTCTGATTTGTAGATAGCAAAGCTACGAGCATTGATACCAATGACCTAGGAACAGGAACGTACTTGCGCAAATCAGTGCGCTGACTGTAGGTCTAATTCTTTTGTTTTCRTTTTTATTTTTTGAAATAGTGATCATTGCATAGTATTCTCTTTACARTATATTTTGCTAGTGGCTTGTGATCTTGTCACCTTCCTGATAGTAGTGAGTAAATAGATGAGCAAATTATGCTTGAAGTTGTCCAACAAAACTCCACATCTAGCCTGAGCAAACAGCCAATGAACTCTGATAGTTTTGGTATGCAGGGACAAAACCGATGCACGAGGTTCATTTTAATGAGTGGGTGCCTTACTGTCCAGAACCTGTTACACTGTGGAGTTTTGTCAGTGTATAGGGTTTAGCTGCTGCTCTGAGAAGGGTAGCACGTAAAAATCTTCACTAGCTGTTACGACTGACCTGTAAAATTGCTAACACATTGAGAATATACCTAATAGGTGACATCTGGAGGAAACAGTATTTTCCAGTGTTGAACTAACTAACTGATTTGAAATAAACATCATTATTGTGTAGAGTGCTATTGCCGTGGATAAGCTTGCGTATTTCTAGAGCTTTCGCTGGGCATATGGATGCTCATTCGGATTTGTCTACCCCTCTTGAGAGTCCAAATTTTAACTGAAAGGCTCATTAGAAGAATGACTCATTAGAAAGAATTTGAAATACATATCTAGTAGGTCTTGGTTTCATTTGCTGTGACATCAATGTCGTATCTCCATTGCTTCACCTGGATCTCTAAACTGTAGAGGCATATTTTAATAATATGTGTGTTTTTTCTTCTACGGTGAAGGCCAGGTGGTACTTTAGTTAGAATCAATCTGCCAGCGAACCCTGGCTGTGCAACTGCAGCATGATGGGGGACGCTCTGTCCTCCTGCTGAGAGAGTGGTAAATCCAAAGGCTAAACGTCTTGGATGTAAGCAGTGGCTGTATGAAAGAGTCTTTGGTGCTACTAGAGAACTTGAAGTTAGTGAAATTCTTATGAAGAATTCTTATGTGAGAATACAGGAAACGAAAGATTGAACCACGCAGGTTCCCCTCACCATCTTCCTCCCCATCAAAATAGCTGCAATTACAATTGCAGGTATTTTTTTTTACTGGAAAAAGAAAAAAAAAAAAAGGTTTGCTAGTTCATATTTTGTTTGGTTTGGAATAAAGCGTGCCTGTTTTTACCACGCACCCAAACGCTGTTAGTGTTGAATGAGTCGCAATGTTTCCTGCAGGCCATGGAGACCAACGTGATGCTGGGCTTTCAACGGGCGGAGGTGTGTGATCCACGCAGACCTGTCAACAAAAGCAGGTCAGCAGGATTGAGCAAGAAAAAAAAATCAATAAATCTTTGAATTAATCATGCATCTGCCAGAGAGAATTATGGGTGCATGAAATGAAGGATGTAGGTATATATCTATGGCAACTTACTCTTTTCTACCTCATTGTGCCTTTTTTTTTTCCTTTCTGTGCACAAGTTCTCTCTCCCCTACCCCCATCTGAAGGGTCCTGCGTTTATTCTGATACCTTCACGGGATACTCACCGGTTATTTTAAAGCGACAGATCCAATCTGGAATCAGAAATCCCTCTCGCTCTGCTTTCACACGCACTGCCACTTCTCCCTCTGACTTTTGTGCGCGCTCACCATGAATTAATACAGGAATTTCGCCTCCACATGAGACGAAGATTGCACATCTTGTGCAGTGAATTGGACCGAAAACAACTGCTGCTTCGCTGAGCAGAGGAGTTAAAAATTCATGCGCGCGCGGCCGCTGTCTCAGGTGAGCGGCCGGCCGGGCGGAGCGCGGCTGCGCGGCGCCGGGGGACGAGCCCGCTGCTTTTGGAGGTCTTCCCCAAGCCAAACTTGGGCGGTTCGCTGCCGCCCCGCTTCGGAGCGAGCGCGGTCGGGGGGAAGCCCTCCGGCGCCTCCTCGGCCCTCTGCCCGGGGGGGCCAGCCCCGGGGTGAGCCCGGTTCGGGCCGCCCGACTTTCACTGCAAGTTCGAATTCGTTTTCCCTTGCGGTCCACGGCTTCCTTTTCCAACGTCTGCAGCGATACGCAGCAGATCCCCGAGAGCAGCTGCCCCGCTGCTTGCGGGAGGCGGGCGCAGCGCTGCTCCCGGACGGCACTCCGGGTTTTCGATTGCACGCCTGGGGGGGGAAAAAAATCCAAATGTTTTCCCTCTTTCTCCGTTGAAAGAGAACACCAAATTTCTGACACACTCAGGGTATACGTTTGAGTCCAGTGGCAAAGCTGATTAAAAAAAAAAAAAAAAATCTTTGAACTAACAAAGAGGCAAATAGACTATAATTTCCTTGGGGCGGAGACACTTTTTTACTGCCCTCTTCTCGTAAAATATCCAGTACGACTGTGTCTAGTTAAATTCTGTTGTCTAGTAAACCCACATATTTTGTCATTTAAAGAGACATAACCCCTACAAAAGTAGCATGTTTTTTTGCTCCTAGTATTTTTCTTGCAAGTGGCCCTCCAGGCGATACCTGAGTGACAGTGATGGAAAAATATTTGTCTCTGATTTTTAGACTTCATTTGTTTTGTGTCTGCAACAGTGTTTTGTCTGTACTGAGGACTGAGAGTTTCTCCATGTACTCCATTTTGTCTGCTGATTTATGAGTGTTTTTCACACAATGCTGTCACAGAAAGCACTCATTTATAAACGGAAAAACATTTTTAAGACAAAAAGAGAAGATCAGCACYGACTGAATTACTTTTGGAAATCCTTGGCTATCCTGCAAGTAAAACTGATCCCTTAAATGTACAAGATAGTATGGAGATTTAGATTTAAAAAAGGATAAAACAATATGAAAATATTCTATACAAAGAAATTCTCATTACAGTCAACTTGTTCTGAAACCAGATCACTCCAATAAAATACATTATCTGAAATTATGAAATTTAGATGTAAAACGTTCAACACTTAGCAATTTTTATATGTATGTGCAACAAGAATTAAAACATTTTGAGATTATGATGGATTTATCAGAAATGTTATGCAATTCATTTAGAATTGTAATAAAATACTAGTAACTGCTGAGGTGAGGAGAGAGGCTAGGAAAAAAAATAAAGGAAAAGATAGAAAAAAACAAATGTTAACATTGTATTATATCTAAATGTGGATATTGTGTGGAAGAATCCAGAAAAATAAGGGAGTTAATGATCTATGTAATTCTTTTTGCTCTGCTTAAATGTTTTTTGAATTCAGAAATATACTGGATGTCTTGATTTTTTTAAATGAAAACAAAGCATGGTTTTTATTGGGAAATTGTATTAGAACAAGAGAAAAAAAMCGATCTTCTTTTCAAAGTGGAAGTGTGTTACCTGCTAAAAAGCAATTTCAGAGCTGGGAAGCGAAAGCACACCCACAGATAAGATGTCCCAGCATACGTTCAGCAGTTTGTAGAATGAATGAGCATCTAAATGTCAGCACTGCAAAGAGATTTTTTGAGATATGCTGCTTGTTTTCAAAGGGGATTTAAGAAAAAGAAGTTATTCAGTAGATTTTGCATTCCTTCTTTCATATATGTTCTTGCTTGGTACATGAGCTCTGTTTTTTGATAGTAATGCTTAGAAATTCAGTTTTGCTCCACTGTCAACGGTTGCTYATAGCATTCTCTGGAGCTGATTTTTTGAAGGTACTAAGGAAATTAAGGATCAAAAGCCCGGAAAAAATCAGCAAAACATATATTCCTACCTGTTCTGGAATCTCTTTTCCTTTATGACAAACCTAAAGTACCTTGGAGTCAGTTAGATTATTACCCTTGCTTATGCAGAAGGCAACATCAAGATTTCCTGTTTCTCCTGGGGCTATAGCGAACGCTTGGGCTGCATCTCCTAAAGCACAATCCTTTGCTTTGATCCATAACTTTCTTTTCTTCCTTCCCAAGTTTTGATATTTTGAAGAGAATGTTTTATATTCTCTTCAGTAAATCCAGTAGTGCGTGTCCTCAGATTCCCGTTTATGGAGCTCTTATTGCTTTGGACTGGAATTCCTGTGTGAGGAACTAGAAGGTGAAGCTCAGTGGGAGAGGTGGGACTGGAAATCATTGCTGATAAATGTAGTCAGTTAAAAGCAGAAAAAATTATTTTGGCTTTGGTGTGTCATTTTTATTTAGATTTATTTTCTTATTACCTCTGATACCTAATAATAAATTATTATTAGGAAACCACAGGAACACAGGACCATAAAAGTAAATGTCCTAAATATGTCAAAAAAGAAAAAAGACTTTGTGTGGTTTTAATCAATGAAAATGAATTGCATTTAGAATTGGAAATGCCTTCATCTTTTCTGTCTCAAAGAAGTTCTTTAAGTTCTCTCTCTCTTTTTTTTTTTTTTTTTTTTTTTTTTTTTTTTTTTTTTTTTTTTTTTTTTTTTTTTTTTTTTTTCTCCTTTCTCATGATTGATGTCCTTTGCAGAAGTCTTTTGGAATTTAAGATGTATCTGTGTTACAGTTGGACAACTTTTTTTGACAGTTACTTTGTTGGGAAAACACTGTATTTGTGCTGGCTAAAATGATGTTTTCCTGTTGAAGAATGTCAGCCAAATTCAGCCAAAACAAACAAGTTAAAGTCTGAAACAGATGCAGAAAATGCCAAAATTTTTCATTTTCTGTATTTTAAAAATGATGCATTTTTGACTTCTTAGTTTTGAAGTGAAAATTGTCTGAAAACTCCCCATGTATTTTTACAGAAATATATATGCATGGATAAAATCTTAGGGTGAAAAAAATGCACGATTTTTGCCTGGTTTCTTGGTTCCATTATCAATCTTAGCAAWGATTTTCTCATGCGCTGCTCATTTTTCACTTTCCTTCATGAATTTCTGTTTGGGGAAAKGAGTAGTAAATATTTTGGGTCAATTAAAGTAACATATGGATGCTAACAAATTCCTTTGTGACATCCACATAGGATATTTTCTCTGAAACAAATTTGCTAGAGTTCAGAGAAATTTTGCATGTAACCATTTAACCACACCATTTATYTGAGCTGCTGTTCTTAAAAGAAAATCAATGCTATTTTTGCATTTCTGTAATGGGAACCTATTAAGTTAAGTACATAGGCATTTTTAACCTCAGATATTTTGGGGCAAGTCAGTACTGGAATCAATCCAGCGTATTGAAGAGGAGCACTRAAATACATGATCTTGCATCTTTGCAGCTTGGTTACTGGATCTGGACATACTTTGTTGATGTGCTGTGTTGTGTGTGAGATTCTAATCTGAAGGATAATTTAAGCCCTTCCCTCTCAAATATGCCAGCCAGTATCTCTTTGTCTACTTGACAGTTACATATGGAGCATCATTTAATGCTTCTACTCAGAATTGTTGTCTTCTGAAGTTTATAGATGGCCACAAAAAATAAATTTTGGGTTGAAACTTGGCTCCACATTATTTTAATTTGAATGATGAACAATCTATTAGGCTGTTGAAGATTTACTGCCTTTAAATTTGATAGGGATAGGAATTGCAAAGCACTTAAAAGAGAAAACACGACTATGAATAGGTCACAGAGGGAAATTAGAATAACAAAATATATATATATATAAAGAAGGTTAGATTTATTCTGATTTAGAAAGCTTTTTTTAAAAACAAGGAATAGAACAATAAAGTTCAGAAGGACGAAGGGAAAACAGCTGTAGCAAAATGTGTAGAAGAGATACAGGTTGATATACTGCGAGCAAAAATAAGGAGACTTTGTGTGTCTCACACTATGGTAACACAATATGTATCTCATCATTAGTTTTCTATAATGTTGCATGAAGCATTTGGGGGAAAATGAGGGGAAAGTGATTAGGTCGGGTCTCAGACTAAGCAGCTGCCACTGACACTTAGTCCCTCTGTTCCCAGAAAGAAGAGAGAATGTTTCACTCCACTTCCAAAACATCAGGGAGAGATCAAAATGGGCTTGGAGAAACGGGAGATTGAAATACAATAGTTTTTAAGTCCGGTGAAAAGTCTTGCATTTAATATTTCMCWTTTTTTTTTTAAGTATTCTCCACTTCATTTTTCTCGCATCTCCCACAGTTTTATTTATCTGTTTTGTTAGTGCAGCAGTRCAACATGAAACAAAGGGTTTTTTTATGCTTTCCTTTCCCCCCTCAAGCTAAGAAAATTTTAAAAAGATTGGATGATGTCTGCAAAAGAAGGAAGAGTGGGAAGGATAAACACCRGTCATATTCTGTTGCATTCAGCAACTGAAAGTTGGAACAGGAAATTGAGACAAAAYCAGCAAGTTATCCACATCATCTCCCTTGGTGTGTGTGTTGTGTGAGAGACAGGAAAAGTGAGTGAAAGAGGTGGACAGGGGCTGAGGTGAGCTTTCTACAAATTATTCATTTACTGGTCTCTGGTAGCCCTATGACRTTGCCTTATGGTGTCAATTTGTGCTATCCGGGGGTAACTGTTTGGAAAATCTTCCATTCCTGTGGTATAATTCCTGGACAATGKCATTAGGATGTGATCCCCAGTCAGAAGGAGATGGAAAAGGATGGGCCAGACATGAGGTTCTGTCCCATTTGTTGGCAACTTTAAATCAAAAGTGACCAGCATTTAAAAATTCCCAGCATATTAAAATTCAGTAAAAAAAGAACCATTGAAACACATACATCTCAAAAAAAAAAAAAAAAAGAAAGAAAGAAAAGCTGCTTAAACAGCATAGACTAGTGCAATAGACTCTTGAACTGTGTCAGAGCACTTTAAAAAGCTGATTCAAAACAGTACTGCTCTGTTAAACCAACATATTTTATCAGTAAGGCTCAAACTGATAAAATATGTTGGTTTGATTTTCCTTTAGTCAATGTGGCCTTTATCACTTGGAGAGCATTGATAACACCATTATTGCTATTTGTAAAGCTCTAATTAGCCAGGCACTGAAAATTATCATTAGCATTTCAGGGAAAAGGTGGTTAACATCATTAAGCATGAGAAATGTTCCAGAAACTCATGTGAAACCCTACCCGCTGATCACTGCAAACCAATAACCTGCACTGTGGACTACAAAGCAGGTTTCTTCACTGTTGTCCTTTTTCCAGCACTACTGCTCCCAGAGCTTCCAGAGAAGACAYTAGAATGCATCCGCTTGCTCTCCAAAAGATGCCTTCAGCAGCCTCCTGGTAGCTGGAGGGTTGGCCTTTTGGGAACAGCAGGCCCAGGACTCCAAGTAGAATCAACACAGTCTCATGTAGACGTAAAAAGTACCTAGGACTCAGAAGGAATACCTTCTGCTTTATTTTTGCTTAGTTGAGTAAATTCTAGTTCTTGCAGGCAGGGAGATGAAGTAACTGCAAAGAGTGTGCCTTTGACAAGGATATCACCTGCTGTCTTCGCAGGCCTAGCAGATGATAAACACATGGATTACATTCAGATTTGCCCTCTGGATTGCTTTAATGCTTTAATTGCTACTCTGATAAAATTCAGATCTAAAAAAAAAATAAATAAAAAAAAATAAAAAGGCACTTACTTAACAAGCGTTAAAATTGAATATGTGCATAATTTGTGGAGGTGACATGGCATTTATACTGCAGCCTTGGGAAGTGTGCACTATCCTTGGAGAAATGCTTATCTGTGGCATAGCCTCTCCAGAGCTCCCGTAGGAGCCACAAGCAGTGCAGGAAAAGAGGGGCAGAGCAGGATACAACTCAGCATCTATCACAGCTGACTATTTGCTTCCCATTACCATGACTTGCAACTTTTTCTTATCCCTGATGTTAGACAGAGTTGCAGTGGTGAATACCAAGTAAGTCATTTCAAATTAATCCTTTTCCTTGATTTCTTGCTGATGGATTCAGCTGAAGTCTGCACCTGTGAATACCTGGCTAAACTTTGAGAAATGCCTTTATAATGTGGAGAGCAAAGTGGTGGAGCAAATTTCAGTGAAGAGCTAATTAGCCAGTGCTAATGCAAGAGGGCACTACTTGCTGATGAGCCCTGCAACARAGCAGCTGTAGCTCAGATAAGCAACAATTAGGACTGGCCTCATAAGTGGCTTGTGTTGGCCAAAATGTAGATGTTCCTCTGCCCAGAAGTAGGAGAGATCAGGCCTGTTAGATGTATCTGCCAGGTGAGATCCCATGTCTGTTGTTTGTGCTGAGATCCAAAATAACTAGAGCCTCAAATTCAGGTACTGCTTTCATGCTTCTGGGGTGTCTTAGATGCCACTTGGGCCTCCATGTAAGGACAGTGAGCATCACTCTGTTCTTTTAATATCACTCTTACTAAAATGTGTATCCCTCCAAGTGCTGCTTGTTCCTTCAGTTATTGGTTTCCTCTCTTCCTCAGGATCGTTCTCTGCAGTAGATCCTTTCTGCTCTTGTTGGTTTTGATTTTACAGGTTGGAGTGCAGCATCTCCAACTCACYCCTGCATAAAGCCATACAACTTCTTGAGGAAAGCATATTTCCTCTCTGCAGGCCTAACAGCGTGGACCTGAAACAAAAGCTGCATCTAGAGAGTGTAAGGTTTGGACATGAGGTTTGGAGCCCTTTATGTCCTTGGAGACAAATTGCACCATGAATTTTGGGGTGTCGAGAGCAGGAGGGGGTCAATCATGGTGTGAGGAAAAACAACTGAAGAGGGAGATGCATATGAGGAGTTTTCTGTAAGGCAGGCCTGCCTGTAAGGGAGCCCAGGCTACAGGCAAAATCTATGCAATCTTTGTTAGATGGTAGGGAGGTAACTTAGGGGAAGGAGAGTTACTGAGGGAGCTCTGTCGGATGGTGTTACACAGTTACGAAAACTCACGTTAATAAACAGACTTCATTTGATATGCTTTAATTAAAAGGGTGTGTGTAAAGATATATCAGGACACTTTATAAAGATAAAAAGCAATCAGGCCTTCTCTCYTTTAGAACTTGTGCAGATGAGTCCTTGGACTGGGTTTGCAGAACTGTGAAAATGCTGTTTCGATAAATCACAAGCATCTTTCTGTGCCCAAAGGATATTGAGATGTCACAGTGAAGCAAATCAGCATCTCATTCATTATTCCTGTCTTAGAGGATACATTTTGCAAACTTTKGGAAAAACAGATAATTATGTCTAGGAATTAGGAAAGTTAGAATATTGCTGTACTCCAGTGAACAATTAATGGTATTTATCTCTTGCATAAGGCTTTACAGTTTTTCTAAATAAATCTCTTCTTATGTAGTAAGTAGTAATTCAGTAATTACTCTCTTCATTTTACAGATAGWAGCTGAGACACTGCACAATCATCAAATCTGTCTCACAGCTTTCTCTAGATTTAAAATTCTGTACTTATACATCTTCTTGGTTCCACACGGTACAAACTTTTAGACAACATATTCAAAATGTTCATATTCAAATGATCTTCTGTGTGTTTTRTATGTGATTCCATAGGGCTATCTATTTTGACCCTTTGGGATTTTATTTTTCTTRCTGTAAGGCATGTAACAATAGGGAATTATATGGTTGAAGTTCATACTCACTTATTCTCCCTTGTAAATTSTTACAATTTTCAGTCATCTACCTAAACATTGCAAAGTGCAATATAACCAAAGCAAGGAAATATTTTAAAAAAGCRTAACTGAGGGGCAGAGGAGCTGGGCAAATTAAAGAAAAAGTGGAAATCATACTGATTTTTGCCATCTCTATATTTAACTTGAAAAATGATACAGTTAAATCCATGTTTCAAGGTTCTGTGAACACTGTGGAAAGATCCTTAGCTCTTTCAGGGAAGGAGAACTCTCATGTTTTATCAGTACTATACTCTGTAAAGATAAATAACCACTGGTTTCTAATGGCTCCATTTGGCTGTGAACTGTAGCCTGAAACCTGTTTTAGGAAGCAGTAGACTGACAGAGACAAGCTTGAAGCTATTTGAAGTTGGACTTTTGGCATGAAACTCCTCCTCACACACCTTTTCTTTAAGCTCCATAATATTCAAAATGAAGAAGAACAGACGGCATAAAAGAGCAACTTACAGTCTAATGAGTACTCCTGTATTTTTTTTTTTTTTAATCAAGACTGACCTTTTCAGTTGAGTCTGATTTAGGGAATGAGGATACTTTGAGCAGGGATGTGTAAGACGTGAAACATTTTGAAAAACCATAGACAAAGATGATTWAAGAGACTGAAATGATTTGGATTTGTAAAAATAAACACTTTACAAAACTAACTGGAAGCATTGCCACAGAAACAGCTGCAATTTAAACTTGTTGCAATTTGGTAAACATCTGATGCTGATGTCTTGTCTTTGTGTAAATGGTGTTGCATATTTTTTGACATTGTAGAAAGCATGAATAGTGGCATCCAGTTTAGCTGAAACTATTAGACTACAGATGCCCCTACTTTTGCAAGCATGTTAGCCTCTAATGTAAATAAAGACAATAAATCAGATATTTTGATTRGCCTTCCACGTGCTAAAGATCCTAAATAGAGTTATTCTGGGTGCAGATTGAAGATTCACAGTGCATAGATCAGCAAATGGCCATATTTCAGTTTATAGAAGTTTGGCATTGACCCTCCTTTTCTAAAGGGAGAACATAGTTGCTTGCTTTGGGGTGTTCTGCCTCTTTTTTGTGGTTACATACTTATCTGAGCAAAAGCAGCATGTTCCTTCAGTGAAGAATAAGAAGCCCTTGCATACTTGCATAATTGAGGTCAAACCATGTCTCTATAGACACGTGCAAGTCTTTTCCTCAGAAATTCCTGTGATGACAGATGAAACTAACTTCTGTGAAGCGAGCTTCAGAACCCTATCTTACCTCTTTCAAGTGGCAAGCACTTAGATCAGAGAGCGATAGTGAAGAAAATTGCCTGAATGTGTTGGATTTTCCTCTTTACACACTTTATTCTCTGACTGTCTGTTGGGATGATGTGCCAAGGATAATCTTCTGCTCTCTGCGGAAAGAACCTTCTTTCCTTACAAACACGAAGATGTGGAATAGGAAAAGGAGAAAGATGAGTTTAGAAAAATGGGCCTGAACCGAGTGATAGCAGTTTATTCCTCATGAAATATTGCCAGTTTATGCACTTGGGAAATCATAAATGGCACTAAGTTTGCTTAACTATGCGTATTGCATAACCATTGCTTGGTAAGGCTTTTAAARAAGCTCTGCTGATGGCAATGAGGGAACTTGACATTTTTATCTATAGTGTTCCTAATCTAATAGATTTAGTCATCCTGATTTCATACTTAATTTATGAAAATGTTGTGACTAGACAGGACTATAAAAAGCACTATAATATAATACCTATTGACAGAGCTGATGAAGACTCTGAAAACAGAGGAAAGTAAGTACTTCAGTAACTGTCAGAGGTCACTGCAAATGTGTGTTCAAGGCTGCAGATGTAAAGCAGCTAGCTATTCTGCTATCTGGCTGTTTTGAAAAGCGAGTTGCTCTTAAATGGAAGCTTCTTTTCATTGGACTGTCACCACTGACTGCTCTATTATGTTTTCAATTATTACCTGTTTCAAGAAATATGATTTATTCTGAAGAACGATAGTTAAAAAATTGAAATGATGAAAGTTTGGAAAAACGTCGTAGCTGTGACACAATATGCCAACCGACTTTCCTATTATGAACCAAAACAGCTATTGTAGAGGTCCTATTTTATGCAAAGACATACTTCTTTTCTTTTACCTCAAAGGGTGGATAATTTCTGTTTTGAAAGGAAAGAATACACTTGACCTCTCTAATCRTTTTGTGTTGGAAAGACAGAAATATTCAGATTCAGAGCTGCTACTACTACTTCCTCTTCCACAAATGTGTGTTTCTCCCTTTTTACAGAGTACGTTGCACTGTAATTTGTGCACAAGCAAAATTCRGTAAATTCAGACTTCACATTGGTAGGAAAATTTGCATTAGTTGCATATGAGAGGGAAGAGRAGGGCACACAAAACCAATAGGATTATATATACTGCATATTGCAGTGATATACTACACTGCCTGACTTGTCTAGGCACAACGTTGTGCAAATATAACCTTGATGCAGCCATAATGATAACCATGTATCTCCCTTTTAGTGGAAATGTCAAATGTTTCCTCTTGTGTAAGAATCAGGGTAGTTATTTTTGTCCACCTATTTTTATCTGCTTTCATCGAAAAAGATATATTGGGAGACCTCCTCAGGTGCTTAACAGTTGTGTTAAGACCGTGGTTATTCATCAATGCAGAAATGAGCAGAGTTACTCCATTTTAAGGTTACTCAGTAATTTTGTTGTGTGATGAAAATAACCCCAGCAGTATTTTCTTCCTGTAGTAAGCATCAGGGCATGTATTATTATTCACTGCAGTATACTGATGTAGACAAGTGAGTCTCTAGGTTTCAGCGAATGAGGCAGTTGCCTAGGGCAGAGACTACCAGCGGGGGCAAAATGTCCTTGGTCACGCACCCTATTTTCCCTCAGCACGGGTGAGTCTTGGGGCACAGCGACAGTTTGCGTTCCACCATTAGGACTCGCACTAGGGATCTGCAGTACAATCTTCGTTTTTTTTATTGTGTACCATAACAGTGGCCACTCCAGGTGCTGTTGTGGCAGGATGACCTGGATCAGGACCATGAGAGCAATTTCTCTGGACTTCGCCAAGGTCTCAGATATGATATGTTCTGCAATTCCTGTGGGAATCCTGTATTTCTTTGTCCTACCTCTGAGGAGCAATTACAGCAAGCCACTGCAGCTCTGAGCACAGCAACTGCCTGCCCTTCAGGAACGGAGCTGCTGTTTTGCTTTCTGAATAGACCTTGAGAAAAATTACCTAGTAGTGTGTGTTCCTTACTAAAGATTGAGCACCAAGGAACTGTGACCACACATGCASGCGTGTGTGTGTACGTGCATACAGGTAACGGAAAGGCAGAGGAGAGAAAAGATGAACRGTGGAATGTTCCTATTAATTGCTCCTGTTCCTCTTTGCTGAACAAAGCCTACCTGGAGAGCTGGTTCAAAAATAGGTGACTGCAACAAAATATGAATGGGGACAATATGGTCTTTACGATGCCCTTTGTAAATGGATAATTGCCTTCTGGCTGTGGTTTACTGTCACTAGCATGTAAGCAGAAGGTTGTGCCTCCCAAACAATTGTCTAAAAATTGAAAATATCTTTCTCGTATATCTGTACTTAAAGTGGAGATACCTGCTGTATTGTGCAGGGAGAACATGTATAAAGGTACAGGTATAGAAAGGTATATAAATTCCACATAACACAGGGATCTTTGAATTTTGCTTTTACAGAAGACAAGCAAAATTTGGTGCTGATTTTTGCGTGGAGGTTACAGAAATACATGTCTCATCTAATGATAAGCAAAGGACATCTGGTTATATCATCCATCAGCGTATTGCCTAGAGCAAGGGATATTTGAGTTTGACATCTCTCTGTTTTGGGAGGGGGAGGGAGGACAGGAGATATAGCAGGCTGTTTTATCAAAACACAGGAGCTGAAATTGCTGTTTTTTTTGAGTTGCTCCCTGAGTCACTTTTAATTGTATTTATTGTGTTCATCATTTGTGGACGCTGCCTGCAAAGCTAATTACATAATATTTCCCAAAAGATAACATAATTAAAATAATTTGGACAGTAAGACTGTTTAATAATATTTACTAATGTTTTTCTAGCTTTATGTTATAGAAGACGCTTTAACTGAGAATTTCCTTCTTGTTAATATTCCAAAATTTTCTGAAAGATAAAAAGACATTATTTTTGTTCAGAGATATTGACAAAGCTCCCCTAGATTACAACATGGGTCAGAATGTCAGTCTGATTTACTTACAATTTATAGACCAGTACTATATTATTGATGAACTTGCAATATTTGTATAGTGTTGCTAATCCCATTAAAAATAAGCACCAATGGGAGTTAAAGTATGTTCGATCGAATCATGCCTTACTAAACTTCATGATTTCCTAGCTTTCTGCTATTTGCCACATAACCAGTTCACAGAGATTACTTAGTTTTTAAATGGAAAGTGAATTTTGAATAATCATTTTTCTTTTATTCACAAAATAATAAGGTAACATGCTACAGTGTGACATTTCTTTCAGGTTACATTAGTTATATCCCTTTTAAATTAGTCTTTTGGCATCAAAAATGTTGTATTGTACGTGGATTGTTTTTTTTCTTTTCTTTACTCTTCAAATTAAGAATACCTTTAAAACAAGCTTTCTATTTTTTCCTGTAAATCTCTTCTAGTTTTCCTGATCTACTTCATAGAGTTGCTTATCACAGGTATGCTTTGCATACTTTATTTGAAAGCAGCCTTGAARTAATAAAATATTTTAGTATATAAAGGACAATTGTTAACTTCCTTTGATGCTTTTTTAACTAGAAACACAGACTTATCCATAGTATCCCTCTAGTGGCTACAAAGTTGGTCAGATTATTGTGGAAGAAGTGTGACGAACTAGAATTTGGGGAAACAAAGAGTGGCTGTGTTGGAATGCCAGACTTGTTTTTAGCACTGCACTTTTTAACTCTGATACCTAATGAACGCTCGTGAATGGAGGTTTTCATTTAAAGATTCAAAATTTTATATTTTTTTCAATTATTAAACTTGTAGTATTAAGCTTGATTTCTATCTATGAAATCTGAAATAAGTCTTTGAGGAAAATTAATGTAATTTTACTGTTGAGATTAAAGATATGAAAGAGGAAAATACAGCAGTAGAAAACATTTTTTGAAAGACTAACTGCAGCATCAAACTGATCCTTTAAAAGAAAGTATGTCAAATAGAACGAAGGTCAGTGCTTTGGGAAGGGAAGCGGTTTGATTGGTTTTTAAATGGCATGACTCACTAATAAACCTAGAATAGTTCTGCATTTAGAGGTTCTGCCTCTAATGGATTAGAACTGCAGCAGTTACTCCCAATGGTTAAAGCCAAGGTCTGTAATCCTTGTCTCTGAGATGACTGGGAGCTAAAAGCAATACCACCATCCATCCAAGAGATCAGGAGATGATTTGGGGCAACTACCACTACTTTGAGAATGGAGCCAGGAGTTGTTCTCCTGGACATACCTGATCAGTGCTACCTTTCTCCAGTGGCGACGAACTGTTAGAGCTAACGTGGAATACATAATGGGAGCAACCAACTTGCGTATGGCCCTCTGAGGTCAGTTCATGCTGTGGCAAAGCAATGTCAATGTGGAAAATAAGTTGTGTTCAGTTTTGCGGAAGGCTGCATCAGAATTGGGTGTCACTTGCTTCAAGAAAGATTTTATTGTCAAAATCTAGCCCTAAACGTATGTCTGAGTAAGTAAGTGAAAATCTTCTCCTGAAGCTGAAACCTTCAGTGCCAAGCTTGTCTAGTTCCCAACAGGTGCATTTTAGGTCTAAAGATCTACCTGTTAAAAGGGAATTCAGTTTTTACAGCTAGAATTTGTTTTCCTTCTGTCTGCATCTTGCTGCAAAGACGAAATACAAGTTTGTACTTGTACTTTTAATAGAACTGATTATGTCAATGATAACTGATTAGATTTTTAGTAGATGTTACTAGATTTTAGTAACAGGTAAAACAGACCTATAACTGAGGCTTTTACTGCAGCTGCGTGAATAATTAAATTTGACTCAAATAAATAGTGACCAAATAAATAACTTTATTTATAGTTTGAATTAGAAGGACCTTTTTCCAATTTTTCCCCTGGCTAGGGGATAGAAGGGATAGAATGATTCCTGGTAGCACGAAGTATTTCATTCACTCTAAAGCTGAACCTTTAGCTTAAGGCTGATTTGCCTTATCAGTGTATTTTTAGCTAACGCAATAAATGAGAAAGGAGGAGATTTGAACACAACTGATTGACCTTGGTATTTAAGACAGAGAATATAGTAAAATTACTCTTCAGGTTTGCACTTCTTCCTTTGCCATTCCCTCTCTAAAATGCTATCAGCCAGAGCCTTCCTAACTGGAACCTAACTGGAACCTAATGCTCTTTTGGACCACATACCTAACTTGGTTTCTCTGCACTAGGTGGCAAGCTTCTTAGGCATATGTCTATGTTTGTCTCTCTTTTTTTCTGTGTTTGTAGCACTGATGGAACCATTGAGTTTTTCCATTCATATTGTAGTGCGCATCTAGCGCTGTTTGCTATGGGAACAGTTTTATAATCGTAACTATTATATTCTCCACTTTGCAGATGCAAAAATCAAAATAAGCAAAGGCTAGAACCAATCAGTTTTGTTTCAATCCAGCTCTTATTTGCTATGGTGACAGGGATTTATAAAATCCCCCCAAAGATAAATAACTTAATTTCTGGCCCTCCAGAGCTTAATTGGTACAATTTAAATGCAAATATTATTAAGTATTCATTTCTTTTATATTTAAATGGAGGTTACCATTTTAATAACAGGTGGTGTTGCTCGGGAGGCTGGGCTGTCTTTTTTTTCCAATGCCTAAAGTTGCAGAACTAAAATCTTGAAGGTCAGAAAATAGGTATTGTAAGCATCCAAAAACATTGCTACTTCAAGTGCATTTTGAAGCCATAGGTTTTTCCACTTGTATTTACTGAAAGAAGCATGGTTTTAATACTAAGATGTGTTTTAAAGTATACATAGTTCATGTGTTTTGCACATCCAGGTTTAAGCTGCTGAAGTTCTGTGTTTGCATTGCCTAGGACGGTATTTGACTGTAAAAAGTTGATGCTGAATTATATACAAGAATGCAGGTGTAGCGGGGTTGTTGGTGAGAGGTTTTGGAGGACTTTTTTTTAACATAATGCATTTATACAGAAGTAAAGAGAAAACCCTCCAGCTGAAAAAAATGGAAAATGCAAGGAGAAGTATATGCCATTAGAAAGGCTGTGTAAATAAAGTTTAACCTCAGTAATATATTGTGGACAGAACTAAATGACTTCTTACAAATAAAATTCCACTTGCTGCTTAGAAACCTGCAAACTCTAGGTCAGTCTAAGGGGTTGGATAGTAGGAATTGGAGAATTTCTGAATAAATTAAAGATATATCATTTCCAAGGCAAATGTGTTTCTGTCTTGTGTTACTTATTTAATCAAGCTACTAATACCTGACTACTGTTCTGGGAATTCAGAAACAGAAATATTTAATATGTTTATAATAAATGTATAAAGCTTAGAGGCAATTCACCTTTAAGTGTTGTCCAAATGCACAGCTAATTACCACAACAGTGGCCACTCACAGTTTCTTTGCAGCAATGGTAGTAAGAGCTGGGGCCTCCRGGAACCAGCCCTGAACCTTACAGATTGAATAGTGCTGTCCCACCCCGAGGTGTGTGAGTGTGTGGTTAGCAGAGTGCTCCTGACACCCGCTGACTGCAGCATGACAGAGACACCTGGGTCAGTCGATCGTTACGTACTGGGTAGGAAGGAAGGTCTTTTTCTAAACCATCGATCAGCCTGTGTAAGCTCAGGCCAAACTGATCAGCATCCTCACAAGAGAGGGGTTTTTCTTGCTGACAAGGAAAAGTTGTGTTCGCAATATGCTCTAGCAGAGGCTGGGGCTAGCTTTGGAAGCTGGGCRTTACTTTTTGTAGATTATTCAGCCTGAGGCCTCAGCTCTGCATCTGAGAGGAGGGGTGGTTTCTGATGAAGGGCTAATGAAATAGTTCATCTGCACACTGCCAGCTGCAGACCTTGGGGCTCACTCTCTGGAGACAAACACATTAAAAAGCTCACAAAAAGCAGGAGTTGAAAAGAATAAACTGATGAAGATGAGACTGTTYATATGTTTTTATAGATATCAACTTGATTAAGACAAGAAATAGGATAAACCGTTACTATTTTTTAAACCATGCTGTTGTGCATCTCCTTGCCATATGGTACAAGGTTGATCTGACTGCCTGGCAAGCCAGGATAACATTCTCTCATAACATGTCCAAAAYGTACACTAGCTTCAGACTTTTAGACAACCTTTCTTACATAGTTATTGGATTAGATTTTTGCTTGAGGAATGCTTGTCCTTTACCGCATAATTTTATATTCTCTAGCCCTACAAAAATATGAGGAACGGGAATAAGAGAAAAGGGACTTTAAAAAATAGAAGTAGATCAGGAAGATGTATCAGAAAAGRAGGAGTGAAAGAAGAAAATGAGAGGAAGCCTGATGAAGGTGAATTAGCAGCAGTATTCTTTGTTTCCTTCTGTCCCATAGGCCCTTAAAAAGCTTTGCAAAGCTTTACATTCATTTGTTCAAACTAAGTATGGGAACTGTTAACCTCTGTGTAGGTAGGTGCAAAGAACATGTCCTACAATCCATTTTTATGCCATGCTGAGTGATAAGTGTCCACACAGAACTGACTTCATCTCTTTCAACTRCACAATAGTCTTGTTTTATCCAGAAGCTTGGTGCTGCCTCTTGTTTATAATTTGCATCCACAGGTTCATAGTTTTATCTTCTATTACCCAAGTATTTCTTGGAGAGATTCTTTGAGACCTGTGCAAAATATTCACATGGAACTGAAGGACACAGTGAATGACCTTGTTAGTAACAAAGTGATATTTTAGAAAGGTCTGCTAATTTTGAGACTCTTTGCCAAGATGATTGTTACTGAAATCTATAGGATATCTGTCATCACTGATTAGTGTAGTGCTCTGGTCAGGAGGCAGGATCTGTTTGGCTTGGATACAATGCAAACACTGAACAGAAAGAAAATACTAAAATTCCTAGTCCCTGAGGAGAGAAGTAGACAGGAAGGAGTATTAGCTAGTCCTGACTGCAGACTGTAGCGTTGTTACTCAATACCATCTTGCCTTGAGCAAGCCTATTCAAGCACTGGGGTGGCAGTTTAGGTTTCAAGAGAGGAACAAGTGATCCTCTAAAGCAGACTTCTCTGTGAACCTCTGTGTTTGTGGGGTGAGGATGACTCCACARGATATGTGGAAGGATATGTGGAAGCAGTGGTTAGGGCAAAAAAGGATTGCCGAGTCCACAGGAGGACAAGACTCCTGTGAGAAGATCATAGTGTTTGACTTGACAATGTCTGGCAAGGCAGGAAAATTAGCTGTGAGCTTCGTATGAGAGATATCGTTAGATCAACCAAGTTCAGTGGGATGGAAGGGCAAAGGTAACTGAGAGAGTGTCTGGAGTGGGGTAGGGAGAAGGAAACTCCAGCCATGACTGTAAACATGGTGTTTCAAGAGCTTTGGGATGAAGAGGTCTCTGGCTTGAGAGAGCACGAGGATGTGGGGTTTTGTAAAATGAGAGGTGACGTGGAGAAGCTACAGGTCATTAACTGTAATTGTACAAGCTGGACTTGTGCTCCCACGCACAGTGGATGGGCAGAGGGTATTTTAATGCACTGAAAATAAGAAAAATAAACAGTTTCCACTATCATGCGTTCCCAAAATTCAGTATTTACTGTGCTTTGTAAAACTCCTGCCACACTGCAGTATTTGGGGGCAATTAGACAGTCCTYCTTTTGTGACCATAGAAATTCTTGTCTCTATGAAAAATAACTCCTGTTCGAAATTATRGCATTGTGGGGGAAGTATACTACTATGGTGGGATCAACACCATAAAATAGATATGCAAAGGTTAAAAATATAGATGACCTTAGGACAGCATCCTTTTATAATGAAGTACTGTTGCCAAAGTTTTTAAGTTCTGTTTGTTTTGATAGAGAGAATTACAAACAAAGATACACAGGTGCAGACACCACAGAGTGTACTTATGGACGTATATTTGCCAGACCTTTCTGAGGGCTGTTCCTGCATTGAAATTAGTGTCTTTTGAAATGTTCATGGATACAAATATTGCCCTTGACTTATGTTTACCACTAAGTACAAATATAAGCCAAGAAAGATATGAACACATTTGAGCATTTAAGTATTTGAATTTTTAGTGAAGGCATTTTTTWAAGATTTCCTTGTAACAAAAGCTATTTATCATCATTGGAGAAAACATCTTTCTGTGTGTATGTGTGTAGGAAAGCTGAAAGGAACTATGATTCATTAGGAAAAATTTCATTATGCACAGTAGAAAACAAGGTTCACTAAAAAGTTCAATGCCCTACAGCAGACTGAAGATTGAAATCCTTCTTTCTGCCTTGTGGAATCATTCTTCCACCACTGCAGCTAACTCTGAGATAACATCCATTATTTCTGTCCCTTCACTTCTACAGTTATATTTTAAGAATTACTGGTAAAAGGTRTATGTTTTATGTCTTAAACTTGTAGGATAAATAAATCCCCAATTTTTTTTTAGTTAACCTTCCATTCTCTTGTTCTTACTAATGTGCTTTTTGAAATAAGAGCATGTAAGGATGCACTTTGCAGACACCTTGTGAACAGCTGAATTCTAAAATTATAAGATTTATGGGTAGTTCTTGCAAGTTGTCTTTCTGATGTGTTGACATTTGTTTTTGTTTATTCATTCAAAGGTATCATCTGACATGTATTTCTTTTCAGAAATTGTTTTACCTATAGAGCAAGGAATAATTCATTAGCTACATTTTGAATTATTAGGTTTCGGTAATATTTATAGGAGTAGAAAAATAGTTCTAAATATTTCTTAATATTTTGGTAGAAAATCACTTTTAATCTGCCTGAAGAATTTGCTTGGTAAGACAGATGAGGAACCACATGTTCAACACAAGAAGAAGTGGAAAGAGATGCTTTAGGGAATACTGAATTTGATTCATTCTAAACCAAAGGTTAATGAAATCCAGATCCAAATCTTATAGTCCCTGCCCAGTTCTTGGACCTGAAGAGCCTTAAACATATTATTTAGCTATTTATTACTTAAAATCATTTGCTTTTAGGAAAAATAGAACTCATGGAATTAGAATTTTTACTAGTTACTGTGGAGAGCCTGAACTTTTTGGGCCATCGGCCAGTTGTCAGCCTTTGTAGCTAACTGTGCGCTCTCACTAGGCAACTTTTACTTCCAATCACTCTGAAGGTGACCACCGTTTTCTGTTCTGCGTGAAAGAAAGTGCTGCCAGGGGAATGCACCTTTCTGGCATCCTTCTACACCATAGTTAAGTATTAGGTGAAAGGAGAGCTTCAGATCAAGTGCCTGGATCCTGAATTGGGCTCTCTGCCACCCACAGGGTCATTAWCACAGGTTCACATCTGGCTGTGTTGCTCTGAAGTCCTTCCTTACTGCATCTCGAATATTTGGCTATAATCTGCACCTTGCTGCGTGTGTTTTCAAGGTCTTGAGTGGTAAATGAGAGTAAAGCCCGCATGCTCGAATGCTGTATATAGGCAATACACTTGGGCAACTGGTTTAATTGTTTGTCTTCAGGCTGAAAAGATGCCCCCAGTCTGGAGCCTTCATGGTCTTATGGCCAACATTGGCAGCCTTGGAATTAATGTTACAAATTGATGACTAATTTGGAATAGTATTTTGTGCCCTATTTGACCACTGTTTTAGCAAATTTGACTTATGAGAAGCTTGCACCTATTTGTTCTTATTCCTGGCAGATAAATGCATGTTCTTTGATGACTTGTGCTTTGCAAACTTTCTGTTTTGCATTTCACATTATACTTTTTGCTGTAGCCAGATGATATATTTTACAGTTGTTGTGAACCTCTTATGCTATACACGTGARGTCCATGTTATGATATTTTAAACTGTCTTAATTCCCAAATGTATGTTAATTATTTCCTTGGCTGCTGCCTCAGTTTTTCCAGGTATACTGTCTGTTGATCTCTCTTTTTTGATTTTTGCTTACATTTGTGCCTGTGCACATCTTGYAGGGGTATCTCATGGGAAACATCTTCTCTTTGTTCATGTTTTAGTCTCAAAATCAGCACTTGAATGTAGCTGAATTTTACAGATTGGCTATTTTGCTATAATTAAGCTTCATGAATATGAAGATTTGTGTGGTATTCCCATGGCTTCCTATGGTTAGGTTTAGCAATAAGATTTTATCTCATCTTGCTATGACCTATTATCATGTCACTTTTGCTAAATTGCAACATCATTTTGTTTCCTAGAAATACGGACTGTATTTGTTAATTTTTGTTTTTATTTTTAAGCCTAGGTAGGTGGACTGTGATGAGTGTTTGCAGGAGGGTGGGAGAAAAAGGGTTTGAAGAACCTGAAAGTCATTTTATGTGCAAACTTAGTGTGAGTCTGGAATTTAATAATGCCATAATGTGAAATTGAGTAGTTYATTGAACAAAGCCTATACCTGGAAGTTTTCTGATTTGATGGTACTTTTAGGACTGTCCCTGGCTTTCCATTAAATCGATTTGGGGTGAGGGCCTTTAGGTCTCCTGGCTTTGGCGTCAGCTTCACTCTGCTTTCTTTCCCCTCTCTTTTTAGAGTGTAAGATTTCCAGAGTGCTACTGCTTTTCATTATGTGTGTAGAGTATGTACAGAAAAAAAAAAAATCCAGCTTTTAGGCATTGCTGTTATGCAGATACTGCAAATAATACTGGAAAARTGGGAGTATGTTTGTAAGAGTGGTTGCTTGCTGGAATAATATGTTGGAATAATAATTAGTTCAGTGGCTGCAGCAGAAGGCTAAATAGAAATAAACCTAAAAAAACTGGACACAGTGCTTATTGAAGATGGTATTGAAGAACTCTGAGCTGCAGCACCTCTTGCTGGACTCTTGTTGACACTAAAATGTAGGATTATCTTTGTTCTTTGCTAYATTCCTTTACCTCTGCAAAGTTTGCTTTGCAACTTACTCTCCTTGTAATGTATTGATGCTTATTRTAAACTAACTTGAAAATCTAAAGCTTTGCAATACCCAGTGCTTTGTAAAACGATCTTCTCACAACGCTGACTCAAACCCGGGCCGTGTATGTAGAATAGTGTTTTAGCTTTGTTTAGCTGATGACTTATGTGACAAARGCTTGCTTATTTGTTTTTCTGAAAGAGAGATTCAAATGCATTCAGGTCCTGGGACATTTCTTAGTATGTTGATTAATTCATCCTCTGCACAGGACTGAGACGTGCCCCAAGCAAAAGCTTGAATGGTATCATATTGACTCTTAGAAAATATATTTTCTCGCTACTAAACTTACTTAAAGTGAAAATACAGCAATGAGGAAGGAGGGCATTGAGAAATAGCTTTAAAATTATAAAATCTTGTAAAAGGAAGGAACAGTGTTGCATTTTATAKCCAAGTCTGCATATTGAATTTATGTATTTACATACAAATATTTGAAGATACACTGTATATATAAAAATGGAATGGTAAAATTCTTTTTATCTTGGTTTTCCAAATAGATTTAGTAACATCTTAACTTGGCCTTTAGTGATTGCCTTTGACCTGCCAAAATTAACCAGAGTACGAATAGGAAACCTTTTACCATTCAGTAGCTAGCCTGTTTTTTTTTCCCCCTCTTAGTAATACTTCTGAATGAAAATATTGCTGTAACTAGTTAAGTGCTAATTATATATTATTCTGGTTAGCTTTCTGATCAATTTTATTACTTTCAGCTGGTTTATATTCCAGATACAGTTCTAGCTTTCAGCAAACTGCAATTGCAGTGCATGATATTGAGGTCTCATACTAATCAGATTTACTTATTCCCTTAAAATATAATACAGAACATTAATTTCATGCTACTTCAAAATGTATTAGCCAAGCACCCACTCAGAATCACAGAAAGGCTGATTTAGGATTAAAGAAAAACAACATGAAAGATGGCAACATCGTTTTCAGTTTTASGGAAACTAGGTCTTGTCAGAAAACTTGATCTCTTTCTCTTTTTTAGGGGAGAAAATCCATTTAAGATTTAAAAATATGCTGGAAAGGGAGTAGTGTAATAATGAACTGTAACATTAAGTAATTAACTTACTGCCATGAAAGTAATTAAAAAAAATTAATCAGCATACAAGAACTACATAGAGCTTTCTTAAATAGATTACAAAAACTACCCCCAGGCCACATGATATACCTCAAAACTAATATATATCTCATGTGCAACTCCTTTTGGCCCAGTGCCTGCCAATAAATGTATCCATTTTGTGGAAGAGAACATGAAATGATTCTTGGTAAACTGCATGGGCAGCACGACAGCCTGCATCCTAGGGAGTGAAGGAGGTCAGTCTTGTCCCAGCAGGGTAGTGTTGGATAACATAGGACATGCTGTGGACAAGAATTACTGAGGAGAAAGTAAGTCCCAACTAAGGTCAATTTCTCTGTCCGTGGGGAAATCTCAAGACTCAAGTATGGAGAGAAGGAGCTGCAGTGCCTGCTCTCTGCTCCGTGTTGTRTGAAAGCCAATGAATGGAAACTGGTGAAGACTGGCCAGACTTGCACAGCTACCAGCCATCAAACTGAGAACATTTGGAAGAACGAATGACAGTGGTGATCCAAATTATGCAAAATGCTATGTYCATCTTAATAAAATAGAATTCTTTGTTTTGGATACTTTATTGTAACTGAACACAAGGTCATGCTGTTAGGAACAAAAGATGTGCATCGAACTTACAGGCTGGAGCAAGGTACTTCGGTAGCCTGAAGGTGTTTGGGGCAGTCTGCTTGCAACCTACCTTGCACAAGTGCAGTGAAACAATTAAGGGGCAATTGGATTAAGTAAATAGACAGTAGGATAGAGGAATTGGTAATAAATTTTACATGCTGCTTAGGTGAAACGTGCAGCTGCATTCTGTGTTCTGGATGCTGAAATTCCTGATTCCTGATTATCTAGGCAGAAATTACTTCTTTGCAGATGGYGAGCATTTCTGTAGATAGAAGGTCTTTGATGATAAAATGCAATGACTGGAGCTGGTTACATTGAGATCAGAGATAAATGCAAAGTTTTAACAATGAATATAATCCTTTAACAAGTAGTGTTGACACGAAGGTGGAATGGCATCCAGAAAGATGTGCTCTAGCRCAAGCAGAAATTATGAGCTTGAATCAGTGGGATAAAGCTATGGACTCTGCTGACAGGTGGTTATTTCTGGTCCTTGGATCTATGTCTCTCTCTTACAAAAAACAGCCAGGCATATGCTGTCCAGGGTACTGGAACATAAAAGCCATCTTTGTCATGCAGTAGGAAAGTTTTTATTTAAAAACTTAACATACAGGTGAACTTAATTTGTGGAAGTGCCACCCTGAYAAAATACTAGTTTGGCTTGGTGAGTTAACAGTAGGTCAGTGTTACTGAGTTAGCTTCTATGAAAGTTTTCTTTGTTTCGAGACCCCTGCCCCCCCTTCTCCCACAAGTTATGGTGTTTGCCTCTGTGTAACTGTCTATGCATTGGCCAAGTGTGGCAAGATGCCTACATTGTGCAAAAATTAATTTCTAAATAATAGTCTTACTCCTGTGCTAGAGTAAAYAACTTCTCAAGGGTTGATTTTGATATATTATCCACATCAAATGAGAAGAAAGCATTGTAGAGAGACCATCCAATCTGTCACACTATATTTGAAATAGTTCTTTTTGTAATATGAGCTGGTATTCTGGAGGGGTAGAGTTGAGACTATTATACTCTTTCCACCTATGTGAAAATAAATTCTAGGCTGGATTTCAGAAGTATCTCTGAAAATATTCCTATCAAACAGTAATTTCTATATTTAAGTCAGAATACAGAATTATCTCTGCAGCGTGTTACAGTATACAAGTGTTCTACAGCCATGTGGTTAATCTGCCTATGTCCTCTTGGGATAATCATAATTTTGTTTATTTTGTTTATGTTTGCCTTTCAACTTTGCCTTCTCTCCTTGATTTGGGAAGTCACGATATCTGAGAGCCCAGAGAAGGTCATGCTCTGTACATGTGTCAAGCTTAATTGTAATCCCAGGCTTCACTCTTCCCTTTTCTTTACCCCAAGGMCAGACAAGCAGAAAGACTGTATTTAATATCACAATTAGCTTTCCTGAAGCAATCATGCTAGAAGAAAGATACAGGCAATTGATGGTAGTGATATTGTAAAAATAAACTGCCCTGTTCTATGAGAAAGTGTACGGGGGAGTCTGCAGGAATTGTTCAGGCCGTCTTTTTGCACTGAAGTACATAATAATGCAATTTAGTTCAATCTTGTCAGCTGGAGGAGGTATTAAAAAAATAATGCACCTCCAGCTTGTTTRACAGCCCGGTGACTGATAGAGTAAGTGACAATGGCTTTTTGCTCAATGCACACCAGGGACTGCCTAGAAACTTTGTGAAAATAGATGGAAATGCAGTGGTGTCAAGTGGGTTGGGGAGCTGAAGGAACTGGCAGCGTCACTGAGAGATAAATGAGGCAAATAGACCTACACCAGTAAAATAGTGACAAATAAAATAATTAAAACTAAAAAAAAGACCCGTAAAATAAGGAAACACTAAGACTTCTGTTTTCTTGCTTGGCTATGATCATGTACTTTGCTGGAGTTTATAATGTGGCAAGGTTCCCAGTTAGCATTCTTTAGCTGCATGGAATGAGTGACAAATAATCTGTTTGTATTTAAATGTATTAACTGCTGTTTTGGATTGCAGATGAGCAACAGCATGAGGACATGATTTAGTGGCTCAAATTTGATATAACTGGTTAAGACAGCCAGTAGTTGTGGATACAGTTCAGAATAATAGTGAAATAAAAAATTTGATAGGCTGACATCTTAGTTGCTGAGCTGATGAATCTATGGCTTAATGAAGACATTTTCATATTTTGCAGGCTTGTTTTTTTTCATATGAACTTGAAGAAAGCAGCCATTTTCCCTCAGAAGTACAGAGAACTGAATTTAAAAGTTGTTGCTACATATTGCAGTACTAGAATTTTGACATAAAAATCTCACAAAATTTTACTATTCATACTAACTCTTTCAGTCAATATGGTAGCTTAGGATGCAGATCCTGATTTCACAATATTTATTAAACTCAGCATGCAAATGTGCAGAGAGTTCTATTCAAGACTTGATATGTGAATGTGACAGAGATTGTCACCTCGAGTACCCAAATAATGTCATTTTCCTTCTTCCTTGGATAAAGGGGGCAAAGTTTAGTCACGTAGACCTAATACATCCATCAAAATAGAAGAGTTGGATGAACAGGCTTGATATAGCTTGGAGACAGTCTAGCTTTTCTAAAAATAAAGCTTAGGCTGGGTAGGAATATCTCACAGACCAAAAGTAGATTTTTTTCTGAATTAGCTTATTCTTCTGAAACTTTCCAAATGTATTTAATATCTGTGTGAATTGGACTAGAGAGTTTTTATGACAATATTTTATTTTTTGACAATAATGCTAATCAGACATCAAAATGTAGCTTTCCTTTCAGTCCTTTCCTAAGAATATTAATACTTCCTCTCTACCATGCTCTCAACACATTGCCACAGAGTTTGATACTGAGTAACTCTTGTGATCTAGTTACAACCCTAACAAATCTCTGAAGTGCATTAAAGAATAGTTTGCATTGCTCAGCGTTAGGAATGCATAAATATTCCCTGAAAATCTACACACACTGCACAGTCTCTAGGCAAAATGGATCCTTGTTCTTTGCTGGAAATGATAGTTTATATATGCACTGTGCCAAGCCTTTTTGCCACTGTATTAAACACAGGAGGTCACTGCAGTGATACGAGCTTTAGATCTGCGTATAGAACCATATTTAAACCTTTGTCCCTGCAGATGTTCTGATACAATACCTTGAATCTAAACGTAAAATCTAAGCTGGAAGTTCATGTGTGCTAATGGAGATTCAGTAGCACTTACTTTACAGGTTTACATGAGAACTCTCTCTAATTGTTCTGAAGATGGCCACCGCTGGAACCGTAACTGCGTTGAATGTCTTATGATGTTCTTGGTAGTATGCTGTACTAACAGAAAAGGTCTGTCAGTCTTGGAAAAACCTTGGCTAAAAGCAACTGCCTGAAAGAAGTGCAATTGTTTGAAGGCGTACTGTCTGTCATAGGGAGGCACAGAATTTCCCAATATTTAAAATTTAGATGCTTCAGTTACTTCTCTTTCCTCAGAATTTATTGCAGGAGATAAACATCTGCTCCTTTCTAGTGACACCAGGTGTACACTGAGTTGTTAACAGTAACTGATCTTCATAAAGCAGGCTCTTCATCACTCAAGACACTGAACTTTCCCRCTGGTGTCAGCGAGAACTGTATTGGGCCAAATACGCTGGGTTGGGCAGGGGTGGGGGTGAAGCCTCTCAGCCGGCTCAAATGTGGCTTTGTGGTGAGTAGGCAGCCCACCCTTCCCTGCCGCTCTCGGAGGGCGGCTCTGAGAAGGTTTTTGGGAAGGCGAGGGGTGAGGAGGCCAAGGGCGGACTCCCTGGCTCAGGGAGATGGAGGAGCACATGCAGGAGGGATGGTGCTGGGGGGCTGCTTTGGAGAGGTGCAGAGTACAGGAGGCAGAAGGGGGTAAGGTGCACAGGATGAAGGATGTGGTTTGGGACCGTATGGCGGGTGGGTTTCACTCTATCAGAAGTTTTGGAAGGCGTCTTGCAGAGGTCGAGGCTCGGTGCTCCCTCGTATGGGCATGCGGTACTTGGTCCTTTTTCTTCCTTTTCCTGTACGAGGATAATGAAATCACAAATAATTGTCCCTGATGGRATATTAATGTTGGGAGCCTAATTTAACAGATCTCCGATTTGTACTTTGGTATCTGCAGGAAGTCAACCAAATTCACTCTTGCTGACAAATACTTGCRTAAATTCACCCATAAATCCACAATATGCTTATTTTCTGCCATCAGTTCAGTCAGTGAGCATTATTTACCTGATAGTCAGCTTTTTTTCCCTTCCAGTTAACCTTGTCCATCTTACTCAACTCTTTCTACATAAAATATATTTGAAAGCTGATTTATTCTGTAGTGGATTGGGAGTATGTGGAGGCTCCAATTCCATGCGTCATCAAGATTCTTTTTATTAAATCAGCCGTGTACATCAATAATCAAAAGAAAGACAATTTTCAGATTCTGTGGACTGTTCAACTGAGTCCCTTGCTATGTAATCCAGTCTTCGAGTTCAATTTCGCAGGCGCCCGTCACCTTTGAAGCTAAGAATCCTTTCCCAGTTTGTCATCTTTATCTAACACCACCCTTTCTATTTATCCCCAGTTCTGTGTAGAATATGGAAAATACTTTGCCATTTGAAATGCATTTTGTTTATTTGTCTATTTGTATCTGCCCCTAATAATTAAATCTACCCCTACTAATTAACAGGGCCCTGCAGGTGTAAGTTGGCTTATGCCCAGATCTGCCATATTTACAGTGTAAAGCATGAATATACCAATTTTCAGATGTTAGACAGAGAACATTGCTAGTCATTGAGAAGTACCAGATAAATAGCTATTGTGTGGCTTTGCTGATTCAAGGATCTGACCTTGTTTTCATTTTTCTTTTAAGGCCTACGAAGGCTGTGAGTTCTCCTTTCTCTCTCTGCTTTAGACCTGGTCTGTGCTAGCAAATTTTATTGACAGAAATTGATTTTTTTTTTCACTGCAGCCTTACCAGATTAGCAAACTACATAACAGCATATTCCCTCTTTTTCTCCTCCCCCAAAACCAAGCCCTCCTGTGGCATTCAGGCAGTGGTAAGATGCTCCTATGGATGCCTTTTGGTAATAAGGCAGAGACACCAACCAGCAAAAATTATGGCTGTGAATTTCTCATGCACTCTTATTTAGAGGAGGATGCTGTGATTAGAGATCAAAGATTAAATCTTTATTTGAGCAGGGTACTAACTTTGCCTTCTGATTCTTTTAAATAGAAACTATGACTAAAATTCTGTTTGTACTTGCCAAGCAAGGTGTATGTTCACCCACAATTATTTGTTTTAACCTTGAAGAGGGAATGAACCAAAGGAAAATTTCCAAGAGAAACATCTGATGATAATTTCTTTTTTTCTGAGACAGGGCCTATAATTCAGTCTTGAGAGGCAGCAAGTGAATCAGTAGAAACCTGCTTAAGCTCTTCCTGGAATAGATGCTACACCTTTCACAGAGGACCTTATTTTACTTAATCATGCTGGAAAGCTCTTTTCAGGTTGCTTTTGTGCTCCAAAAGTAGCATTTTTTTTTAATCTAAGAACACTTCTGCTTATAATCCCTACAAAAAATTAAGTGACCTTTAATATTCGGCTGTATTTCATAGCCGTGAATAGTGTGAAACACTGATCACAGTACGAGGAGTCATCATCTGGTTTAGAGCAACTCAGAAGATCTGAGTTGAATTCCCAACTTTTCTACAGATTTTCTCTATGACCTTTAGGTAGGCTGTTAAATAAATGGGACACAGGGTGCCTAACTGCCCTTCAGGTATTTTGAAACCCTTGCTGAGTGCCTGCTTATATTTGTAGGTGCAAAATATGACAATGTTGCTGAAAGTGTTGGCTACCACCAAGTCGCTGATCTCTCTTCAGGGTTTTTATCTGTCACTGTCATAYCAGTAATAGCTACAAATAAGTGGAACAAAAAAGGCCTCTGTTTTACATTTTTTCCCTATGTCTAATTATTTCTTTTTCTTTTCTGATGGTAGACAGGAGAATGAAATACTCTTGTGTGTGACAGTGGACTACTTTATAATGAAGCATGTTTTTCAAAATACTTTAGATTTTGACAATTTTTTCCTGAGAATGGCATGTTAAAATGCTACTAGCTGGCTGAAAAATGTAAGTACTGTATTTGTCAGAAATTTCCTCAGTAACCTGACAGAATAGTGGCACAATATGTGACACAGTACAATTAGTAACATCAATAACGTTACATTACTTGTTTTACTGGTGTCTGGTTTAGAGCAACTATTACAAGAGTCAGTTGGCAATGCAACATCTGTTCAGTTTAGCTTTCACCTTCATCTAGTCATCTTGCCTGTATAATTCTCCATTTAAAAAAAAAAAAAAAAGAAAAGAAGAAAAATGTTATAGCTATTGAAAATCTTCACCAGAAGATTGAAAATCTTCTTATCACATATTGATATATTTAGGGCTAGGGCTTTCATTTGGGATGAACAGCAGAGTTTGGAAGCTAAGACTAGCATTAACAAATCCATTTTGTCTACAAAGCGAAGCTGAATAGCTCATTGTAGCGCTACTTGCAATTAAGTGTATATTCCAAGAATGAAGATCCTTCTCTCCTCTAATCACTTGGCACAAAATGGAAGAAACAGATATGGAGGAACTACAATTTCCTCAACCAGTAAGCATACCTAGAGCATCAGACAGAGCTTTGAGAAATGGATGTATGAATTTCTTCAGAAAGGAACTCCACTCTTAAGGTGATATTTTAAAAAAAAATAAAAAAGAAAATTTGGACTGCTTCTCTGTTTCTTCTCTTACCTTAACTGGGCAGAGTGTTAAAACYGGTGCTGCCACAGACAGAACTAGTCTTTGATGGCCTCTGCCTCTTTGGAGCCCTTGAGACTCTCCAGGAGCAAGCACTGGCAAGACTGGGGAGCTACCCAAGTCACAACGGACCTTTCTGGCTCMTTTTCAGACAGGTCAACTCATCACTTCGTTTCACCAGAGCTGCACAAACGTTTACACCAGGCAGACGGTGCAGGGCTGGTTGTGGCAGATAGCGCCGAGACGCAAGGCCGGGACCGAGTGCCTGGGGCTCCCTGTGAGGGAGACTTGAGCATGGATTTCCCTGCGTCTCCTGCAGATTTGTAATAACCATTCCTCCCATTGGTTTCATTTTAATTTTAAGAGGAAAACTTGAATACCTTTTTAACTTCAATACCCTTAGGACATAGTCTTCATGAGGTAATGGTTAATAATGAAAGTTGAGAAAGCACATTAATAAAACAAACTTTTCTTTCAAGGATTGATCCAAGGTAACACTGTTAAGAGAAGYTGGCAGCAAAATTACGTTGGTCATCTATCTCTCTAATCATCTCAAAAATTACTTCACACAAAGCTGAGTCAGAACTGGGGAAGGGAGTATATGCTTTAATCTAGGAGGAACAATTTGTTTAGTTTGCTCAGCAATGGAGTTAGTGTTCTGGCCAAGTCAGCAATATCCAGTACATAAATACTCAGGTTGAGCATGTGAGTGGTGCTTACAAGAGTAAAGGGAGATTTTAAAACTGCTATGCTTCCACTGAAATCATATTTATTTGTTAATTCTGCTTGGTCAGTGACCTCCTGTTTTCTCTGGTCCTCGTTTTCTCCCCTAGCAAATTGCAATTCATTCCTGTTGTCATGACATTTCAAGCATGTTTTAACATATTTGGAAATGAGTTACCTTTTGCTAGTTTGGGATAGTTGGGTATACATGCTGTCTCTGTACAAATAATCCAGTCAGAAAAGGTGAAATAAATTATGCTCAAACTGGTCTTTAAAAGTTACTAGATAGCTAATAAAGACGTCTATTGGACTGTAAGCAAAGTTTTTACTGCATATTCTTATTCATAGCTTATCCATGCATTAGCTTTAAATTTGCTATTCATGTGCTTAAAATAGTGAACTTCCTTTGCATGTTAACCTAAACTATTAATTTGTATGCCATAACTTCCAGTCTGTTTGCCACAGAGTCATTTTGGTTTCTCATGGGTCACGTTTGACTTTTAGTACTGTTTATAGTGGTAAGATTATAAACTGTGTGTGTATAACTTCTGTAATGAAAGTAAAAGCGCTGTGTTTTCACTTTTGTAAGCTGAAATACATTGTTGAAATTCTTGTGAAGAAACCTTGTGATTATTTGTTTCCCAGATGGTTTAACCATTAAGCAGATACTATCAGCCTGTTTTTTTTTTCCCCCTTGCCAGTGAGATTCTGTGACTACAGTTGCAGGTGGAGATGGGATGCAATAAAAAGAAAATAGATTCAGCTACCCTTTAGTTTGAAAACAAAATTTGCCTTTACAAAATTACCTTTATAAAAGCATAGCGTGTTATATGGTGAACCCGAACATTAGAATGTAAATTGAATTTTATCTCATGCCACTCAAATGCAAGAGCTGAGCAGCACAAAACTCGTGCACCTCAGAGAGAAGATTCCTACTCTACAGGTCAACTTTCTGTTACCTTGTTCTGTTACTGCAAAATCTTTCTCTAAGGTTGTCCTGCTGTTGCCTTTGCATTATGTGTATCAACTTTTCACAGTCTTTGAAACAAAGAGCTTTTGGTCAGAAAAACAGGGTTATTCCTTATGGGCTTCTAAAATTCAGGTTTATTCTTCTGGACATAAATGGGATATTCTAAAAGTTGCTCTGAAAGCCATTCAGGAATACTATTCAAATGTTATATAGCATGTAATTAATAATGCAGACTCCTGTGCAGGCAGTGATGAAACAGAATTCTGATGCTCTGAACATCTCCCTTYGCAAAACTACTACATCCTGAAGCAGAATAGAAATTAGAGTGTTGTAATCTGAAAATGTAGACAGGAGAGCTTTCCTTTGGGATCTGCCTGCCCACAAGAGGTTTGTCATAGTTAYTTAAGGTTTGCTGAGCAAAATGCTATTTTTATTAAACTATCACTATGTAGATCCAATGAACAGTGTCTTCAATGAACAGAAATCTGTGCTTCAGCTTGCAGTTCTGATACAAAAAAAAAATCTGAAGTAAATTTCRCAGGACACTAAGATAATTTGACCTCTTTCTTTTATCACTCTGTGTAATGTACCTATGTTATCAGCATTGTATTGATACCATACAACAAAGAAATGAAGCACAGATATAAATGTGCCGATGCTGCAGTTTGCCATACATCAGTCCTAAGGTTAAGAAACTCTCAAGGCCCCGGCTTAGAAATTTTCTGCACTTACATGCACATTAATCATTTGGCTAGGAAAATTCGTAGGAGCCAAAGATAGACAGTGCCAGATGTAATTAAGCTTGTGTAATTAAAAATCATTAAGAGAACAGCTTCACAACTACACAGAAGTTCCTTCTCTTACGTTACTACGAAGAAAAAGCCTTTTTCCAGATCCTGTTGAAAGTGAGATCAGTGAAGCTGCTATCAGTTTTGTTTTATTCATTTTAGAGCATGGCTCAAGTGAAATATCATCAGCAGTTGTTAGGAATATTTTCTAAAAAAATACACTGCTCTGACTGTGGTAATATACCTCATACCTGGCAGAAGGTGCTCCCAAGTGTTCAGGTAGTGAATAACATTGCAAGGACAAGTTCCAGTTGCTGTTTGCTAGGAAGAAGCCTGACTTGATTTAGTGTCTCAGCTCCACTGGAACACAAGTTCCAACTGCAGAAATAATGGACAGTTAGCTTCCAGTTCCCCACCTGATTAAATAGCTTTCCATCATAATACTGAGTAAAAATAACCCTGCTTCTGTGTCCTTCTCTTTGCATAAAAATTTCTGATTCTATAGTAGCTGCATGTGTAGCTCTTGCTAAAATAAATGAAGGTGACAGCACCTTGCTGTTACAACCTTGCTGTATCTTTGCAGTCCTCTTAGGACACTGGATTTGCTTTTTCAGTCATTTTTTTCACACTTTCTATTTCTTCTCCATTACTATTTTGTTGCCTTCTAACGCTACCGCAGGCTACAGTTCCACCTTGCTGCTCTGGTGAAGGCTCTGCTTGCCCATTGCTACCTGGCTGCCCAGAGTGCTTCTGAAGATGGTTTTCCCTCCTGTTGATAACAGCTGGAACATATACCTGTCACGTCCCACTTACCCGCAGGCTCTCTAAAATCAACATATTGATGGTCTTAGGTTTCTTGTGTACCTTGAATTGAGACTGTTTGGACCTTTGTGTATGACTCTCATAGCTACTATTCCTCTCCTTATATCTCCTTCWGGAGTATTAACTACTGATACCACAGTCTGCACAAAGGTTTCAGAACTCTTCCATGATGACCATTCATAGATGTCTCAAAACTCCCTGTTATGCAGGCTCTCATAATTTTCTTACAAATCTTGCATTGCTGGCTTTTTTTTCGCTTACCATCTCAGCCCTTATGGTTTTTAGAATTTCTCTTTGGTCTTTTGGATGGCAGCGTGCAAGAGGGTAAATATCTAGCACTCAGTAGTGTAGAGAAAGACTTGAAGATATAATTAATAGATACTCAGACAAAAAAATGTTTAAAATCATAATAAAAAGCACATGTATCTTTGAAGGTAGTCTCACTTTCTGCAGGAAAGCTTGTCTGGTAGTGACTGTGTTTGAGGCCTTGTGAATTCCGCTTCATGCGATGCTATACACYGTAGAGTTTATGCATATGCAGTTTACTCCTATGGCATGATAAAGAACACATTTATTTTTTCAGCTGCTGGGAAAATCACTCGCCATGAGTTGTGAAAGGGAGATGTAGATATGGTGTCTAGCAGCTTTGTGCCAGCCAGCCAGACTGGCACTAGRAAAACCTTCCCGACTGCAATGCTTCTTTGTCTGTGCTACCCTGCTAATAATGGATTTATGAGACATGCTGATTTTAAAGAAATTTTATCATTCTAGAGTTATTGCCATAACAAGAGGAAACTTCTCTGAGATATTACAGTTGCGCTTCTAAAGGAAAGGGAAGACTGTGCTGCTGCTTCACGGAAAGTCAGCAGCCATATTTTATAATGGGACCAGTTTAGATTTTCTTAAGGCTTAAGTAGCAGCATTAGTTTTTTGAGCTGGTGTAGGATTATATGGATCACTAGCAGTGAATTTAAAGCAATTATAGTTACACCTCATCTCCAACATTCAAGCTAGGTGCTAATTTCTGGGAAATTCATTAGCATGTTTTTCAGGTTTGTTATTTGGACTCCTTTATTTAAAAATAAATAAATAAAAATATTGGAAGAAGGAAGGTTGGTTGGAGGGTTGATGAAAGAAGTTATGCTGAAAATAGTTGAAGGAAAACAGAGAATGTCTTCACATAAGTAAGCATTTCAGCTGCGGTCTTTAGACCTATTAAATCATTGGTTGCAATCCTGAGGCAAAACAGGCTTGAGCCACGTACTCCCTAGCACCTTGTTACAAGATATGTTAAGTTTATAATGTCAAAAGTGTATGCTGATATGAACACATTTGTATTTTTTTTTCCATTCATTACTCCATAAAAACCCCACTATTGTTAGCAATACGCAGGGAGCTGGTGCAGCACAGGCAAGGACTGTGCAAGCGCTGTGGTGGTACTGCCCAGCCCTGCTGTGCCGCTAGGATTCTGCGGGTAAGCAAGYGAGCTGTGACCTGAAACCCTGCTTTTCTGTACATGTTTTGGGTAAGGTCTTAGAAAACCTTCTTATGAATGGAATTAACGTCTGAAGGTGATGATTTGCAGTGCAGAGAGCATACACAGAAGTCTCTCTGAGTTCCCAGGTCCTGTTGTGGTTACTTGGCCGTACAGTGCAGTTCACACACAAATGACATCCACCCAGCCGCCTTCGCCCACACTAGCCCCAAGGATTGGGAGGAAGGCAAAATCTGGGCAACATACAAGCTAAAAAAAACCCTGCCCTTAGGTGGGAGCRGACGAGGAAGCAAACTTGACATAAAGAAGGTCTGGCTTCCAGCTTCTTTTATTTTCCCTTCCAGCTCCGCCGGTGTATCRGTACCGACGGCTCTCCACAGCTCACGTCCTGTGGCTTCTGATCCAGCTCAGCTGCTGCTTTTGATTGAAGCCGAGGAACTGCAATAAATATACACCAATTTGTGCTATTGCTTAGCAATATGGAGCCGTGCCCACTAGGGAAGCTGCCTGGGAGCCCGGCAGTGTTTGAGCCAGTCCTTCTGGAGAGAGCGGCCTTTCTGTCTTGTCTTACCCCGCTTCCTTACCAAGCTCTGTAAGGTGCAGTCCRGTTTTAGTAAACACATAGAGAGAGGGTATGTTCATCTTGGGTATACTCAGGGAGCAAATGGTTGTATTCCTTTAAAAACATTAAAAATAAAAAGGCTGTTCATTTCTTTCATATTTTTCCTAGCCTCTAATTATTCCTAATCAAACTACAACAAACAGTAAACACTAAAAATGAAATAAACGCAGTGACAGTTTGCCAATAACGAGCAGAAAATGTTCCATCTGTCTAGCAGCGAGTAAAATGTGTGTAATTACTGCTCATTTTTCTTCTAATTGCTGAGTTATTAGTTTAAAGCTTACGCACAACTGGTGAACAGTGCCAACTACCCATTCTATAATTACAGCCCCTGCTTTGCTGTGCTTGAAATCAAGAAAAGCAAAAAGCAGAAAATTTGCATTTTAAAAGAGCTGTCTGAATTAACCCCTCTGGTAAGAGCATCTTTTCAGTTTTAGATGCACAGGTCAGATCCTTGGCTGATAGAAAACAGCATCTAGTTTTATCAGCTGAAGATTTCTCTCAGTGGAATTATCACCTCCTTCTATTTTTTTCTCTCTCTCTTTTTTCCTTTGCAAGCCTACAATTTAATTTCTGATTTAAGGAAGATTAAAGAATGTTCCAAATTGGATGGTAGGTCAAGGGCAGTATCTCCAGTGAGGAAACAAAGGTGAATGATAGCCACAAGTCAGGAATACTTGCTTCACTTTGTGCTTTTCTTTTTGATTTGTTCTCTCAAAGTGGGTCAGATGAGTGTATGTCTACGCTTCAGTCTGCACTTCAGTGCAGAAATAGGATAACTCATTTAGAGCCAGGGTGTTCTTGAGGTGACAGGTACGTGCTCACAGAGTCATATGCCATCTTTGCCTCAATCAGATGTCAGAAGCAGTCCAGCTACAGGAGATCTGAASTCCATGAGGGTAATGTACCTTGTTAGTAGGCAGTGCAAAGTGAAAGGTGAAAGGCAGAGAACAGACCTGGTTTGTTCACTTGCAAAGGTCTGGAGATACCGTTATTGCACATGATGCCGACTCTTAATAGTAAAAAATACAAAATGAAAATAGCAAAAAGATTAAGGAACATTGAAGAAACTACACAAGAGGGCTGTTAACCTAGAGGTTTCTGGACCATACCAAGGGGACCTGAGCAGGGAAACAGGGTGAGGCAAACTCACTACCCAGTAGACTGAAAATCACAGCATGGGATCCTCACTACTGTTAGGAGATATTTACAGATTCACAAATTTGCAGACATTGAAAACCAGAGTGCTAGGCTCTGGTAGAAAACCTTTAGCCACTTTCTGTCTTGTTGGATGTTGGTACTAGAAAGCAAGAAGAAGGCATAGATGCAAATTATGAAATTAGATGCTATCAAAATGTTGTATAACGRGGTAGCAGCACAGATTTCATCTCTGTGTGATCTCTGGGCTGATATGGTTTAAGGGGAAAACTTCTACTTTAAAAGCACAGCATTTAGTTCTACCAGCAGAGCATCAGAGTGGATTGGCTGCAACTGCAGGAGACTTTAGACATCCCTAGCCAGTTTGGACACCGAGGATATTCTGGTTGTGGTAGAATGGACTTCAATGAAGACTGCAAACCCCTTTGAGAATCTGAATAGTTGTGCAGGCTTCAGATTGCCTTAGCTTGAGTKCGATCAGCACCTGAACCACGCAGTCTAAAGCATTTTATTTAAATATGGCCACAAAGTAACAACTTGCCTTTCTCTAGCTAATGTTATTGCTGATGAACAAGGTGTGAGCTAAACTCTGTGGGGAATCCAGACAGTATAAAATATGAAAAAAACAACCCCAGCTGTCGTGCCTCAGTATAAGATTCCTTGCAGAATTTTTAGTCCTGATCTTTCAAAAGAAACCATCTGTTTCTATAGAGGGGGGTGAAGGAGCGAAGCATTCACCCACATTCAAGGCTTTTGATAGTGAAGTGAAATATTTAAGAGAAACTACACATCATAAAAGTGAGAGTTTGGGCACTATATTTAAGGGATTGTCCTAGTAGTGGTAATAGTATTTTAAAACCAGCAGTGAATAATGCAAAGCATTAGTTGCCTGGGATAAGTAATTGAAAAGAAGCCAGCAACATTTCTTTTTTTGCTTTAGCTGTAACTTCTGACTTTCAAATAGCATTTGAACCTTTCCCTGCCCACGAATGAATGTGAGGAGAAGGAACTATTCTCTTGGAAGTAGGCAGATGTAGAGACACACAGCCTTGTTTTTTTGTGCATGTGTAACTCGCACAAATTTCAGTGACAAAAGCTTACCTAAAGAGGAGGAGAGAAAAGATTCTGTATATCTATCTAGTTCTGCGAAACAAAAAAAACCCAGGAACCATGAAAAAGCCTTTTAAATATACACTGTTTTGGCAGGGAGCAGAGTAGTTTTGGTGATGCTTTAACCTCGCCATGTGAACAGATGTGCAGGTGGTGAGAGGTCTGGATTTGAGGAGAGGAATGGAAAAATAATGACAATTTATTTAAGCACTTCTGCTCTGTGGCTACAAAACTGAAGCTTTCTGACTTCTTTTCAGCTCTGAATAAATGTATTTGCTTCACGGACTCACATGCATATTATGCATAATCCTTTAGCTATGCTTGCCAGCTGTGTGGTAGAGATAGGGGCTGTTGGGACTTCACCGCTTTAAAAATGGTAGAGATACTTCACCAAAAGAGAGTCGAAATGAAATAATTATTTGCATAATCTTTCTAGAGTCACCTAGATTTCTTGAAAGCAGCTTAACATGCTTGGAATAATCTATTAGGGAAATATTAAGGGGAAAATACTGCTTTTTCCATCTGACCATATGCATTTTGATTTTTCTCTCTTGGTCTAACAGATTTATACTGCTTTATACTCATTTTAAAGAACATTTTATTTCAGAAGAATAGCTGCAGTTTTAAACACTGTATGCTCATTCTCCTCCAGCAGAACAACAGGGAAAGATTAAAGTTTTGCTTTGAAATTAGCTCACAGTAATTTCATTTTGCCGTAGATATCATGCTTCCAAATATTCTTTCTTTTCTAATCAATATATATGACCTTTGTTCTTTGGTGAACTTTTTGTCGTGTTTTGCCTAGAAGAGAAGACCCCTTCCTCTACTGAATAGCAAAGAAGAGAGATAGGATTGTGTGAATATTATGCAGATATGTAATCCCCACTGTGCTTAGACTGCTTCCATACAATGAGGACTGTTTGTGTAAAGGTCTTTATTTTTATTATCTCTCTCAAAAAACATTTTGTTCCATATTTTCATTCCTCTGTTCCCCTCCTCCAAGTAATTATGATCAAAATTAAATCACAGAGGAGAGAGATTTTTCTCTGCTGTATTCAGATCTCAGTTCAGTTTTGAGTCAGGGCTACACTGAATGAAAACTAGCATTTGAGAGACAGCTGTCTTTCTATGTAAGAAAAAAAAATGAATCTTCTAATGCTTAGGATCTATCTAGGGTCTGTGCTTGCAACATAAATATCCAATATTTACAGTGTAAATATCCAATACAGCAGTGTAAATATCCAATACTAAATCGAAAGTTATCTATCCCACAGATGTTTCACTAATAAAAAGGAGTTCAAACTCTTTTCTAGTGCACTGATAAGACTGCAATATGGATAAATAAGGGCAAAATATTTTTTGTTGCTTTCCTCAGAACATTATTTACTATAATCTACAGTGCCTTTAAATACTGTGTTGTGGCATATCAATGCCACGTATACATATAAATGTGTATATTCCCCAGAAAATAACAATAAAAAGGCCTATTAGGTTCTTTTTAATTATCTCTAAATGTTTTAAATCCAACAGCTCCTTAATCGCTTAAATTTATTACTTTAAAGATTTCTACATGTTACTAAAAAGGATTTGGCCATTCATTAAGTATAATTTGCCATCAGAATAGATCTACTTTCAAAAGCTAAATGCATTTCATATCTGTTGGCTTTGCAGCAGCTGTGTTGAGGCTTTAGAGAGCAGGAGGTGAATGCACAGATCTTCCATAAAYGGCACGGTGGTGTTTTTGTGCACAACTGAGCAGGGCAAGCCTTGCAAAGAGGGTGCTTGAAAGCATGGAATAATTGATTCATCTCCATTGGAGAGAGAGCTACATCATGGGCTCCACAGCTTTCTTGCACCCACTTGGTTTGCCGTGGATAATCTATCCAGAGGCTATAGTTTTGTTTGCCCAAGAAAATTACATTTATCTTAACATCAGCCATTTTTATGCCAATTGGCTTGTCTGGTGCTTAAGATAATTTGAAAGGTTTTTATTTTTGTCCTAAGTTGATACGATTTTTGATCACTTGGAAAGCAAGCAAAATGAGTCTTACTTAAACTTGTACGCACCCTCACAACCTTTGCATTAGTTTGAATAAACTGATATGGAATAATAATAATAACAGTAATACAAAATATAAAACAGCCCTATGATGATATCATCCACTGAGAAGGAAACACTGAAAACATCTGCAATGATACTTTTAGCACTACTAGAGGCTGACGAAGAGTGAAGAATTTAGATGAAATGGATGTTTTTTTGTCAACTTAAAAAAAAGGAAAAAGTTAAAAACCTTAACTGTTATTTTTAGGCTTGTGAGGTGGTGTTACAAACCATACAGTACTGAAAACAATAATAAAAGCTATAAAATGCAGCTTTGTGTTCTCATAAAATTTTAAGAAAAATAAATTTGTGTGATGGTTAACATCCTTTATAATATACAAGATAACTATCACTTTTATTATAACTGTAACATATGTCAAGATGTTTGTTTAATTCCCCAGTTGTCAGACATGAGGTTGAAAGTTTTTAATAGCCTCTGGGTATCAAATCTATAGCCTTAGGCTGCTGTTAGTAATTTAATAAGAGTAATTTATTATGAAGAGAGAAAAAACAAGAATTGCCCAGTAGCTATGAAAGCCCATTTACATTATAATTATTAGGCACATAACAGCTAGAAAATAGATGAAAGGAATTTTAGAGTAGCATTGGCAGCAGCAACAGTATCATCTGTTAAGATAAAGCGGAGAAATACAGCTCTGGAGAAATTACTCGTGAGGGAGCAGCGGCTGCAGCGGAAAGGGCATCCTCATCTCAGCTGGCTGAGAGCTGGAACATAAACCGCTCTCCAGGAGTCGTGTGTAACCTACAGACATGGTCCTTTCGTGTTGCCTGAGGAATAGCTTCAGGTGCCTCAGAAAAAGTGGAGTTTTCAGCACCTACTACTTTTGCATTGGTAGATCTATAGGTATGTTTTGATTTTTGCTTTTCTGCTGAATGTTTCCACTTTCAGAAAACTTAGTTTCAGGCAGTAACTAATATTGCTAAGTTAGCCGTGCTCCGCCGCCAAAAACTTTACTTCGTACTATTATGGGATTGATTTTCCAGACAAGCTTGGTGCTGACGAACCCCTACTTGAAACCCAGTAACAGATCATGTTTTTCCCAAAGGGTTGGTGTTCACTGTTCCCGGGGGGAGGACAGCTGAAAATCAGGTGTGTATTATATAGYGCCTGAATCGCTGTGGTGGCTGGTTTCTCACAGCGAATGGTATGTTGGCATCCCATATGCCTTGCACACTCCGGGTGTCCCAGTGGCTAAAATAAAATCCTACAACTAAGCAGTTAGGTATTTAGGAAGGTGGCAGGCATTTGCATCCTATGTGGGATGTGGATTTACTAACTTTTACCAGTAGTTTGGAAGCAGCATCTTTGTTTTTTCCCTTTTTGTTGGGATAATAAAAAAAAATGCCACGTGTAGGGGGTAACTGTGCTCACAGATCTGTTCCTGGCTGACTGGGAGGTGGCTCCCCCATCTCTGGTGGACTCAGCAGAGAAGGCCCTCATGGAGGCTTTGCCGTCTGTTTTGCCACTGTAACTTTGGTGTAAATGCTCTGATATTTCTGTCAGTATGAGTGCTGCAGTCTTCATGTACCTGCTGCCATCAGGATCCTTCAGAGGGAGGCTCTCAAGGTCTTGCGTGATTTCACAATTTCACGGSAGTGTGGTATACACTGATATATAGGTATGCATTACCTGGCTCCAGCAGAAATAGACACTGCTCTCCAGCATGGAGGAGTAATAAGATAGGATCAAATCTATCCTTAGAGACTAAAGCTAGAAATATACCTTTTAATTTAATTTTATTTTTGCACTTGACTGTAGACAGACCTCTTATTTTCTTTTTAAGACTTGAGGAGCTAGAATATGACCCTTTAATTACTGCAGTGAATCTGTCCTTACCCAACAATGACCTAGGAGAAAGCATATCCAACAAGGCAGCAAAATCTGCAAGCACGCATCTGGCGATGGCAAGGGGACAATAACATTCAAAATTACTTGAATTAAGTCAGAGACTGTGGCAGAAAGATGGTGCATGCAATTTAATTCAGAATAAGTCAGAGCAATGAAACTACAAAGGAAAAACCAAAAGGAAATAAGATATTAAAAAGATACTTATCACCGAACCCTAATCAAGATAACAGAAGTACTAAGCAAAATCTTAAAATCATTCTCACAGATATTACATGCTACTTGTCACATGATTAGATGTAATTTGGAAATGGCAAAGAAAGCTGTCAGGTATACAGCAGGATCTGTGCTCTCTCTGTCTACACAGAATACTGATAGGCTTTAAGTAGAAAAAAACCCCTCTGTCTATTTAAGACATAGATTCTGATTAAGGGAAGCAGCACTAGTCACTACAGCCTGCTAAGTATATACTTAAATGCCTTTCTGCACTGGAGCCTTCATTGTTTAATTCAACTTGACTTTTATGAATGATTGCAAATACTTCCATCTACTATACGTCTTTAATAAGAAACTAGAGCAATAAAGCTTTTTAGTCAGGAATTAAAATACATTTGCTTCAGTTTATGATAGTTTAATGTTACTCATTTGACAGGAATTAAGAATGTAGAAATATGTTTTTATCGAAGTCTCTTCTTTTTTCATGTGCCCAAGATATGCCTTTACTAAAAYACTGAGATGTTATGCCATGCTATACATACTCTCTTTTTCTGCTAACAGGGGCATGAATGTATCTTGACTGAGGTGTAAAAACAAATGAACTCTGTGTTGTCTGGGTACTTCAATTACTTAATTCACAAAGTAGACAAATGAAAGAGGGATAATTTAGGGAGGATTATTTTTTAGGGAGGAAAAACTGCATGCACCAGTACAGGCTGGGGGCTGACCTGCTAGAAAACAGCTCTGCAGAGAAGGACTTGGGAGTGCTGGTGGATGACAAGTTGACCATGAGCCAGCGATGTGCCCTTGCAGCCAAGAAGGCCAATGGTCTCCTGGGGTGCATTAGGAAGAGTGTTGCCAGCAGGTGGAGGGAGGTGATCCTGCCCCTCTCCTCAGCCCTGGGGAGGCCTCATCTCAAGTACTGTGTCCAGTACTGGGCTCCCCAGGACAAGAGAGACATGGAGCTACTGCAGAGAGTCCAGCGTAGGACTACAAGGATGATCCTAGGGCTGGAGCACCTGCCCTATGAGGAACGGCTGCAAGAGCTGGGCCTCTTCAGCCTGGGGAAGAGAAGACTGAGGGGGGATCTTATCAGTGTGTCTAAGTACCTGAAGGGAGGGTGTCAAGGGGATGGGGACAAACTCTTTTCAGTTGTCCCATGTGACAGGACAAGAGGCAATAAGCAGAAATTGAAGCACAGGAAGTTCCGCCTGACCATGAGGGGGAATTTCTTCACTGTGAGAGTGACGGAGCCCTGGAACAGGTTGCCCAGAGAGGTTGTGGAGTCTCCTTCTCTGGAGATGTTCAACGTGCTGGACACGTGATCCTGTCTAACATGCTCTAGGTGACCSTGCTTGAGCAGGGAGGTTGGACGAGATGATCTCCAGAGGTCCCTTCCAACCTCAACCATTCTGTGATACTGTGATTTTGTACCATGATGCAATGACTTGTTGAGCAACAARCATACCATACAGCTTTCGTAACAAGATAATAATAGAAGTGAATAACAAATTCTGTTTTTCAATATTTTCTGTAGTGATAGTATTTGCCCGATGATTTGTATTTTATAGACAGGGCTGATTAGCAGAGGTTTTGACTTTGGATGAAGCTTCAAAGGGATTTTACTGTGTACTGCACTTAGCAGAAACTCTTCCCAGTGGAGTGGCTACTCTGAAAACAACAGAAGTTCCTAGTTGAAAGAAAGCTTGTGAAAAGAGGAGGAACATAAAAAGAGTTTCTGAGAAAACTGGAGAAGGCCTGTGCATATTTGCTCTTTCATATGGGGGGGCATCTTAATATTGTAGGTGAATCTGAATTGTTTATTGATGTATGACAGCCTTTTAAAAACACACATGTCCATGGTAGTGCAGCTTCTCATTGCCTCAGTCCTTCCTTTTGCAATGGAAAAGCTTCTGGAACCCGATGGGTGACCAGGTAAACATATCATTTAAGCTGTTTTCTGAAAAGTTAGCCTAAGAGCTAAGGCTGGACTCACCTTACTTTCACTTCAGCTTGAAAATGATGGCAGTCTCTGAATCCCAGAAGGGCCTCTGAAGCTGCCCTTGGTGTCTGGTGAGTTACCTAAAATCCCGTATCTCAGGAATCTCAGGTTGCCCTGGTTTGCTGCAGAGCTGTTTATTCTCAGTATGCCATTTCAAAAACAGAATAAAAGGTATATTATTTTGGAGTTGTAGTACAACTTGAAAGCAGGAGATTTTTGTACCAGAAGATATATCATCAACTCCATCATCTCTGGTGTCCAAAGTCTCTGACTCTCTGGTGCTATTGCAAGCAGTGTTTTCCCCATCTGTTTCTGTTGTGGTCTGAAACTGCATATATGCAATGTTCAGAAGTCCTCTGTTCCCTTTGATCATTTACTAATGTCAGTGGAAAGAGACTTCTATACACTCCTACTGGTCTGACAAAGATGATTATTTTCCTGGTATTTCAGGGTCACCAGAGCAGTTGTTTAAAACCATGTTGGACTACTGGAGTTTATGTGCTTGCTTGATAGCAGCAAAATGGATCAGGCATCTCTTTGGAGGACGTTGACTTTTCATTTACAAGTGCTATGGAAAAATCTGGAGCAACCAGTGAAGAATCTACGGTTTTAGGTGCTGTGCCTACAGATACTTTTTATGAGCCACTTAGTAATATAATATAAAGCCGTAGTCAGCGACTTGGACAAAGATACAAGAAGGACAGACATTGGCCATGCGTCAGGCATGCAGTTCCTGAGAAATGCCAAGGAAGATGAGGTGGAGTTGTGGGCTTGTATCAATATCGGGAGAAAGCTCTTGTGTCACTTCCTTCGTTAGCTTTTGTGTGAATTAAGTTGCAGGTCTATGAATGTCTGCTGTATACAGAAGATTACTGTATTGTTCTAATTGGACTCTGCTCTGGGGTTAGCTGCAATTTTTTAGAAATACTGATGTAGAGTCTCCTGTGTATCTAGCCTGCAATGTGAAGTTTGTGAATGCTGGGTTAACTGTGTACAGAGGAAGCTTTACTATGGTAATCTCCACAGCACTAGTTTGAAGAATATACTTGAGAATATTTTGGAAAAGGCAAATATGCCAGAGAAAGGGCAACTTAATTCCCCCCGCCCCCCCAAAAAAAAAAAAAAGAAAAAAAGCCTGCATGCCCCAAAGAAAGCCTTACTGTGAATCAAATTTTCTAGGTAAAGAAATCTGTTTAGAAATGAGATTTTTTTWAAAATGCAACAAGCTGTGAAAATAATTTACCTGAACCAATCATTATAGGTCAGGATCAAAATGCAAGAGATACTTGAGAGTATAAAAAATAGATTAAATTATTAAAAAAAAAGGAGTAATTTGCATAAGAGCAGTTTGGGACAGAGGAAGTTGACTAATGTAATGACACAGAATCACCATTATAGCATGATTGCTGTTAATTTTTTGATTACCCAGTAATAGAACAAGCAGTATGGTGATTAGCTGGCTGGTAGAAAAATAGGGAGCAGTTAATGTGAAGCAGTGCTGTCATAAAATCTAGAAAAATTCTGCCTTGAATTGCAGCAGATAAGTAGCTGTTGCATATGCTCTGTAAAGTGTATAAACTACGGAATAGCTCACAGTAGAATGAATGAATGTGGGTGCAGCAGGGCTCAGACCAAAAGAATTAAACAAATAGCACCAGGTCTACAGTGCCCTGTTGTGTCTGCGGTCCTAGAGCAGTTATATATTAAGCATCTTTGTACAGTCTTCTGTGCCTACTCTTTTACTCAATCTCTTACTGCAGAACAGAAGGGATTGTATAAGCAGAGCTAATCCTTCTTCCAAGTCTGCCTGTTGGGCTTTTTTACATGCTGATCAGAAGCAGCATGACAGCACCAGTAATTCCTACCTGACCATAGTCTGATAAGCCGGCTGGAGAGAGGATAGAGAAGTTGAGGGCTTAAGTTTATTTTTATTTGTTTTAATTTAAGGAAACAATCTGTCTTCAGTAAATGTTTAGAACATCAGGTAGATTTTTGACTGTTTCTTCCACTGTAGAGCATTGTCACTTTGAATTAAACGGTAGGTCACTGCAGTATAATCGAGAAAATAATAGATTATTCTCTATGCTAGAGGTGAACCATTCTTATTGACAGTAAAATAATTTTGGTAGCTGTCATTCTAGCCYGATCAGTGGTGTGAATCACCTGAAACCATAACTCTGCCAGGTTTGTGCACCTTGGACACTCAGCCATATTCAGTAATCCAGCTGAAAAAACTGTCGAATAGCAGTAATCCTTCTGGAAGTGACTGCACTTCCAAAAGTGACTGTTGCTGTGTCATATGCAGAGGATGTTGCCACCTTCCTCTTCCCCAATGTCATCTTCACTGCAGGAGCAGTGACAAGGCTTCCTCCTGCATGCAATCTGTTCAGAAGCTCTCTCCAAATGAATGCAGATACCGTTGGGAACACCTCTGATACAAACACCAAAAAACCTGAATGATGAGGGTACAGCAGGAATACTGGCTGACAGCAGCATGGTGAGCATGAAATGGTGGCACATTCATCTCCGTATCTGAATTCTACCCTGCCCAGGGCCGTAAATCGACAATACCTGAAGTAATACCTAAGGCCTCCAGCTGATAACTGAAGGCAGCGAAGATATAGTGGACTCTGCAGGTGGTTTAATTCCCTTGCCCCTTTGCAGGTCTCTTGCTCTGGCAGCTGCAAGTTTGCAGGGAAAGGTTACAGTTAAATGCACCTCAGACCGTATGTAATGTAATAGCAAAGAAAGACTGCAGCTTTAGGCATTGCCAGCTTCGGAGGTGTGTTACAGTGGTTACGTAGCTGAACGGCGAATGCTCAAAACGTGGTGTTTGTACACCCAGAGTCTGCACTTGCTGACACCTGTGTATCTATTTGTCAATCACTTATACCCGTGTGCACAGGAGACAGAGTTTACTTGCACAAAGCTCGTCTAGAAATAAGACAGGCTGCATATTTACCTTCTGTAATTCATAGGCCCAGAGGTTAATACTGGAAAAGTGAGTGAACAGGTGCTGGTGGAGCAAGTCTACTGTTGCATAGATGAGAGCTTGGAACAACTTAGAAGTCTTTTGAGGTTCATGTTTCAGTGGAAATTTTTACAGTGCTATATGGAAACAAGACTAAATATCTTTGATTCTGAGAATCTTATTTTTATAGCTTGGCTTCGGAATCTATCCTTATAAATTCTAAAATTTCTTTGGAAGAAATGATCCACTCATTATAGTTCAAAGTTCCTTTAATTTTTTGTTTGTTTAAATCAGATTTTCAGAAATTTGGAGTATTCCTTTCTTTTCAAAGAAATGTAAAGAATTATGAATATATACAGTATATAAACATTAATCTCTATACACTACTTCAACTAGTAAGTAAATGGAGAAAGAAATATTATTTTCTAGCAAACTCAATACAATGTCTGTAACAGGGAACGTTTCTTGTTTATAATCCATATTTTTCAATCCCTAGGCATCCTTATTGTTGAAAAATACACTTTCATATTCATTATTTATTCTGGTTAAGTGTAAGTGAGTTCTAGACAGAAACACCTTTAGCACCTCGTTTCTTATTGTTGCTAGGTAAAATAGAAAATTATTATGGTAAAGAGCAGATTTAGTAAGTTAAGACAAATGGCAATTTAAGATGCTGTTTCCAAACATCTCACATTGTATTTACTTTTTTTATTTTTAATAGAAAAAGCTCTAATTAGGGAGAGATTTTATGAAGACAGAAATGCTTCTGTCTTTCTAAATTGCAGTCTTTTAACTAAGAATACGTGAGACATGATCTTTCTCTTATCATTCGAAGTCTGTTGGTCTGAAATCCTGCCTACACTGCAAAATAAAGAAGCGATCTCAGTATATATTTCCTTACATCTGTTAGTGTAGTTTAGCTCCCCTAGGTGCATGCAAATAGCAGGAGAGCGGTATTTCCTCCAGTTCGTGATACCTGAGGATCTTTTTCAAGGTGGTGTCAGGGCACCTGGTGCCGGGGCTGATACCCCTCAAAAAAGAAAGAAAATAGTAAATATGGACTTCACTGTTGTTAAATCAGGCACATTAGGTCAAGAGGGATGACCTGCCTGTGTGACCAGGAGGTTTGCCTTGGTATTGCCAGGTGAGTGTTGGCTGAGAGGGCACGTCCCCTTCCTTTGCTTTCTGATCGGAGAGCAAGCCCGGGAGCCAGGTGCCCTTGGAGGAACCACTGACTTGCACTCGCTGAGCAAATTTGGCTACGTTTGGCTACTTCTCTGCAGTCCTCTATTAGGTCTGAGCAAAGTGGTTTTGATCATATATTGATCACCATTTTGCACCATTAAGCAGCAGATATAATGGTTTTTGCTCCCGCCGGCTACCAGTGCCAATTGCAAACGGGCTGAGAATATACAAATCACATAGAGGGCACAGGCCAAACACATGAATAAATAATTTATTAAGATAACAAATTGGAAATGAGTGTAGGATAAAAATGCAGGATAGCACAGAAAACCTTGTGGCCTGTGAAATTTATATTGACATAGCACAGGAGGTTTTACAGGGAGAACTCCATATGCAGTTTGTGCTAAGCTAATTTGAGGACCCTTCTTTTACTGGTAGAGGAGAAGGTTTATTTTCTACTGTTCTGTCAGTATGTCTCATGTTGACCTGTGTGTAAACTGGCCTTTTTCGGATGGTCACATAGCAGCTGGGATGCCATCTGCATAGAGTRAGATGGCAGGTGATCAGTGAGGGAAGAGCAAACACTCTTAACGGCAGCAATGACTAGAACCTTTCAGTTGTGTTTGCTTTACTTTCCATGGCGTTTGTCAACAGCAGATGTGCTCAGGAAATTTAGGTCCTGGAAACCGTATTGGAAAGGAAGACGTTGGGCTCTCTGTGTGATTACTGATTTGTAGCATTGTATAAAAAATGTCCACTTTGCAAAAAAATGATGCAATAGAAGAAAAGCGAGGCTGAGAACACAATGTTCTTTATTAGTGGTTTATTTCTTTCACATTACCTTTATATTTTTGTTTAGAAGGAAGTCAGTGTTTATCATCAGCTTATCTTACCCTTGAACTCATGGAGCTTAATTTGTATATTGAGAGTTTCTTTACTATCGTAAGAGYTACTATTCTACATTGAATATTTTGACATGTTCATACATTTTGCATTACTAAAAGCACAGAAAGCGCTACTACAGTCCAATCAACTAACATTCATGATATAGCTAACATATACTTTGAATATGCCCTGACTTACAGAGATTTAAGTTAAATTAAACTTTTATTTAACTTTATTAAGTTAAAATAGACTTACTCTGAGCTTGATGCTTGAAAAATCATATTAACCGGTATTTTCCCCTCACAGAAGCTCCAAAATTTCCCATTTCTTTTTATCTACCACATATATTAAGCACACTTTTGGGAAGGCTGCATTTGGGGAGGTCAAATTATAAAGGTTTTGGTCATTTTTGCCCAGTTGTTAACATTTTATAAATCATCTACCACCACAGCAGAACGAGAGCATAAGTATTCTTTTTGGAAGGTCTTCAAATGCCCTAATGATAAGTGGAAAATTAAAATCTAATAGCTGTTTAGCTGGTGTAGGATTATACTATAGATTGTAAAATATTAAAAAAATACAATCTTCTTTGTAGCAAGGCAAGAGTAATATGAATGTAATGATTAAGAATATGAAATGTGAAAATGAACCAACTTCTATTTCAGTAGCTCATATTGCAAGCAAARAAAATAGTTGAAGTTTAGAACTTTAGAGAAAAGTTACAAAAAATGCAGGTTGTAGTATTTAAATTCACATTTTGGGTGCTGATGTATCCCTGAATTTAGAATAATCTGAGCTGGGGTTTTGGAAAGAGGATATATCCTCTGTCAGTAACCTCAAAAAGAAATAAAATATGGAAAGAAACTGTAAAGAACAGATTTCATTGCCTTAGTGATTACTCCTTTGCTTGTGAATATTAGAGGTAAAAGGCTTTTGTCCTGAGAGTGGCTCAGGACAGTACTACCATTTTACTCTACTAAAAGCCACTGCATTAGGAGTTCGTGCTTTCTGGACAAGCAAATCAGTAACTTGTTTGTCCTTATATTGAAAGGCTTTCTTTATTAAAAGCTTTTTCTCTTCTTTTTTTTCAGATTAACACTGAATTTCCTTAGAAAGTCCAAACCTTTCTGAAAACAGCAGAGTAGGAACATGCATGGAGCAGTGACCATCAGTGCAAGGAATGTTTTTATTTCATAACGAAACATTTGGTGGCCAAAGGATCTTCCTCTGTTCCTTGTAAGCCACAGGAAATTTTGTGCACAATTTGTGCCCCAGACATTAATTTTCTGTTATGAACAAGAGGAAATTTCAAATTATTTACTTGGTTTACTTTTTTTAATTTGTACTTTATATAGCTGATTGAAGTAACTGGAGTGTTGCAGATCTCTAGGGAAAGGGTAAAAGGGCAGTCTCACGCTTTAGGGACAGCAGCAGTGTAAAGCTTCACCATGTTCTCTCCCCTCTACCTCTCTTCATGTTTTTACATTGAGTTATTGCTTTTTTCCTCCGGCATCCTCTGAAACCCTTTAAAGCAACTGCAGGCTGACGGTAAAATGGTGGCAATAGAAGAAAGAAAAGGGAGCAAGCGTTCAGGACAGATTAAAAAGGAATTATCAGTAAAAGAAATAAACCTCTAAGCTGGTCTGCCATGTCAACAAGAACGTGAAGGTTGACGTTACTGCAGTCAAAAGTGGGTGAAAATATCCAATTGCTACTGGAAGTTGAAGGGAAACTTGGTATCCAATTGTTTTGCTCTTCTGAGAAGGTATGGAGACAGATGCATGTGTGTACGCCCACACACATGCCACATAAAGTGAAATGTCAGTTTTCGATGAGACAAGGGAGAAAAAAAAGAAGCAAGGATTTAAAGAGATTCTTCTTACTCTCCCAATTTATTAATTTAATAAGAAGGCTGCTATTTTCTTTTCTTTTTAAAGCTGTTGGATTCTACAGAGAATTTCAGGAGCTGGTGCACAGATGTCATGCACAGATGCAGCAATCTGCAAAGTAGGATACCTCTTTGGATTGTCAGGGTGGGATTTAGCTCATCACATATAAGCATCTACAGTGTAAATGTCTATCTTTGAGCTAGTCATCTTAGGTTCTCAGTCAGAGACAAGAGAAGCAGACATTTCTAGGGAGTGATTCAGCTTTGCTAGAGGTAGACATTTATGTTTGGTCAAAGAAATCATTGCCCTACAAGCATCTATTTTTATCTGTTTGCTATAAAGCAAACCTAAACTGAACAGCTTCAGACGCAGACATTAACAGTGAAGAGATCTAATATTAGAAGAGATTAATCCTACTTCTGTGTCTAGTTCTGAGGAGTCACGATTATAGTGCTCAGAAAGTGATGCTTCTTGAAGCCTTCTGAGGGAAGGTACTGGGACAAGAGTTCCCAGCTCTTTTCCAGGTACCCCTGGGAACTTTCTTGTGCACTACTGCCCATAACTTTATTATGGCAAACTACAGCCTCAGATTGCCTGACCTTCCATCAGTAACTTGCTTTATCAGAAGTCCCCTAATAAACCCTAATAAAYCCTCCCATATTGCACCTTTGCGTCAAGATTCACAAGTCTGCCCTGCTTGTGTAGATTTAGGAAATGGCTATAGATAATTTCAACTGATAGAGGTGGAAGCAGTGATAGTTTGTGAACCAGCACTTTCCTTCTATTTGTAAATTTGAAGACATTTTGAAAATATTAAATTTCCTTGCTATTTTAAAATGATATATGGGGCAATGCAGTGGCCCTAAGCCACTCCCATTTACTTAAAAAAAAAATCCATTCTCAGAAAATGCATAGTACGCTGTGATTATTCATAGCAGCAGCTTGTTTCCTTAGTAGTGATTTTTAGAACACAGTTTTATTTGTAGGAGAATCTTTTGAGTAAAGGAAGGGAGAAAATGGATGCAATGTGTCCTGTGTCCTAATCTATCGCTGTTGTCAGTGGTTGCTGGGTCAACCAGCTAAATGCCCTACTACAGAAATGAACAACATTTGCCTCTCCTTTCCCTAACAGTTTTGCTAGATAAAACAGCACACAAAGAAATGAGAAGATCCACTTGCAGAGCTGAGGTCAGTCCATCAGTGGACGTAATTTGTGACTCAGCAAAGCTGTGCTAATTTATGCTATTTGTGGCCTGTACCTTTTACTATCTCTTAAAATCTAAGCAAAACCTTTTGTTTCAGACTTGCATCTCCTTCACTTGGAAAATGCATTTGGCTTTGGTACTGCCGGTGAGGAAAACATTCTTCCGATTGTGAGACCTATGGAAAACATCAGAGAACTTCTCCAGGGCCTGCTCAAATACTGTTCTGTGTTCAGCATTTATTTGAATCTGCCARTGCCAGACGGAGTACTTTTCCCCCCCTATACCATTCCTCAGAGGCAGCTGCCTATGAGCTACATTTCTCTTCCTTTAAGGAAAAGGTCCTACATTAAAGACCCTCTTCTCTCTACATTTCACTGCTTCTAAGCAGCTTTCCCATTCAAARCAAGAGCCCTCGCATACAGAAAAGCATTTGTGTGCAGAGAATAATTCCTCCCCGGTGTTTGTCACATATTTATTTTGTCTCAGCATTATAAAAAAGGATCTTGTTGCTGACTCAGAAGGAGCTCATTACAGAAAGATTTCACCTTTCAGTTGCAAAAGATGTTTCCTTGAAATGATAATGTAATGAGTGTTAGATCAGCCTTATGTAGCCGTTAGGCTATTCTTTTGATMGGTTGGAAATGCATTTGTTAAAAAGCTACTTTATTGATTTCCTGGCTGGTTTTTATACTGTTTGGATCATCTGTACACACACACATCAGATTTTTACCACTTCAAAGTGGTTAATAAATTCACACTACTCAGGAGATTGAACACGAAATGGAGTGAGCCCTTTCTATAGAGACTGCTGTTGTTCAACCTTTGATGGAAAGAGTCTTAACTGCACGCTGAGTATCTCCTTTAAAATATTTTTAAAACAATCTGGCACAAAGAGAACAGYATATACTAAAGCACAAGAATATGGTTCCTGGGGATATAATCTTAGTGAGGGGTTGTGATTAAGATTTCAGTAAACCCCGATGAGAAAATATTACTGCTTTTGTACTGGCTCAGTTGTGGGGATTCTTTCCCACTAGCCTAGCCGCATTTACTATTTACATGCTGTTTTTATGATATATTAGCAGTATAAGTTTGAGGCATTGTAAGTGGTAAATATGAATGTATGCCTCTCTACAGAAATTGCTAGTACCATGCAAAATATCTGTAATCAAGCGTAAGCGTAAGTGTTATGGGCTTTGTTGGCCTTGGATCACAGTGTTTTTGACTGTTGTCTGAACTCTTCCTTGTTTTATGTGTCTAGTTTTGACAATACATAGGCAAATTGCCTTGAATTACTTAGATGAGCCTTGTGAATGTGAATCTTAAGGTCCACGAAGGACCTGTTTAAACTGCTATGCTGTAATTTGTGTGTACTACAGTGTACTTTTCATTCCCTGGCTAACAACACGCATTGCAGAGCTTATCACTTCCTCGTCTCTCTCTGAATATGTTTGCTAGCTTGTGTTTCATATCAGTGTAATGCTAGCAGCAGACTTTATATCCATGAGAGGTTTACGAAATGCTGTCTACATCTTGACTATGCRTTTACTAGGCCATTCACATGACCATGGTACTTATTTAAGTGCTTGGCTTTGGCAGCATCCAGGGTAAGCTAGGGTATTAAGTCAGAAGATGTTGTCTTAACGTAAGTTTTAAGTTTGTACAGGTGATTGAGTTAAAGTGCCAAAGATGGAGCTTTCTAGTGTTGTGTAATTATCGAAGTTACCAGGTATGGAATAATGAAAATGAAATTACCCAGAAAGGTGGTTTTAGTATTTTACGCATAAATGTCCACGTATATGCAGCATCCAAGGAAACTTGAACATGTAAAATAGAATAAAAATATTTAACAGAATCCATTTGCATTTCAGTTCCCAAGTTTCTGTCTATCTGTAAAGTAGGGATAATAGACTTCCTTACCTCTCAAAAGGATTGTGAGAATAAATATATTAAAGATTGCAAAGAGCTGGAGTATTATGGTAATTGATACCATATGCCAAAATAAGATAGCTGGGAACAATTTCTGAAGAAGACAGGAGCTTTATTCATAGAATCATAAAATAGTTGAGGTTATGAAAGACCTATTGAGGTCGTCTAGTCCGACTCTCCACTCAAAGCAGGACTGGCAAATTTTTCCGCTATTAAATCTTATTGTATGAATAGTAATGTTGAAACTAGTTGTTTATTTATTCTTTGAGGAAAATATGGCCTAAAGAATGCAAACCCAGAGCATTTTGATATTATCAAGTCAGTATTTTTCACTACAGCAGAAAAATATTGCCAGATTCTGTCCCCTTGATAATTCTTTTTCTTCCAAAATAATTAAGATCTATTTTCTTCTAGAATATTGCTTTACTAAACTGAATTCAGATGTATAGACAAAATTAAGATGACCATTGTTGTTTCTGAGGCAAAAATGTTATTTCTGAAGTAGTGACAACTTTTTAGTGGTAGAGTTTTTCTTTATTTGACTGAAAATAATTTGCCCTTGATCTCTGGAGATGTATTTCAATGCATTTACAAAAACTTAAGATTTATCTTTTGGGTTAGTGGATGGCTTTTYGCTAGTTAACCTTTATACAAGAATAGCAGAGAAGGACATTCGTTACCTAATTCCAGAGCTCTGCGCATAACTCTGTTCCCTTCCTGGATGGAATGCAAATTTGGGAGCTGAAGCGAGAAAGCTAGCCCTGTAGATACGGCATAGCCGTAGAAAACCAGCACACATTTTAATGGTTTTACAAAGTGGCAGAATAACATGTCCTCATTTACCAGACTGTTTTGGTCAGTGATTAGCAGGAAATTACCTTTTAAGTATATGGAGAAGGCAATTATTCACTAATGGGACAGGCTCAGTCTTGTATGTTGTGTGTAGCCTGTGCTTCCATTACAGTACCAAAGGCCAACCTGTCTTCATCTGCCTTTGAGACTAGAACAGAGTTTGATGACTTTGTATTGACAATGTTTTGGGCATGGAGGTTTTATCCATCTTTTCATTGAAGACACTTACTATTGTGATTAGCTTGATAAGAGATCTCTAAAGGAGACAAAATGGATATGACTTTTCTGTGCAAACATTGGTAAGTGCTTTAGAAAGCTACTATATTTGTCTATAGAGAGAGAAATATGAAAGCATCAAACATAAGACTGAAATCACTCAAAATAATTCTACCTACAGTTATTAGATTTGGTTCTATCAAATCAGTATTTTTCGTGAGATAATTCTTTTGATACTCCTAAATATTTTAAGATAATTATATGTTTTGTAGATTCTATCTTATCTTTGTCAGTCACTGGGAGCAAAGATCTGTTTTCTCTCAAATCCTTACGCTAAAAATTTTATCTATTCTTTTGCATTTTTTTATCTACACATCCATCTATCTAAACTGATCCAGCGGTATTAGTCAGCATTTTAGGATCTGGGTAGTTTCTAGGTTAACTCTCACATAAGAACAAAAACAAACAAACAAAACAAAGTCATTGTTTGACTTTAAGAATTACTTCCCTGAACATTTGTATTAAATGGTGTAGTTTATGAGAAAGTTATTTCTCAGAAGGGTGTACCTTTTAAAGATGCRTGGTATCTTTATCATGTTTTGAGCAATAGACCTGCTTGTACTCTTTCACCCTTCAGAGACTGAAACACTGCTTTTATAAATAATATCTTTACCTTTTGATAAGCTGTCAGTCACATTTTCCTTTTGAGATCATTGACTCCTTTGAACACTTAGTKGTCTGGGGTAGAGTTTTGGCCCCATATTGCAAGCTCGGTTTTTAGTTGCAGTGTCTCATAAAGCATATTAAAATATATTAATATATTTTTAAATAGATATAATATTCCCAGTGTTAATTTTCCATACAAGCAGTTACTTTACTTGCCACAAGTATGTCACAAATGTAACAGAAGCATTTGATCCTGAAGTGGGAGTAATGATCCATGAGAGAAACTGTCACTCTATCTCACGCACTGAGTAATATCCACACTAGGAAGGAATTTCTGAATGAGTCCTTCAAAGTAGAGGGGTTCTTTGACTTTGGAAATCAACTCTTCCAATTAACGACTGGACCACTGCATTYTAAAGGCCAGCAGTACCTATTTTCTAGTTCTTATTACGGTTTCTTTTAAGAAGTTGCATTTCTTCTGCTTTATCATCTTATTTCTTTTCTTCACTGCTTGAACTATGCAGACAATCCTGAGCATTTCCCCTTGGAAGCTGAGATGGGATAAGGCAACTTTATCTTGCTTTTGATAAAACTACTGTCGTTTTTGTTCTGACAACTGAAAATAGTGTTATGTCTGATCAGGTTACAAACACTAAGGAATGTTTATGCGTGTGCGCTGCTGCTTGGAAATACAATGGGAATGTTAAGTAGAGTTTCAAGTGTGTATGTTAACTGAGAGAGGGAGGGAGGGCAAAAAAGAGGAGTTCAGGGAAAAGTTAGCTCTTCTAACTGATGTGTGAAGCTTGCTGTAAGGGTGGAAGACAGTATGATCCGCCGGGTGATTGCCAGCACTGACAGGGCTGGACCCRAGAGGTTGCAAGGCTCTGGGTGCTCAGGAGGGACTGGGATATCAAATGACACTGAGCACACACTGCAGGCATAACTGGGGACTTTGTTGTCATTCTCAAACTCTGCAAGTCTTGCTGCTGATTTTTTGTGGAAGTAAAAAATTTTCCAGATCTGTATTAAGCGTACATTTCCACYGCAAACTTGTGACAGAAAAAATTATTATTGTTCTTCAGTTATTCCTATGTTATATCAAGCAGCAGTAATCTGCAAGTAGCACTCATAATCTCACCATTGTCTCGCTCAATTTTCTTTACTAAAAAGGATGTTGAAAAACTAGAGCTCAGAAAAAAGCTCTAAGAAAGCTCAGAAATAATCTGACTTGTGAAAATATGCCTTATTGTGAATAACTTAAGGAGCTAGATCTACTTTGCTTACCAAAGGCAATGTTTAGTTTTTAGGAATAATTTTAGCATGATATGTATATATACTCAAGGATAAACTATCTGCTAATGCAGRGCTGCTGAATTTTGCCAAAGTGTGATAAAATCCAGAAACTGCAGACATGCTAAAATATTTACATTTGTTAATTTTGAGTGTATCTCCTGCTTTAGCTKTAGCCATGGGGGATATAACAATTGGAACATGTTGCAAAATTGTGGTCATTTCCCTATCCTCTTGTCTTTCAGTCCATTCTCAGGCAATCTTTTAAATCATAAGTATTGGCTCAGCTAAAGGTACTGAGGAGAATGCAGAAATCACTGAGGCAAAATTCTGTGCACTGGGATAACAGCGATGAGGTTAGATGAAGATAACGTACCTGCAAAGTGTTCTTAYGTAGATTAATATCTTTCCTAAAACAAGAGTGAAAATGTTCCTGTCTGCTCTTGGCCCTTTTCCARTCTACTTGAAGTAATTTGAACTGCATTAAAGAGAAGAGAATGATTGCAGCTATCTTAAATGGATGTTAGATAGGGCTCAGTGGCCATATCTGTATGAATAAATAAAATGGGACTAGGGAGTGAGCTGGAATATCGGTGTCCAGTGCTGACTGTGCAGTCACTGCCTAGATGTTAGTGGGCACTTGGGCATGTTTTTATCAGTGCCAGCTGGAGACTGTGGCCCTGCAGGGCTTGGAGAAGAGTGTATAGCAGAGCCCCTTCCGGAGCAGGCAGTATGAACAAGACTGCAGCAAAGGTTGTCTCTTTTCATCTTACYCTGTTTTCCCTCTGTATTCTACAAGGATCAAACTCTCAAACTCTGCCATGTTGGGTACTATGCAACACATCTCCTCAGTTCTGAGAACACTACTTTGAGCAGCAGCTCACAGCCTTCAAACAGCCTTTCATGTGTATTTGAACTGGGGAAAATAATGCACTGAGAAAAAAAGGTTGGCTTCAGCCATAGGAAAATCCTACAAGGCCTGGAGAAGACTAGGACATGTCCTTTGTAGCACGGATGCACTCAGGCTTTGCCATTTGACCGAAGAGCCAGAGAATGGTCCCTGACCCTGTTTATTTTTTGAATATCTATACTATTTGCAAGTATAGATGCGGTCACCTGTGACATCCTCATGCCCAGATTGTTGCTTTGGTTCATGTCTCCACCACCAAAGATACCTGCAGAGTCCCCTATTCAAGTTGTCATCCTCTATGTGTTGAAGGCATAAGGGCTAGAGGACTTCCGACAGTGTGCAGAAAGTAGGTGTGTGAGAAATTCCATTTTGTATTTGTTCCACCAAATCCCATATGTCATTTATTAACTATATAGTAGAATGGACTATGGAAAAAGTTTATTTAAAAACAAATCATGTTATTTTAATAGGAAACATGTTTAGATGTGGCTGCTGGGACAGGTGAAACATAGCAGGTTGGCAGAGTAGCAGCAGTTCTTCATATGCTTTGCCAGCTCATGTCCTACTGACAAACTTTACCAGCAGTGCTGAGTTTCTAAAGCTACAGCTGTCCAGAGGCTTTAAGGGAAGCATCTTTTTCTCCTTTTGTATTTCAGTGTCGTTTTTCATTTGTTTTATCATTTGTGTGTGATCCTGTGATCAGAAGGACTTATTTTTAAACCTTCTTACCCAAAGCTGGGGCTGATGCTTGGCTCAGTTTGACTTGGTGATCCTTGCAAGGTTATTGGGTATTGTGTGCTGGTAGCTAATGCTCCTAAAAGGAACATTATAATTTTGAGGAAAAGGGCAGCTTGCTTTTGTAAAGGTAACCTTACTTCCTGCATCTGGACCTTCCTTCTTCCTAGTATATAACATGTTATAGCAATCAAGTCCTGCAGGAGTGCCATGTGCTCAAYTGCTCTTGCTAGCTAAAAAAAAGTGCTGTGTATTTCACTTGCCCAAAGTACTGCTCTGATACAGCTCTCAAAGCGTCTCAACCTGGTACTGCAAAGTTCAGACTCCTCGCTTGCCTGTTGGCATGCAGATGGCTAAGCTAGTTCAAGGAAGCAGACAGGCAAATAGCATATTTGCATTTGTTCAGCATTGTTCCTGCCTTATCTCCTCATGGAGTCATTCCTTGCCAGATAAAAGAAGCAGAGAAGCGATACAAATCTTAACAAAGTATGTCTGTGAGGCAGATGGTATCAGGAGAATGACCCATGACTTCAAAGAGTTACCTACAGTCAGTTTAGCATGTTCTTTGCTTGCAAAGCACTGAGCACTGTTAATACCTGTCTTAGAGCAATTTGAATGTTTTTTCCTCTGTTGGTGCATTTTTTTCTGTCTGAAATACCAGTTTTAGAAATCAATACTGAAGAAAAAAAGGCAGAATGAACCATTTCTGTAAATAGCAGAATTGGGTATCTGATGGAGAGTGAGCACTGGAGTTGCTCTTTTTATCACAAAAGTTACTTAACAAATGACTTCATTTGTACCTCTGGTTACTGTTTAAAGCACACGTGATCTCTCCTAAATTCATATTTTTTGGCAAGCAGTGAGCTTGAAGTTTTTCATTTGAAATATGTTAGGAAGGTTTGTGAACAAATCTCCAAAGAAACAAACAAAAAAAGTAGCTAAAAGAATTTGAGACAATTTAACTATCCCCAGCATACTTTTCGTGTTGAGGAAGAAAGTGAATTGATGAATATAGAGAATTCTGAGACAGTCTCTTTTTTTTAAATCTGCTTTTACACGCTGTTTTCGTGGATGACTATATTGTACAATTAGTATACCTCTACTGTTCAACCGTATAAGAAATATTTACTGGAAATAAAAGATAGAGCTTAAGGTCAAAAATGTGTAAATATTATAATGAGAGTATGTTTCACAGTTCCTAACAATTTCTTTCTTCAAGGGAATATTTTTGCATCCAAAAATAAAATTTGGAAGTTTGTACAATGTGCACATTAGTGTGCACACACACAAATGCACAGACACAAAAGTGCAAATGACAAAGATTCTGTATGAATTGTCTATTCTGTTTTCCTTTCCCACGCTGAAATACACTGAATTAATAGTCAGAGTTCTGCTACAGTTAATACTTGCCTGGAAAATTGCCACATGTAAGAATTCACTGACCCAGAAATGGGAGAAACAAAATCAATCAGTGAGTCAGTGACAACAAATCTAACAAACCTCTGAGCACTGCTAGCATGGATGATATTCTCTACTCACAGGTTCAGCCTTAATGATAACACTAGTATGGAGACAGAATTGGAAAGAGCACGTCGTGTCTTTGCCAGCTCTTTTTGCATGTTCTGCGATGAGTGGAAGCAGATTTGGGTAAACAAAATTCTCAATGCTAGTTCAGCTGGCAGAACCRTCTTAGAAGCTTTGTAAAAGGAGGACAACAGCCTCTGTGCTTAATACCTTGTGAAATTAAATGACAGCATCCTCAACATCTTATTCCTCTCTTCTTTTCCTTAGTTCTTTTATTTTACTTTATTTTATTTTTTTGGCCATGCAAAGTGATTTGGAAAACATGCAGGAGGACAGGTAGGTATTTAGCATGAATGCATATTCAGTATGCAAACTACTATAACATATCCAGAAGCATCTTTCTGAAAAATACCAGTTCTAGTAATCTTTAAATAAGCAGTAATGCAATGTAATGCACCTGTATAGTTAAGCATGACTAGCGACAATAATTCGTCAGATGGTAGTGGAGATATTGAAGAACTGGAAGTATTTAAATGACAGACTTTAACAGTGCTGTAAACACATAATAACCAGTAAATAATAATAGCCAGAAAATGGAGCAAATTAGTTGTGTGAGTAAGAATACAGTAATTGCAAATTAACATGTTAAATGCTACAAAAATGAAAACATACCATTGTAAAAAGTCAAATAGGTGTTTTTATGCACATAAAATTTCTCCCATCCAACCTAAAGGAAATAATAGTAGTGGCTCTTTGGCCATGAGCTTGGGCAATGTGGCATATAAACAGCACACATTTATATGTGATTTTTTTTTCCCTCAGTGAAACTTTCTTTTTTTTTTTCCTTCTTTCTTTTCTTTCTTTCTTTTTTTTTTCCTAGCTGAAATGTACTCTTGCTGTTCTCACTGTTTCCTTTAAAGAGAGAATGAGCAAGGTTCTCTGCCTTGGTGAATAACCATGTACTCCTGACACCTTTTCATTTCTTTCTCTTGGTCTTATTCTTTCTATGGTAAATTTTGAGCAGCCATGTGCTTTTCCCTGTGCTGAGTAGAGGCTAATGCAAGATAAATAAACAAATGACTGGTTAATTTTGCAGTTTCAGTGCAAAATGATTGGTGACTCAAATATTGGAGAAATGGAATATCTCTTCTTTCTCCCTTTCCCTGCTCAGAAATGTTGATTCTTTTGAAGAAACAAATGCATCTCTGAATTTTTCAACTTTTGAGGAAAAGAACTAATTGAATTGAGTGCCAGCATAAATGTTTCACATGAGACAGTACATGTGCATGTGCCAGGAAAAAGCATTAAAGTGACAGTAGGTGGCTGAATTCATCAAAAGAAATCAAATTTGATGTACATTGAATTATTATAGCAATGCGTTAACTTTTTTTTATTGTGACTAGAAGGGGAAGAGATCTATCAGTATGCAAATTGACTTCATACTAAACCAAACACCTTCCAGTAGGCAAAATTAAGCTGTATGGATGAAGGTTGTACTCCCATTTGAGTTCAAAGGGTTACTTTGAAGTACTCTGTAATATATGAAAGGAAATGGTAATGGATGAGTAAAGAGCAAACCTCTAGTGGTGCTGAGCTGCAGGAAAGATAGGATATGTTGGTACATTTTATTAAGTAATTAACAGTAACTTTTGACCAGATGTTGTTAAAAAATGTGCTACTATATATATAAAGTATCTACACTAGCGATGCTGATAACTGGAGAATACAAACAAAAGGAGCAGAACTGGGATGAGAGGCAGCGGTAACACTTTGTGGGGCAAGAGGACTCCTATATTCAGAAAGTGCTGCRTAAGGCTGATGGGGCCTTATTGAGGGCAGGAGCTCCATGAGCAGGCAACATTGAGAAGAAGCCAGCGATGAGGTGGAATGAACTGTATGTCAAAGGAAACTTTGCAGGGGAAGTGAGCCCTGGACTCCATGCGCTGCTTGGCCCATGTCTGACAAAGACGAAGAAGAGACAGAAATCAAAAGGCTGTTAGGAGCCTTTACGGACTCACCGATGTTAAAAGTTAGAGACGGCATCACCATGTGTAGCCTGAATGTTTCTATTTTAAGTGTCAGAGAAGTATTTCTTCTTAGTTTAATGTTCAGGAAACCTATGGAATAGTACTGTGTGGACAACTGAGTGGCATATGAAATACAGCCCGCAGTCATAGGATGTAACTCTGTTCAACACAGCACGCTTACCTGTGGACTTGTCACGGTATCTCTATAGCCCTCCGGATTCATGTGTTTCAATATATCAGTATAACCTTTCTTGTGCCATTTTGAAGCAATACATAAGTGAGCAGCAYAACATGGGTGGCATCAGAGTCGTACAGGGTTCTACTTCTTCAGCTGGCTTGGAATATGCTTCTGAGCTCAGTTTTTGTGAAGAAAAGATGACAGACTCGTCCAGCTCTGATTTTTAAAAGCTGTTGCTTACAACACGCCAGATTCTGCGGGCAGCAAACTTCCTGCGGCGACAGTTCTGCGTAGAGCACAGAGTCCTCATCCCATTTCACTACCTGTGCCGGCAGCTGGGCAGGCCTGTTGCTTGTGATAATTTAAAACAAATAATTAAATTAACTTGTTTTAACGGCATCTGCTTTGGGGGATAGTCAGATTATTTTCCTATTGCAAATAGTAATCTCTACATTTGTGTGTTGTCACATCCAGGTCTGTGGTTTTATTTTTTGAAAAACGGCAAATCATTCTGCGATAATAATAGGTTTGGAAGCATCAAGGTTATTTGTGGCTAGTGAAGGGMACCACCTTCTAGTTATTTCTGGTGTGTATCTGAATTCATTAAAACTGCTCCAGCTCTACTAAGAATGATAAGCCCCTTCCCTGTTTTTATTTATTTTTAGAAATGACTGTATGCCCGCTTGCTACAGAGATCTGAGTACCTGGACTTGTGCCTCTAATAATTTCACTGACTAGGCACTTGGTCTGTGTGGCAACACAGGTTAAATACAGCTGTTACTGAGTGGTTTAATCATTTTTCATATTACTCAGTCTTGCATTTTAAATGGTACTGACAATATAGAATATTATCTTTCATGTTTGGTGGGTAGTGTTGCTCAAATAACATTTCATGATCCAAGCAAAACTGACAAGAGCATAACAAAGTACAAATAGAATATAAACATTCACTGACCATGAACTGAGTGTGCATAGCGTACAGTTTTATGATGGAAGTCCTTTTGGTTGTTACAAATGGTTTACAAATTTCAAAATATTTCTCTTGCTTAATGAAAAATACCTCATCAAACATACTCTTGGTCTAAGATCAGTGCACATTTAAGCGATAGTGAGTTAAGTTAGCAGGGCTTAAGGATGGAATGTAATGCTCACTTTGGAATTTCCTTTTTCTGGCATGATTTAATATAATTGGCAAAAATAGTGTGTAAACGGCAAGCATCAGGAAGGTGTTTAGCTCTTTTCATGCTGTAAGTGAACCTTAACTATGCTCAGGGATTTGGATGACTTAATTGGCCATTTTTTCCAGGGTAGCTCTAGAACTTGGGTATGTCCAAAATTAGAAAKGGTCCAGCTGTGGAGGGAGTCAAAATAAGAAGAAAAGAGGTCACTCACTCAAAAGCTGAATTTGAACAAATAAGGGAGGGGAGAGATGCTACATCTATGTGCATTTTGTTGCAGAGGAATCAGTAGGGAATYGAGGACATAGAGACTAAGCATTCAAACTGTCTCTCTTCACTGAGGGCCAAGTGACACATTTTGATTTACCTGCTAAATAGAGGCTTTTTCTTATCTCTGAACCTTTAAATAGATATACAGTGCTGGAAAAGCAATGTTTGAAATTTCAGACTATTTTCTGTTCAATATTTGCTCTGTACCATCAGTCCCATTTTTTTGGTTCTGTGTAACAAATAAAACAATAACAACATAGTGATGCGCTGCCAAGAATAAGATGTAGTGCTATTGCAAACAGCAGGAGCAAAGGGGGTGGTAAGCACTGTGCTCCTGGGCAGTCCTGAGGAAGGCTCAGAAGTCCCAGCCTGTCTAAGGGAGCAGTGCACATGTGCAGCCTAGACTAGGAGCTGTTATCTGTGCTGGGTACTTGCAGGGGACTGACATGTTTAATATCAYTTTCAGTCTGCAATTTATTTATGCTCAGCTAAAATGAGTAGCTGGCCAAAGAGAATCCAGATTGTCAGGACAGGGCCATATTTCCATGTCCTACCAAGACCTCCCTCCTCACTTCCCTCCTGCAGGGAAGGGACCTTATGGCAGGGTCCTACCCGTCCTTTCTTTATACAGGTGTGCTGCAATGTCTCCCTGTCCGTCCAGAAGTCTCTCTGTCCCTGGGCAGGCACAATCAGCATGTGGTTGTTCCACACTGTTAGCAGGCTGAAGAAACTCCTTTATAAAGCTATGCACTGGCATAGGTGTGTGTGTGTGCACACCTTGCCCTTGGGGTATGCTCGCACTTTTTTGGGGGGAGTAGCTGAGTGCAATTTCAAGCTCCTTCCCTAGAATATAAGGATGTCAGTTTTAAAGAYGAACAAACATGAAAGCCAGCTCCGTGTACAGAAAAGCACAGGGCATCATGTGTGGCGAGGGGTCCTGTGTATTTTGCTGCTTATCGCTGTGTGCCTCCTTACTCTCTACATTTCTGCTTTCTTTGTGTTTACGGTCTCCCCGGCTCATTAACTCTGCCGTGCCGTCTTACTTGGCTGGTGGTGACAGGCTGTCAGCCCGGCGTAGTTTTCCCCGTTAGAGAGCCCYGTTAGTGACAAACACTGACTCATCGCCAGGCACCGGTCCAAAGTCACCATTRCGAAAATCTGAAAGCCAGCCTCCGCAGCTTCCCTCGAAGGATGGCCCTAAACTCCTCTGGCTCTCGCCCTCCCCTCTTTCTGTCTCTTCTACTCACTGCCGCTGCCACGACTGCAATCCCCGCTGCGACTGAACTGCAATCTCTCGGTGGCAGCGAGCACCACGGGCGTGCTCTCTCGCCGGGTTAAGCCGGAGCAACGGGGCGAGCTGCTCTGGGCTTGTCGGAGGCTGTACTACACAGCAGCCATTAATGGGTGTTTATTCGCCTTCTTTTTTCTATTTCCCAGGTGTATTTAATAGTTTGTGCCAGAAGCCAGGCCCTCTACAAATATCCCCCTTCCCCACRTGTTGGTTGTAAGCCTGCAGGCGACTCGGAGTCGACAAGAAGAGGGCTGCAGCTGCATGCTTTGAGCACCCCTAGGAAAGGTTACAGATCAGGACGTTGTGGCTTGGGAGGTGTGTAACTGGTGTGTACCTGCAGATAGCAATGCAATTTATAGCATCTGAAAAAAAAATCCTAAAACTTCATCATGGTCTGTGTCCTAAATAAAAATCAGCTGCTCCTTGTGTCATGATCCCTTTAGTGTATCAGAAAACAGTGTATCAAGTTGATGGGAAGAACCTAGAGGAGGTGAACAGTGTCACTTGGCAAGGGAACTAATTTTATTTTGGAAAGAGAGTTGGAAAAGGAAGGTCACGCAGTACAAAGATGGGAAGAGACAGCAATTACATTTTGACAATTAATTAACAGACAGCCAATCTATACCCTGAGCTTTCCTACAGACCCTTAGTTGGGAGCAGAACCCGTACTTTGCAACCTCAGACCTTCCAACATGAAATGCTAGCTATCAGAGAGTAGGACAAATCACCAGTGTAGGACACCTGTGTCGTCACCCTAGTTGATCAATTTAATACCTTAATTAATTATTGACAGATTCTGATACCTCCATTGCTTTCATTTTTGAAATGTAATTTCAATTAATTATCAGTAGAGTAYAATTGTTTACTTGAAAGAAGAGGAGGAAAAGGAATTAATGATTCAGATCCTGTTGAAAAGCATTTAAATGAATATTTCAGAGGACTTTGTTTAAAAAAAACAAGCAAAACATTAGACGCATTATAAAAATGCAAGAAATGATGGTAAAGAGCACTAAGAAAGAAAGAGGGGGTGATTATGAGGCAAAGAGCATTTTAACAAATGGAGCTCTGTTCTCCACAGAAGGCCTGCTTCTTAACCTGCATCTGCAGGCAGTAGTGATGGGAGAAATTAAATCACTTTTTTTTYYCCTCCTCCCTCTGACTTGCTCCCTGAGGACTCAGAGATGTTTAATTTGATATGCTTTTGAGTCTTCCCTTCCACCCTCTGAAATCTCCAGGGATATTTTATTATGCAAGACTGTTAAAATTTCRATGTTGTTAACTTATGTTGCTAATCTATTACCGCAGCTGAGCTTGTACCTCGCTTTCTTCTTCAAAAGATAAGGCAAATAGAGGACTCAAAACACAGACAAACACAGGTTTTTATAGGCAAACTAGAAGTAAATAGAGGTTTCAGTAAGCAAACATTTCTGCAAGCTCCCGAATCTGCTTCTGCATGGATCAGTGGGTTAACTAAAGCCTGTGAGGAGGCTCTCAGTTGCATGATGGTTGTGACAGGTATTAGGAAGGAAAGCGACAGAGACACAAAGAACTGCCATCCAGAATGGCACAAGGTTGATGCTTACAAAATGCGAGAAAAACCTGAGCTTAGATGGAAAAGTTACCCAGTGTTTACTATCATTTTATAGGCATCAGTAAATCAGTTGGATGCTCAGACTTTCCTCCTCGAACTTATGTATTTATATATATATATATATTTATCCATCCTTGATCATTCTCCCCTGAATGGGGAAAGGAAAGAGCTAAAACTAAAACCAGCAAAAGAACCCTCCTTGGATGATCGTGAGCACATCCYGATGTCTGTAACTTTTCAGAACAATTGGCAATACCAGGAGATTCAGCGTACAGGACACTCTGAACGCTCTTGGCCGAAACAGTATTCAAGTGGGCATTTCGTTACAGGAGGAGTTGATCGTAAGCAGGAAAATGATGTGCTGTAGAAATAAGCCTGGTGAAGTTGGCAGAAGCAGCCTTAGTTTTGAAAAGCTGGCAGAAACTGCCCTTGCTGCAATGAAGACCTGCTCGGATGGCAGTGGAACATGAGCCCCGTTAGCCATTATTTTTAATTCCTTTGCATCCTTACGGGAAAGGAGAGGAAGCAGTATATCTGGCACATAGTATGCTTGGGAGCAAGCAGGACCTAAGACCTGTATAAAAATTCCTGTATTATGTGGGCCTCAGGTGTGGAAATTTGCCATCAGTGTATTTTACCTTAAATAAAATGGAGGATTCAGGGGAATTGTATAGGAAGGTGAGCAGCAACATCTTGCCCATAACCCTGTGAAACCTTGCATATTCAGTTCCAATCCTTGGATTACAATTTCACAATTTCAAGTCTTGACACTCTGCTGAGTCTCGTCCGTTGTGAATGCACAGTGGAGCCGTACGAAACCTAGAGAGAAATCTGGAGATAGGGAAGTCGGGGCTTTGGATAACTGGGAAGACCTGAGAACTGTTCTGAGTTTACGAATAAGCATATTACCTGCGCTTTCATTAAAACAGTTTATCAGCAATGACTGGCACTTCATTATTTTCCTTACTGCTCAGAATTGCCACCTCACTGACACGAATAAATGGTCCTATGGTTATTCATACTAAGGTGGTAAAAACCTGAACAGACCAAGATTTCTGTTAACGTATCAGCTTCCACAATGTCATTATTATTTATTTGTATTATAAATAATACAAATACAAAGCCTTATATTTTTCCTATATAGCAAGCTCAGAAAAGCTCAGAAAATATCACTGCCTGACTTTATATTCATGTTTCATTTTCAAGGCTAAGCTCACAGGCTAGAAAATTATTAAATAATGAAGCTTTAGCTTTAGAAGCAGTACTGCTGTATGGGAAAGACTCAACAGCAAGTTTTGTGAGTATGGATCAGAACATGCAACATTTATGAGCTTATGCTTCTTTTGGGGAAGAGTCAAGGGAAAGGAAGATGTGCCTCGTCCAGAGACTAGAAAGAACTCCTTTATTTGCCTTCCTTAATTCTCTGGGGGGTTGAACCTAAATGGATATACAGGCTTCTTTCTTCTTATGCACTCAAATGTTTATAATTTTTAATTGAATTGAAAGGTTCTTCTGGAAATGAATGGTTCATAGGTTGCAACCAGTAAGCTTGCTGGGGAGAATGCAGAGAGAAAAAAAAAATCAGTATTTGAACTCTTCTAGCTATGGTGATTGTTCAGTGCGACTGTTTTTTTTCTGGAACATTTCAATAAAGAGCCTATCTCTTTTGTGGTAAGACTGACTTGCAAATGTATTGGTTTGAAGAACCAGGAATAAATGAAATCTGCAAAGGTTTCTTTTTCTTGTTTGAGTTTATTCACCTGCCCCCGCCCCTTCCATTTTCATGCTGCAATGCCAGCAAACACTCCACTACAGTAAAATCGAAACAGCTTGGGCAGAGGAATAAATGAAAACAAACAGAAGGCCAGTAGTTGTATTTATTCCTGCACACATTTGTTTTCTATCTCTCCTTATGCTTTCTTTATATGTTTTTCAGCTGTTTCCATCAGGTAGTATATTATCTGATGCAATGTCATTATATTGTAGAAATTGCAGCAGTTCTACACTTTTCTAGATGTCATCCTGCCAGATATGTGAGCCTACAGCAGTKTGCAATTGTTACCCTTTCTGGTGTRCTCAAAATATCTTCTGGTATTCATGTACAGACATGAAAGATTGCTTCACATAGAGATGAATTGAACTAGCTTGTCATACTTATAAAAATCAATGTATTTTTGGAACGGGTAGACATACGAAGAATAAACCAGAATCTGGGGATTCTCAGCTTCTTATAGTGCTGTCAGAGCTCTGAACTATTACGATAGAAATCATGGGTCTCAAGGTGAGCGCAGTCAGTATGTCCTGCATTTTGGTAGAAAGGAATCACCAATTAGGCAGGGTGGGATTTGGGATTCTGCTCGTGAAGCCTACCCTTGGCACGCACGCTGCACTGCGTGACATGTGCCGTGACACCAGACTGTGATTAACTGCTGCTTTTCTCATGGCTCAGAAATAAACATAACTTTCTGAAAAATAAAAAGCCTTTACCTCTGCTCTTCCCCTTTCTCTCTAAGTCTCTGCAGAACAAGTAAGTTGGCATATTTCATCAGCACTGTGTTTTCTGTTAGTTAATACCCCYGCTATTTTACAGTGGTAGTGAATGCACAAATTCTGCAGAGCATCTAGGAAAAAAGGCTCACCTGCAGTATGCTCTGTTATTGCTTCCTGCCTASAGTAAAACTAGAGGCAAGCTGAAAACAGGGAAATAAGCAAATAATGTGTATTATGGGAGAAAGCAGTTTGTTGCAACAGATGTATCCCGTTAGTGCTGTGATGACATTAGATGCTAGGATATTCCTCTTTAACTAGATCATAAATTTGACTTTGCTAAAGGATTTATCAGCAGTGACGTCCATGTCCCAGTAGTTTCTTTATGGGTTGCAATCACAACTTAGGCTTCCCTTCAAAGACATCTTTTATCAAGAAATTGGAACTGGGTAGTCTTGTAAATTAGGATTGGAGAGTGAAGCTTGATTTTTGTTACCTTCCYCCTGTTGATAAATGTTCTTTCTTTTAATCTAGCTAGCAGGCAAGGAAATGAATTAAACATTAGCTGAATTGGTGAGCTAAATGTTGAAATACTTTCCTTCCAGAGGTGAAAAGCATTTCGCCTAGCAAGTGTCTAAACAACCATTTGGTTGGTCAAGATTAAAGTTGAATTGGATTATTCTGTTTTATTAAAAATGAAAGAAACCTGCAATGTTCTTTTTTATTGATTATCTTTTCCATAGCAATTATTTCCCTATAAGCACCTCATTCTCTAGCTGCAAAATACGCAATTACAAATGTCATTTTACATTCTTCAYGGGAAAAAGCAGACAAAAGCAGAGAGATAAGAATAACCACTCCAAACTTAGTAATTACTCAATTAAAGAAAATGTTGGATACTGGCAGAATTACCTATCCATAACTTCTGAACTATTGATARAAATTTTGAGTATTTATCAGACTTTTAATTTGGTAGGTGAATCCCATGTTAACACCGTTGTTTAAACTGTATGTTTTTGCTTGTATAGCTGCCTACCACARTGGAAATGAGGTCCATGGTGGGGGATTTGCTCTTAAGTAGGATCTTGCTGCTCCTGTGTTTGCAAACAGCAGTAATTTCAGTTGAGTGACATTTTAAGGTGACAGTTGTCAAGTTAGGTAATTACAGATCTGGACAGAGGTAAAATACATGTGACTTTTTTCTCCCCCAGACAACCAATTTTCATGGCGAATTTTCTGTACAGAAGAGCTCAGTTGACACAGTAAAGATTCTGTTATTAAATAATTAAATTTCTCAATATCTTTATAGACTAGAGTGCTGAAAGGCAAAATTGAAGTGTTGAGGTGAGAGAGTAAGCAAGCTGAAGATGCCATGTTAGTACAGAGTTAGTACAGAATCCTTCAATTTTGCCGTATCTAGAGCAGGATAATTGGATAACCTAGKATTGTAGATGTGACATAAAAATTATAACTGGAATGGCTACTTTCATAGTAGATGAGCACAGGACTCCCTTTCTTTTCCCCATGTGATGCATTACTGGAGAGTTACTAGAAGTGGTTCTCTGACCAGGTTCAGTAGGATTCTTTCTAGTTTRTTTTCTTCTCTTATCACTTTGCCAGGTTTGACTCCTTCAGCTTTTGCAAGTCCCTTTGCTTTAGAAAAGCCAAAGTGATGGAAGCTGCAGTGGGTTTCTCTTGGAACTGGGGCTAATTTTCATGCCGTAAGAATCCAGGGCAGGATAAAGGTAACAGTGGAAAGCGTAGCYGATCTATGCACGAGGCTGTGCATATTAACACTGTGGCCCCTCCTTCCAGACAGGATTAACTCTGCCAGAGCCTATGGCAGTGTTTTTCCCAGCAAGAAAGTGAATCACAGTGCCTCACTTCTCTATGGGCATATGGGAAAGGTAGCTTCCAATTAAGATATCAGACAATATCTCAGAGAAAACACTTGATGCTTATACATAAGGGAGAGCTCTTGGCAGCTGCATAACAATACCTCCTCAGTCCATTGCCTTTTGAAGGGGAAGCACAACTTTCCTTCTTATCCTTATCTGAACTGTGCTTATGAGACAAGAAACATGCTTTCTGCTTTTATTTTCTCCTGTACTCAACATAATCTGATAAAAAATGAAACAATCAAAATCCATCACCTGATGTGGAGAAGTGTCTTTTACTGTCTTACTGAGCTCTCAGTTTTACAGCTGCCTAACCACTATTTTCCTTAGGAGTTTTTTTCTTGAATCTGGCTGGTCTTTCCCCTCTGAGTGAGAGATGCCCCCATACTGTTTGATGTGGAGACGTGGTCTTCTAGGCCTTCATATCTTCAAGTACATGGGCTATTTCTAAAACTCTTTTGTATATTTCCTTTTGAACATTCTCCCTGGAATGGGTTATKTTTTAAAAGGCTGTAGCTATGACCCCTCTCACCCTGGAGAGCGTGTTTACCATGCCCAGCCCTTTTTGCTGTTGGCTCTTAAAGTATGTTGTGAGCTACAGGACTGTGAGGACCAGGTGAGTGGTATGGCTCTGTCCGTTAACATGTGGCCTTATGTGTCAGGTTCATCCTTTTGCATGAGACTGGTTGCTGCATGATGATGCCCGAGGAACAGTTCTGTTGAGCATATGAGTGGCCCCGGAAAAGTTAGGTGTATRCAACTAGTGTGTTCATGCTCTTTACACAGGCATGTTTCCCTGATTTTTTTCTCTTCTACGCTTGACATAAGTATCCAGGCAACATACTTAATCCTGCACTCATCAGCCTACTCTAAGGGCTTCTTTATGYAGGGGGCTAAACCATCATCCCTTCTTGTCAATGGTCTGTACAATCCTAGGATTAGAGAATGGCCTGGAAAGGATCTGGGGAGATCACCTGGCCCATCTCCCTGAGTGAGTATAAGATCACCTAAGTCTATGCTGCTTCTGAGAGTTGTTAGCCCAACGCGTTGTTAATGTGAAGGAGAGACCACACGAGCCTTGGGCTGCCTGTTCCTGCCCTGTGCACCTTCTTCCCTATTGGATTGTTCTCCCTAACCTGAACCTAAATCTATATTGGTGCAATTTAACCCCCCTAGTCCTTATCAAACCTATGGTGGATGTGGCAGAAATTTTAGATATTCCTCTTCCTATCTGCCTTTTACACATCTTAAAAATTTGAAAACTACTGTTTTGTCTTTTGAAGTATTTTCTTTTTTTAAACTGAACAACTACCACACCTTCAGGCTTTCTTCTTATGTCCTATCTTCTGGACTTTCTAACTTTTTCATTACTGTCATCCAGAATGTCGTGTTGTGCTTGATGTATTAGATACCTTTTGATCCAGATCAGTTCCCTCAGCATTTCATTAACAAGTTTACAGGAAGCGTGCCCAAATTTGGGTATGTCTTCAGGAAAAGCAGTGAGAGAGGCCAATGTACTTATTGATATCTGCAGTTATTTCTGATGGTGTCCCCAAACCCTGCTATGCAAGTACCTCAAACCCGTACCCAGCTGAATGCTGTTGCTTGTGCTTGTTGTATACCCCAGCACAGAACAGTTGATGCTATGCTGTTGTAAAAACATTTTCTTTCTAGGGTGGTAATAGCCCGGCAAAACTTCATCTGGTACTTCCTGCTCTAACAAACTTACTAGTGGCATTTCAATCTCTTGCCATGTGCTGCAGAGTCTTCAGTACAGAATTATTGTGTAAATACCTTGCCTAGTACTTTGAGAAGTATGTAAAGATGTTGCATGCCTTTCTTCCTTCATTCCCTCTGGTCCAGCACCTAATATAAAGCATTTTCATTCTCTCTTTTTGAATTCTCCAACATTTTGATATGAGAACTTTCAAGATAATGGGCAGAAACATGCTTTGTACTAAACCATCACAGTGGATGGAAATATTGAGGATGCTCATCATATAAGATAGCCCTGGTTTGAACTAATGTTACACTCTTTTCAGCAGTCTTTGTGTGATGACTTGGATTCAAGTTGAGGTCCAAGAGGTTAATGTGTAACTGTACTGTGAATAACCATATCTGCCTCTTAAGCAGAGGAAACTATAAAGGAAACAATGAAAAACCATTTATGGAAGCCTACTGGGTGATTAGGTAGGCCATAGGTTTGAATTAGATTTAAACTCATAATTTTAGAGCTTTGGGTGTATGAGTCAAGCCTGCCATGAAGATAAAGCACTTTGTATCTTCAGCAAGACAGAGGCAGGCTGTACAGAGATGTATCATGGTAGTTCAACAGGGAATTCATTGCCCGGCCTGCTACGAGCAGTCAGGATTCACTTGGATGACCGGCAATCTATCTGATAATCAGAAATAATCATGACAGAGATTTTTAGCAAGGCTGATTTTTCAGATGATATGTGGCCAAATGTGATGGGGTTTTGTCTAGTTTCTARGGTATTTCTGATGAAAATAACAACAAGCTATCTTCTGCTTCAGTTTGATGGCTGCATCGGCTGCAAAATTCCCTTCACTGTATATTTTTACACTAATATTTTATTTAATAATCTGCAGAACTTAATCCAGCTCTGTAAAATAAAAGACTGATGATATTTTGACTTTTTTCAGCTGTAGTGCCTTGCATCTTAAAAAGATAGTAATATGGGAACAAAAAGTGTTTGTTTTTGCTTTAGCTCTGCTATTGACAAATGTTCTGTCTTTGCTTCAGGAGAAAGACATGAATTAAACATTAATTGAACTGTATTGACTGCCAACACGTAGAAATCTTATTGCAGATGTTAGAGAGTGCAGAAGACTGCAGGGCGGATTGCTGTTTCTTCATTGATTATTTCAATTGTAAAAAAAGACTTGTTGACAGAATGCTGTTCTTATGTGAGTAATATTTACTTCCCATAATTTTGCAAAGGATGTGAGAAGTATGGGAATGACAGTGCATAGTGTATGTTCTATATAACACTATGGGATAGGAAATACTAACCTCTCCTTCATGTCTCCTTTCATTCTAACTATATTGAGATTTTCAGCTTCTCCGAGAGAAAGATTGCATAAAAAAACATATTCTACTTGTGGCTGTGAATTTTCTTCCCCTTTGCTGTTTTATTTTGTTGGTGCCGTAAATCTGTGTGCCTTTTCTTTCCTGTGGCTCTTCTGTGTGTACAGTAATAGGCTTTCCAGTACCCATAGTAACGCATATTGAAGGTGACGGGCAAAGAATCCCAAAGCTGAGATTCTTGGCCTAGATGACTGCACTAGAATTTAAACGAAATCTACAGTAGACTCTGTATGAGAGACCCCTTAAGCACCGCGTCAGTGGATGAATGGAAGATTTTAAAATATGCTGTGACTTGAAGACTTTTATAATGTATCCACAGAAGGGGAGTCTGACTAAAGTGAAGCTTTTGCTTTTGGGGTTGGACAGCCAGCTTTTGCAAATAGCCTAAAAATAAATACARCTCTGAAAAATCATTAGTGCTCGGAGCAGGTGGGCAAATACTGCATACAAAACTATGAAACTCCCARAAAATGCACAGAAAGGATCTTCTGGATGAAAGTTTTACTTTTATCTTTGAGGGCTGTTACCCTTAACCCTGCATGACACAGGAGGATTTTAACACAATAACATGCACACAACTTTCATTGTTTCCCAATGCAAAGCAAGCCATTAAATAATGCTTTTTATGTCTTTCCTTTTAACATATAGATGAACATGAATACTGGAACTTCTTAAGGAATTTTGATATTGATAGTACTGAAAATTTAATATTTTTTATAATGGACAAATCCTTTGCAATCACAATATGAACAGATCTTACATTCTTTTCCCATTCAAATTGTGCCTATCAACCTCTTGCTTAAGTTACAACAGTGGGGAACAGGTGGATARTGTACTTTGAATATCTGTACATGTTTTTCATACTGCTGAGGCTGGATCTTTCTTTTTGTTTTTCCTTTCCTCACACCCCCACATTTTCTGATTCAATTCATTTCTTGCTGAGTTGCGGGAACGCTGGCCACAAGCACTTGCTCTTAGTCTCAGGCCAAGGACAATGAATGAACTTTAGTTCATTTAGTAGTTTAGTAGTGGACTTTAATCTCCTGGTACACCTCATGAAATCAAGTACAAGTAAACACCTGTAGGTATGAGAAGAAAAAACACTTTCTATTGTGCATGTCTGTGTTCAGTGAAGTCCATCTTCCAGGTCTGTCAGTAAGGCTGATCGCTAGTGATTTACTGATGCTGAAATTCAATGGGTTTGTGTACCCAGACTGCACTTGCTGTATCTCTGGTATATCTTTATTTTATCCAACCTGCATGTGCAATAATATTTAGTAATACAAATATATTCCTACAAAAGTACCACTTCCATAACATATTCATCTCAGATTTGCTGCTCTGGTTGATGGAAATAAATCCTCTGATACTGCATATGAAGATATATGAAGTTTTCTTCCCARACAAGATATTTTTTCCCCCTCTGTCCTACCTTATCTCCCCCCTCTCAGGAATCTGAGGATTGAGGCTTTGGTGAGAAAGAGCTACAAAGAAGGGTGTTTGTGACACTGTCATTTTTTGCAAGATCTCTCATGCCTCTTGCTGAATACTTCTGGTGCAAGGTGCTTTAGCAATGGTATGAGAACATATTCTTGACTTTGTTTGTCTCCATGATTTTGGCTATCAGTAAATAGGCTACACACCATAGCAGAAAGTGCCAGATCCAGTTAACTTTGCGTAGAGACCAGCACAACATAGTTTGAATCTGAATAGCCTCCTGTCTTGTATCTTTTATTAACAGACGAGAAAGGGCACAGATTACAGATGCATCCAAATGCACTTGATACAGATGAGAGATTAATATGTTATTCTACATCCAATTGTGCCTAAATCTCTGCAGAGTTCCCTTCCTTACAAACTCTCTGTTAGATTAGGCTCTCTCTCCCCTCTCCCTCACTGCTTCTGGTGCACCAGCTGAAGGGACCGCAGGGTGGCTGGGGTACCGTGCTGCGGGATACAGGCGATGGCAGCGGAGCCACCAGGGCTGGGGAGACAGGGARGAAGCCCCTTCTCCCGCAGCCTGGTAAATCCGCAAGCCCAGCTTTGCTTTATTCCTTGGCACTCGTCTCAGGTTTGCCAGATGGGCTTAGCTTCCTTGGCATCCTGAGCAGGGTCATCCCGCCCGCTGGGGCTTGTGAGACCGGGGGGCCTGCACTGCCCAGAATGGAGCTGTGAACGGGTATTCACTGCTATTTCTTTTCTCTGCCCCCATTTGCTGAGTGTGGCTCTTTGTTTAAAAAGGACTGTTCGATGTAAACTGCAGATAATCATGCCATCCTTTGCTTTGAACTACCCCAGCTCCTTCCGAGCTTTTGTGTTGACATCCTTGCCATCATTTAAATTASTAATTGTCCGGTAATGCTGAGTACCTCGATTGCTCTACCTCAGATAAGGTCTGAGTTCCTTCGATCAAACAGTCCCTCAGTCCTCAAAAGATATTTGCAATACAGATTGCAAATATGGATTGATTGTGTAGTTTGTATGAAACGAGCACATCAGCACAACCCCGACTGCGAGAAGCAGCCGATTTTAATTGTTTCCAGTGGTGACCTGTCAAAAATTGATCCTCATTTTATTCTGAAACCACGGTGACTACTTTCTAAGGTAATTACCTAGGTGAATCCCAGAAAGGAAGACAAATGCATGACAATACACTCTAACATACAGAATCAGGTAATTGTCAGTATGRGGCATAACAGCCTGAACCGTGCCTTTTGGGGATTTTTGCATATATTTATAGTAGATTAGTAAATTGGATTTAAAGTTCCATAGGTTTTCTATTTGGACGATAGCAATAACAAGATGTATAACTTTGAAATCTGCAATGTGTAATGTTGCCTGAATGAAAGTTTATTATGCCTTTTGAAAATTGATTTTGTGATATCAGGAATATAATTATTACATAGGGAGTTTTTAACTCCAGAAGCTTTACATGAAGTTTAGAAAGGATGATTTCAATGTAAAATCACAGATGTGAATGGATTTTAGGCATAACACAATTCCTGTTTTATCCAAAGTCAATAACTAAAGGACACAAAGGGATCAGAWAATGGTCACGAGTTTTGGCTGCTATTGAATTTTACCAGAAAAAAAATGTTGTGTGCTGTTTTCATTTGAAGTGAGAAGCACTTATTTTACTTTAAGAACCTTGCTCTAACTAGTCAAGATATTTTCCTGTTGTTAGTGTAAGAAAAGATGGTAAAGAAGTGATATTTATGTCATAGGCCAGRAAGTTTCCTCTCCAACTGTAACGTGCCTAGTCATTTTAAATATACAGGTATGTATGATTTAAAGCCAAATGGTATTTTCTAGTGAACACTATCATTTATTAAGCATAGTTAATGTTCCTACACTTGCATCTCCTGGACTACTCTTCTAAATATGTATTTTCCCCCTCAGAGCTGGTGGATGAGGTCTCCAGCCTTCAAAAAGACCTGGAAAGTGCAGAGATGTGCAGACGGAGGGGGTGCTGGGCCAGTAAGCACTGAAGTCAGATGCAGTTTTCCTCATGCAGGGAGGAATTCACCTTTACATAGGAACCATTTTTTTTTTAACTTATGAATTTCTGCTTGCCCCAGAGGGCCTACACTTGCTGTGCAAGAAGGAGGCAATCCTACGGCGGTCCAGCCCAGGTGCGAGGTGGGGGCAGTGCCGCAGGGGAGCTGCACAATGACTTGACAATTATGAAATTGTCAGGTGCTACCAAATCCCTGGGCATGTCCTTGTCCTTGCAAGAATTTTTAATCTTTCTGTGCATTTTCTGTAGCACATTGCCTTCATAATGGTAGCAGTTTGGCTTGGTTTTCTACTTCCTTGTGAGAGCTAGTTGCAAAAATGTGGACAGAAAAGTGCAGATATGACCACCAGAGAGCAGACAGAATGTAATTCATTTGCTTGGCATGGAATTGGATTTTAATATGAGTTAAGAAATGTAAACCTCATTTCATGTGACCAGGGCTAAATATTTGAGRATGTTTGACTTCAGAAGAAGAAATTCCTAAATTTCGGAGAGTGATCAATACAAAGAATTGAGTTGGGCGCTCCATCCCAATACTGGAGATGTTGCAACTGTTTGGCTCCATGACACTTGCAGTGATTTTAGAATACTGGTATGGTTGTTGTATAAGCAATTCTTTTCAGTGGTGCTAAACAATAGGTCAAGAAGCAACGGGCACAAACTGAAACACAGGAATTTACACTGAATATGRAGAAAACTTATTTTCTGTGAGCGTGACAGAGCCCTGGAACAGGTTGCCCAGAGAGGTTGTGGAGTCCTTCTCTGGAGATGTTCCAAATCCACCTGGATATGACTCTGTTGACCATGCTCTAGGTGACCCTGCTTGAGCAGGGGGATTGTACTAGGTGATCTTTAGGAACTTTTAATAATAAACATCAGGTTCCTAAGAACCAAAACATTTTTTTTTCTGGAATTGGAAAGATTTTTTTTTTTACACAACGGAATGCTCAAATAGCAATTCCTGAGTGTTATACAATATATATAATGTGATTTAAAAAATGAGGGGAATAGGTGCATATGAAATTATTGCTGGGTAGAAATTAAATTATTACTGTTACTTTATGCTTTTTGTATATTCTGATCTCTGTATGTGTATAATTGCCATTAATGGGCTTTGTATATTAGAGATTTATAAACAAATCCCTTCATGGAAACTTAGTATGAATGCAGTTCATGACACAGTTGAAAACATTTAGATTTTGTGTTACTGAAAATTTGTATTCATAGTGATATCAGTGTTATTAWTTTTTTAACATAGGTAACAGAACAGGGGATGTTTCACAGAATCATAGAATCAGTAAGGTTGGAAGGGACCTCTGGAGATCATCTAGTCCAACCCCCCTGCTCAAGCAGGGTCACCTACAGCATGGTAGACAGGGTTGCGTCCAGGCAGGCCTTGAAGATCTCCAGAGACAGAGACTCCACAGCCTCTCTGGGCAACCTATTCCAGTGCTCTGTCACTCTCACAGTAAAGAAATTCCCCCTCAGAAGATCAAGTCGCCTCTACTAGGAAAATGTCCTCCTGTAAAATAAATCTGATTGTGAACATTTTTTTTTAAGTTAAAAAATTTTGGACTGCTGCTCCATTTTCTCCTGTCCTGGTGTATTCATTTTTTGTCTAATTTTTACACTTGCTGCATATTCACTGCAGTACCTCTGCTTCATTCAAACAGTTCTGCTGCTTGTTGTCTCACCCTTTCATTTATTTGGAAATAAGATATATGCCATTTAAAATGGTAGCGATCTTATTTGACTAAATACATTCAATTGTTCTGTGCTGAAATATGACTCCTTCCTTGGAGTCCTTCCGTGTCTAGATCAGATTAATTGCAGRTATCTAGTTCTGCCAATGATAGATGAAGATTCCTCCTGGTTTTGCATGTGTGTGTGTGTGTATTTTTTTTTCAATTCTAACTCAGCCAGCTAGTGGTATTAAACCTGTTTTTTTTCCTAGCAGCTTCAATTTGCAACGGCTGAGCAGGTCAATCTATTGTCCTTGCTGGCGGCCCAAGATGCTGTTGGCCTGCTGCACAATAGGCAGCCTTTGGGGGTCACAGCCTGCATGTGGCTGATAACAGTGCTATTCTTGGCTGGAAACCACCGTGATTAGTGAGCTTCAGTCTGCCTCAGCATGGGACTGTAGCTCGGCAGCAAATCCTAAAGATGCCGCATTCAGGCATCTTTTCTCTCCCTATGTTTTTCTCTAAGAAAGGAAGCTGCAAATGCAGAGATCAGAACTTTGCTACTTTTTTGTTTGTTTGAAACTCACCATATAAAACAGAATTAGGGGTGTGTGTGTATATGTCTGTGTGCATGTGGAAAGGGCCTCACCAGTATGCACAGTATTGTACAATTCAGCTTATGTGACCTGTGAAAGCCTTGTGTCGCGTACTTGGGCATTCAAGCTCAATGAAGTCACCTGTCTCCCCCTTGCTCTTACCTACTGTCTGACTGGGGAGCAGCTCTGCAGAAAAGGTCTTGGGGGTCACAGTGGACAGGGAGCAGATGTGAGCCTGCAGCATGACCTGGCAGCAGCAAACAGCCACCTCATGGGCTATATGAACAAGGRCACTGCCAGGAGAATGAGAGAAGTGATTGCTGCCCTTTGCTCAGCACTCAGTAGACCTTGCCTAGGTACCATGTCCGGTTTTGGGCTCCCAATACATGAAAGACGTCAACAAACTTATAATTGTTCAGAGAGGGCCACCAGGATGGTCAGGGGCCAGAGCACTCACCCTATGAGGAGAAGCTGGGGACATGGGGCTCACAGCCACGGGAGGACAGCAGTGGTGGGACCTCAGGGCAGGTTACTGAGATCAGGGGACCAGACTCTTCCCAGGCATGCATGCTGGGAGAATGAGAGGCAATGGCATGAACTGGAAGGACAGTTTCAGACTACAAGGAAGATATAAAGAAAAACTTTGTCCTGATGAGGGCAGCTGGGCACTGGAACAGGTTGGCCAGCGAGGTTGTGCAGGCTCCAACCTGGGAGATCTTCCAGACCTAGGTGGGCAAAGCCCTGAGCAGCCTGGTYTTGCTTCATTGCTGACCTGCTTTGAGCAGGAGGTTSGTCTGGAGACTTCCTGAGGTTCCCTCAAACTTGAATTATCCTGTGATCTTCCTCCTTGAAATACCTTTAGAAAATAATTACCTTGAGCCTAACTAGTGATGGAAGAAACAGAGTAGAAAGCAATGTAAGTCAAAATGTGGGGAAAGGCTATTATTATTTCTGCAGCTTTAAAATTAAAATACAGTTTAAGTTGCTCAGACTAGCTACAGATATCTGTGAACCGTGGAGAACCTTATAATTGGTATTAACAATGCAATGATGACTTAAATGTGTGAAATCAGATGCTTCTTTTTTATGCTTATGAAAGAGACATAATCTTGACCTGAGCAGAAGAGATTTTAACCAGAGGCTGGAACTGTCTTGGATCTACAACTTGTTAACAAAATAACTAGTTAGGAATGAAAAATTATAATAACCATAGCCATAAATTTAAACACTATGCACTAAGCAGGACCACCAACAATATCACAGTAACAGCATAAACTTTCAAGAATTGAATAGGCAAAATAAATGAGTGGAAGAAGTGGGAAGTAATAGAAAGMAAGCAAATGTTACAGCAACCTGGAACTGTCTACAGGGTAGTCAGTGGTGCAACTGCAAAATAAAAGTTCAAAACCGAGGAAGTAATGAAATAACTTTGAAATCAAATGATAAAGCAGGCAAAAATAGAGAAATGTGAAAACAAAACAAACTGTGGATTTAAATTCTTTCAGAGGAARAATGGAGTAAAGTTTAGTGGTAGGAAAAAGCGTCAAGGGGGAAGAGAAAAGATCAGAGAAAAGTCACCATGTTTTAGAAATCTATCAGTACAGAAGTATGTCCTACGCACAAGTGTGCCACAGGAAAAAATAAATGCTATAGCAAAAATAGTTTTGTTAATAAATGAAAGAGGTAAATATGGATGATTTTAGATGGTTAAGCTAATGCAGCACTTCAAGAAGTATCTTTTTTCTGGGCATTCATACAAGAATGAATGAAGAGTATCTAAAGGTTTGATCTACAGTTAYACAAAACTATAAAATACAAGCTTTTTGTAATGTCCTCGTAATGTTATAGACACRTTGCTGTTCTCTTCCATACCTGCTAGAAAAGGTTAGGTAGTCGGCTGTTTTTGCAAGAACTCAKTGCCAAGTCCTCACTGCTTTGACATAATCTACAGAGTTACTAGTGCATTGTAAAGCCAGAGAATAAAAACTATACCGTACTGGTTAAATAGGCAGGAGGAAGAATTTATGTTTGGTACAGTTATATCACTAGGTGCATAGTATCTTTCAAATACATATAAAGTTTTTTGCTATTGTATTTTCTATTTAATTATGGTATTCTCATTATTAATTAGACAAAAAATGCAACAGGGTTATGGCGGACCCACTCAAGATGAGAAGAGTGAAATTATACAATGTTTATAAAAATGTTAGAAACACTGAGAATTTTTAATGGTGAATAGAGATGTAAAAGTAGAGGGCCCAGAGAGTCCTTGTTTTATTAATTTCTTTGGTACACATATTGAACAAATTAATCTTGGGGGATTTAAACAGAGATTTAACAACTAATATTGACTTATATTTCCTTTTAAATAGTGATTTTTTTGTTTTAAATTTTTGTAATGTTTCATGTTCAAAAATACAGATGAGATACATATTGGCAGGATTTGAAGTCAGTAAAGAGTTGAGCAAATTACTTTAGTGACTCTCATACAATTATTTTTAAAGACTAAAGAATAGACAGGTACTATGTATCTATGTAGATAAATGTTTTTGAAGAATAAATCTGTAATACTATTTTTTGTTAGAGTTCATGATACTATGTATGTATGAGAGAATTGTATTGTATAAAAACTATTTTTTTTTGTAAAAGAACTTGAAAAGAAGTTTTCCAGGTCAGAACCTTAGCAGGAGATGTGAAAAATGTGAACAATAAACAGGAAAGATGTATGGAGAGCAAACAGCTTCATACAAGTAGGAAATTCAGGGCGGAGCTACAAAATTAGTGACTGAATAGTTTTCAGAGAATTGTGCAGCCTTTGTTGAAGAAATCTTAATAGAATTTTTTGAAAGGTCATTGAAGTGGCATGGTTTTAAACCTTGAGATATGTTCCAACAAATTGGCCCAAAGATTACAGAGAAAGGTTTACTGTCCTTTCCTATCAGATGAATGGACTCAAGTGATGGCCTTTTTGTCTAATATACTGTTCTTCTCTGATTGATTTAGTGTTATATCTTTAACATTAGGTAGTGGTCAAAACAGAACTTGCAGTAAAATGTCTCTCCARTATAGCTTATGCCAAATTTATGTCACTAGTTCCTTACAGTAAGTGACAGGATTACTTTCCATCCTGAATAGCAAATCCATTAGAGGTTTAACTGGAATCTTGCACCTCTGCTGAGTTTGTGTAGTCTCAGCTTCCCAATCAACTTTCATCAGTTTTCTTTGTGGTGCCTGCTAAGAGCTGGCATRCAATGTAAATCCAATGTTATGCACGTTTTCTCTGTGTTCCACYTTCCTGTGTTTTTCCGTGAATTTCCAAAGCAAAATATCTACTGAAATAAGATTATATAAGAGAGTTAGCTATATAAGAGAATTAGAAATCTTGTCAAATGGCTTATTTTGTGAATATGTGTCTAGTTGTATGCTTACATATATGCACATAATAAATATATTTTAACCCTCTTCCCCACTGTCTTCTCAGCAGACAGTTTTATCTGTGATAACTCTGATTTGCTTCCTAGTTGTCTACATTCGGTAAGGAAGTTTTCTTTGAAATCTACAGCAGGTGTCTTGTCTGAACCACTTAATCTGTGAGGGGTTATTGATTGGGGAAAGGAGAAAAGCATATAATAATAATAATGTTAAACTAGAGTCTCATATAATTAGACAGAATAGGAGTRTGGAGGTGAGGGACTGGTAGTTAAACAATGTCTAAATCCCTGGRTAATGAAGTCTAGGAGGGAAACAGCAGTAAAAATAGAAGAAGGTCTAGTATCTTCTGTTAAAGCAGAAGGTATTTGATTACATATGATGAGAAATCTTACTATACTAAAAAGTATTTGTTGCAAAAAGAAATGAAATAAATAAATCACAAGGTGGGTTTTTTTCCATTAGAGCCGAGAAAAGGCAGTCAAAAATATTCTCTGTGACTGTGTCTAAACCTGTTCTGAGTAGACAACTGAATAGTTATGATATGAATTTTTGGTTTCAGTRAATATCTACCCATTAATAATAAACAACTCTACCACAAGTCTAGTAGCCAAGGATTGTAAGGTTCCCTATTTCTTTTACACCAGACTAATTCTATTTATTTCATTGAAGATCTTCACAGTTTAAGCTACCATCAGTAAGATGAGTTTCAATACCACTAGATACCTTTTAGACATACCATGACCTCTCTGCCTACCCTAAAACATGTACTATATACTTTTTCAGCAGGAGAATTGCACGACTGAAATGGATCATGCTCTCAAGTGAAATCTTAGCAACACTGAGACTGTGGGAGAGATTTGTGTAGGTGTGTAGATGACTAGAGCACAATGGTATTTTCAGAAGTACTTAACTGTATATTACTTAGCTATATTTCTGATATCTCTATACCTCTGCAGATATTGCACTTTGTTCTTCTCTCCTCTGCTCCCATTTGTTTCCTACACATAGACTGTTATTTTTCAGGTGAATACTTTGGGTAGACAACAGTGACTTTTGTTCTACAGAAAGTTTTCTTTTATATAGTCCTTCAACTCTTAAGAAACTATTCTTCAACTGTTAAAAAAGAATGATATGTGGAAGGAAAGCAGTTGCTGGTAAGACTGAAATAATTGCAGCCAGTCTAATCTTCTCAGACTACATTTCCACATTATTGTTCTTGCCCTCACAAAATATTTGGGTTCAAGCTACACTTCAAGTTTGCCCTGAATAAACTTCCCCTGACACAAATAATTTCTTTTGAATTGCTTGGTGCTTTAGGAAAAGGAGATTATTGGCTCAGCGATGAAAGGCTGCTCAACCAAAGCTGGTAATGCAGCAAGAACAGAGAAACTCCATGTGACCATAGCTCATCCAGTGCTAATCTTGTCATTCTGGATGCTAATCAAATCACTGCTTGTTACAGGAGCATCATTTTGCAGGGCGGTTACTTTCAGTCCATCAAGTCAGGGTGGCTGAGGGCTTTGCTTGACCAGCAAGGGAGCTCTAGCTCTGGATGTCTGTCTTGTGTCTCTTGAGTTTCCTGTCCCATGGCAGGATTGTCTCAGCTGGTTTAATGCACCACATGATGGAACCATCCTGCAGGGGGATCAAGTGTCTTAGACGGGCACTGGCACAGTAACTGGTCCTTTTGAAAATAATTCTGAAAACCTACCTTCTGAAATAAGACATCTCCACTCATCAGAATCCTTGTTCTCCATTTCTGTGTAGTTGCTAATCCTTCAACAGTATATTTGGAATAAGAGTTTCCCATTCAACCTTCTTCTCACTCTCCCCAGGGTGACTTGTTTCTTGTTGCCTCCATAGAAGGTTACCCACCACTGTAACTGTTTCTCTCATATGATTACTAAGATCTGAATAGTAAATTGACCTATTAAAGTATCTAAGACTGTGCTTTTAGGTTAGGATTCTTMTCTCAGCCAATCACTCCTTTCACTCTGTGGGAGGATATGGCTAGTTCTGTTGTACAATCATGACAAGACTGTGAATATGAAATATCCCACAATAATAGAAAAAAGACTTGATTTGGTCTTACTTTGTTTTGGGATGTGATAGTCAGTAGAACCATCATGGACATGAGAGAGAGAGTATAAAGCATTCTGATAGTGAGGATCTCCTAAACTGCATCCACCAAAAAAAGAAGTTTTAATGGGGAACTGCAGCTATGAAATGGAGTCCGATGTGCTGCAATGAAAGAAGTGTCAAAGTTTAGAGCTTCCAGGTCATCTGTTTTTTCTCCCTAACTGCTGTGGTTTTCCKAAAATCTCCCAAATTGCTTCTCTTTGAAAAAAATATTTCATGATGTGAGCTTTCGTTGTTATCTTCCTTTCTATTCTTCATAATATGGGGTTGTAAAATAATTATGRAAAAATGCCCCGTGGCTATGTTTGTTCATGAATAAATATATATGAGAATTAAAAGAGTAGAATACTTCTAAGACAGATGAATCAAGTTCTGATGTCTCAAACCATATTCTTAAAGCAATGACAAGGTCTGTTAGTTGTTACTAGCAGCATATATTTTGATAGAAATCAGAAGCTCTCTTTTTAAAAGCCTGTAGTAAGAACACCTTTGAGATCATCTTGAAATCAAGAAAACATTTTGGCTCACATCTGTTTAGATTTATTTAAAGGTCTAATCTTCGCTATCTCAAGTAGCTTTCCATGTTTATTTTTCRGAAGGTATTTTTTATCTAATTTTACCTTTTTATGAAAAACAAAAAYGAAATACCCAATTGTGTATCTGTTATTCTTGACATTTTTCAGTGAGACAAAGTGAAAACCTACATTAAAGCCACATAAAAGCAAATGCCAAACTGTGGGCATTAGTCTCTTGTCTAAGGTGTTGGATTGGTTGTCATCTTGAGAAATGTAGTTGTCCTTTAATCCAAACACCACTTTATGCACGCAGTAAAAATGATTTCTGCCCAGTAGTCACTTCTAGCCATTGGCTCGTAAATTCTCACAAACCCCGTCTTGTTGTCCCTGATGAAGGACATTCCTTTACTTGAAGCCAAGAGCAATCAGGTATTAAAATCACTTGCAGCAGGCACTCACATGGTGAATTAAGAAGCAAACAGTTGTAGGCGTCAGAATTAATATGGGAGAGCTGATTGGAACAGTTAAACCAAAGTAGATCTTGCTTAGATGAATCTTTATCTTCTTCTTTGGCATATCCTGAGGTAAAACATAAAATTATGTCTGTGTCTGTGTATGCATATGTTTATAAATATATATTTTTRTGTAAGAAAAATTAATACTTCTGGGGTTTTAGAAATTATTTTCACCSAGAGAGAGAAAGTCTTTTAGTATTTTTTATTCCTGTTACCCACTAAGTGGAGAGTGAAGTCAGGTGATAGTAAATAATAATTATACTGCAGACTGATTACTAGACAACTACCCAATAAACCTGGTTTACTGCAGCACAGAAACTACTTTCCTGCAGCACTTATGACCACTTCTAAATCAGGATTCAAAGTAATGTGTCAATTTGGATTCCATAAAGCTGTGTTGCTCTAACTCCAAATATGAGTGTTTTAAAGAATGCAGTTAAAACCTGGCGAGATGGGACTGACTCCCTCCAGAAGTTCATTGTGTTATAAAATCCTCGGCAGCTTAAATAAAGCCTAGGAGAGCCCTCATAGGTATAGTCTGGAGTTTTACTATGTCAAAACAGAATGTAAGTTTTTCTAAAGTGTTCCACCACTTATTTTCCCCCCATAGTTTAACTACTTTTTGTTTCGCTTGGAAACACTGGAAGGTAGGATTGCTTTCTATACCTAYGTAATGTTTCAAAGCAGGATGTGGTACACTGTCAGTCACGAAAAGAGACCCTCTTCTTCGGCAGTCTTGAAAATAGCCATCTTAGTTCTCTTTCTAGCGGGCTATAGAGCTAGATGAGGTATTTCACTTGCTCTACCTAAGGCGCCTGTCTGAGGGCAGAATACAGCCCTCATGGAAAAGCCGTGCTCTCTCCAGAGATTAAAAGGTCCCTACCTCATTATCTTAGATTGCCAAAGTCAGATGAGGTAAATCTCATTTTAGATCGGTATGGTTTTGAGGTGGTTCTCTGCTGTGGTTACATAAAGCAGTGAGGAAGCTGTGTAACCGAAGAGCAGAGCAGTGACTGGAAGGGTGCAGTTAGAAGACTTTGGTTTGTCTTTGAACCACTTCACTAGTCTTTTGTGAGTCTGTACAGCTAGAATTGATGTGGTCCTAGACTGGGCTTGATGAGGGAACCATTTCTATTTGTTTCACTTGGTCAAGCAACGTGAACCTGCTGTGACTTGGTCCGTGCCCTTGCGGTCTTCAGTCCTGCTTGAAGCAGTTTTGTATGCCTCTTATGTCTCTCCTCTTTGATTTTGGATAGGAAAATTAAAGATCTCTTTGGTTATGTGCTTCTCCTTGGAGGTGGATGGGAAGGACCAAGGAAGAAGAGATTCCCCTTTGTTTCCTCTCCTCAGTAACAACCAGCTCTGGACTGGGAACAAGGAGACTACAAATGGCAGCAGAATGGGTCAGCACTGGTCCCCTGCTCATGGAATAGGCACATTCAGGGAATAAGATTTAATTTGTTTAACAGCTGCAATGGGGTAGGGGGACCAACCTACAGGGAAGGAGTTATTGGGAGCAGGATTGTGAATGTAAATGTTGGGAGGGGGAATTCAGTGCTGCACCTGAGTAAATATAGGGCAGAATGGGTGGTAGTGGATGAGTTGAAAAAGAATGGGATTGGCCTAGGATTTGGGTAAAACAGAAAAGAGGGAAAACAAAATCTAAGGTAAGTTGACCAGAATAAGTAGCTGAGGAAACGAACAGACTTTTAAGGAGAAGAAACATCATACGGGAAATGAAAATAGATGGATGATAATATCAGTCCCTAAACTAAGAGGAAACTAATGTAAAGGTAAAATATCCCTTAAAATGGAGGGAAGACTCAACAAAATACATACTAAAGGCAAAGAAGAAATGAATGAAATTAACAGGTGATGTTCTCATTTGGTATAGCAGGTAATGCCAACACTTTACAATAACTAGAAATCTGTATTTTCTTTACAATAAGTAGAAAGCTGTAGTTTGTGAACTGCAGCATTTCAGTGTCTGACAAAACACTATTAAAATTTCCCTAGACAAGAGTGGAAGTGTGTATGCCTCTGATTCTCCATAGTGCCAGAATATCAGAGTAGTCAAAGGCAGTCCTCAAGCTTTTGGCAGTCTTTTTGGGATCCCAGTCGCTGATCATTAAGCACCTTGAAGTGCAGACTGAACTCTTACTCGTGACGTGATATCCAGGAGGGAGCCAATTTAGAGAGCAGAGGCAGGTGCATTATGTCCAGGCTCTGGCTTCCTCCAGGCTGGCAGTTTTATTTCTAGGTTGAWTGTGTTGTTTTAATCCAGTCAGGAGATAATGACAACCTGCATAAATACAAAACCTTTTTATTTTTTCCTGTGAGGGCAGGGGTGATATTAGGAAATAAGTCAAGGCTCATGAAAAAATCCCAGGTAGTGTTTAGGGACTGTAAATTCAGATTAGGAGTTAATGGCAGCTGTTCAGGGGGAGTTTACATTGTAATAGCACTATAAGCAGGTAATCTGTGCTCCTAATGCTAGTTAAAAGGATGAGCTGTATGCTACTTGTTAAAAGGATGAGCTATATGTTTCTGGTGTGCAGTTAATATTTCATCTTTTTGTGTTACTTCATGATAGTTTCTGATTCATAGCCATGGAAACAGATTCCTCATCTTTTAGTTTTTATAAAGACCAACTTAATTGCCCCATTACATTCATTTGCAGAACCTAAGGGGTGGGGTTAGAAAGACTACAATATAAATATCTTTGTTACTAAAGAAATATTCATGTTATTATATAGTTTATAAGCAGTATCTGACTACACTGTGAAACCTTCACTGTTATGTAGTGTTTTTAACCATCGTAGCAAATATTGCACAATTTGTTTTGTGCTTGATAATCTTATATTTTACCTTTTGTGTTCTGTTAGCTTTACATGCATAAATATTTTGTTTTTACCTACTTAGATCTAAAAATCAGTCATTTTATGACCTTCATTGTCCATGTGTCTTTGTACAGCAGTAAACAAAAGAGGATCCTGCTGGCACACTTAATTATTATAAAGATTATAAGATTATAACAGTACTTAGTTATTATAAAGATTTAACTTTAATAAATTAATCCTTTCCAAATCCCATGTTAGTGTCCCACTGCCATCTTTGTGGGCCAGCTTTCCTCTCTGACTGGTATCTTTTATGAGAAAAGGCTGTAAAACTTTGTCATGAGTCGGCAAGGGAGAGCATGGCTCCTCGTATGAGATGGATCCTTGCTGCAAATCCTGGCTTGTAAGGGAAATAAGAGGCATGAAACACCCTGACTTGCCTGGCAGTGTCTCCTGCACAACCTGGGCAAAGCATTTACTACTTACATTTGACAAACCTAAATATTTCAGTTGACTTAGGTTGTTTTCTGATGCAAAATTTGAGCTTAGGGTCAAAAAATTGTCATTCTGAGGAGTTTCAATAAATGGAAATATTTTGAACACCCCTTTTTTGACAGAAAGCTTTCTGTTTTCCAGTCTGCTTTATTTTCCAGTCTTTGATGGTAACCAAATGTTCATCTGCATTTTTAAAGATTTCTAGCAGCCTAGAGTATCTCTTCAAGAAGAAATGAGATTTTTTTTAAAGTAGTCACTGTGGCTAGCATCCACAGAAAAGTCCCAGAGAAATTTTAAGTGTGAAACTGGGAGTTGTCAGTCATTCCTGGAGTCCATGACCAGATGAGGTCCCTCTTTAGGCCACCTAAAAAATTTGGAAGCTTCTTGATGTTGAGTAAAATGAGCAGATGAATTTATACAGGGCACACATTTACTGATATTTTTAATGAATTTTCCTAGGAGATTGAGAGACAAGGCCAAAGGAATTGCAGCAGTTAGATGTTGGAAGCCAAACTCAGGCTGGCATTGTGGCTCTCACATTTTATTTTTCCATGGGTTCCAACAGTTTCATTAATAGAAATGTGGCGTGCACATATGGGAACTACAACATTAGCTGGTATGATCTGTGTAGAACATGCCTTAGCATATGGACAAGAGTGAATTTGATGAAATTGTTAGGGTTTATATCAGCTGTATGTATGAGTCTGTTAGCTGTGTTTTATTAAGCACGCATCTAATATTTTTAAAGTAAATCATGTAAGCAGGTTCTCTTATAATTCCAAATGAAAACAAAATGGAAAAAAATTAGGAATAATTTTTATTTTAAAAAAAATCTAAGAAGCCTTTCATTTAAGAGATCTTCCTTGTCTGAAATAATAGACTGAATAATAGGCTAAAACATGTGAATGAATGTCAAGTAGCTCAAGGTATACAGTGGAACAAGAAATTGAAGAAATAATTGAATAAAAACTATTTTATCTTTTCAGTATGCATTGTTTCTTTTTGTAGTAATGTATAGTTTAGGCATGAAAAATAAAATTAAAATTCTTTTAAATAAATATTTATTAGGAATTAGATTTTTTTTTTTTAATTTCCTGAAGAACAAAACAGCTCTTTTTAATGTATTTATTGTAAATACTTCTAGGTATATAGACTTATCTTCTCTATTAATTGAAGGATAGCATCTGGTTTGAAGGTGTGGAAGTGTAAATTCAGGATTATGGTCATTCTGAAGATTGGTGTGATTCTACTTAGATATTTCCTTCAGAAAGCTCAGTCTTTTCCAGGAGGTACGAACATAATGGATTTTCTAAATATACCTATACCTATAAAAATTTACCTTAAAAATAGCTTTTCAGGCTGGTTTTGAATGTGTATACATATAAATGAGCACAAAAAGTTCAAATCAAACATCTCTGAGACAAAGTGGTACAATGCCAGACATGAGACCTGGAGGATGAGTTGCTTTTTTACACATTGACTCATTAGCTTTTCAAATGTAGCCTGAAATTTTAGTCGCACTGATGAGTTGGGAAAGTTAATAACACATCCATCCAGTTAGTAGTGCAGTGAAATCACTTTGAGTTTATTGAAAAGGTATGTACCTAAAGTGAAAATCCAGTGTCAGAGGTAGTTGGTAATGAAAGTCCTTGAGGACAGAGAAAAAAACTTTCGTTGTTCAAAAAAAAAAAAAAAAAAAAAAAATCTACCACTTGCATAAACCTAAAATTAAGTGACATTAAATATAACTCTTAACTGAGAAAATGTGTGGATGCTGCTGCTTACTGTCTCTCCTAGATGATATTTCATATTTTTGAGTTAAAAGCAACAAGTTAACACATAAAAGAAAATGTATTGAAGAGAAATTTGTAATCTGGACTCAGTAATAGTAAGAAGACTCTGTAAGATTTAGAAATCATTTATGATTGTCTGTATGCTAAGCAAGCAAATATTTACTATTATATTAAAAATATGCTTATAAATTTTACATAGTAGATTATTTATATGTAACTTCTTATTCATCTTTAAATATTTTACCAATTATTTTTAAATACACTTACAGTATAAGGGATCCCAGGAGGCATTGCCACTCAAAGCTTTGTCTAAATTTCTCATGTGTTTTATAGAATGCCTGAATTTCCTTCTTTCTAAGGATTTTTTTCCCAAAGTAATGATCTGTTTGAAGAAACTTTGTAAGATGCTGTAAAAGTCTTGATTATTGCAGTGGTCTTCCTTTTCCCTTTCCCAGTTTTACAGCATTTCCTTTTTATGAAAAGAATTACACAGAACATTAAAAAATGCATGGAGGGAAGATAAGCAACAGCAGGGGCGAAAAATATGACGGTCAGCTAGGATAACTGAATCTGAAATAGGAATGACATGAGGAAAAAGCCCCAAAATGGAGTTGCTGTTGACAGATGTGCAATTAATTTTTCTCCTCTGCTTATACAGCCTTACTTGGAGGAATATACCAAGTGATGTTTTAATGAATAGCAGTGGAGCTAGCTTATAGGCAAATTGCTGACTTTGACTAGTAGATGTGGGTGATTAATCTCATATGAATTGTTATTTAATTCATAATATTACTTCCTATCCAGTGATTGAAACAAATCATGGCTAGCAAATAGAATAAATTTAAAGGGACATTAGCATAGCTGAATAGGCCTGTCACTGGAAACATTTTTGGAACTGCTTAGTGTACTGCAGATATTCTTGAGGAGCAAATATACATAATTTCAATCACGCTGAAGAATCTGTGCTTCCATGTGGTGACTGACTTCTACATTTTGCCCCTTCCAACCACATCTCTCTCCTTCACTCAAAGTGAAATTAGTTGCTTTTCTACACTTTCAGCTAAGCAAACAAGATGCCTTCCCCCCCTACTCCACTGGCCCAGTTTCTCCAGTTCTGAGAGTCAGTGGAGCACTGGAGGTCAGCAGTTGGTCTCTTTGCCCTGCATGAACTTTGGGAGTAAATGTCAGCAAGCTCTTAAGATAGCAAAGGATTTATCATCAAAGTTTAAGGCCCTGKTAAATCTCTTGGTGATGCTCTGGCAACAATCAGCACGCTGCATGCATTTCCATTTTAGAAGAAYATAAACATAGGGACTTGACTGAAATAAAACAACTACGCAAGGAGTGCCTTGATCTTAACAGTCTTGGAATTTCTCTAATATAAACTGTCCATAAGAAGCTTTGTCTTTTTAATCCTCACTGGTTTTTAGACAATTTGTTGTTTTACAATTAAGTACAGATGGTTTGGAGCTGTAATGCTGATAAACAAAGATGCTTAGGATTGCTTCAATTTCCGGGTTGGATTTTAACCATAATCCACGTCTAAAACATAAGAAATCTGTTTTTATCTGATGTTTCATGCTCGTTTACAGAGAGCTGACGTATTTCAGTGACTACAATAGGTATAGAAAATAATACCATTATAATATTTAATGAAGGAGTAAATCTTGTAAGAAGGCTCTGTGACAGCCTCCAACTCTTCAGTCTGTGGTACATATGGTATAATTCACTGCTTCATTTAATCATGCTAAAAAGAGTTTCTAATACAAAGGAGGTTTGATTTTAGAGATGCAATGCACTATCAAGAAATTTGAAAATATGTGGGAAACTCTTCAGTAGAGTTTCTTAACATGGAGAAAATAGCTAGAGACTCCCAAAATGATTCACCTGGCAACATCCGTACGGGAATTCTATCTTTCTCTTCTTAAAACACAGACATGGACAAATGTATAAATCTTAAGGGTTTGTAATACTTTAATTGGTACAAAGCAGGATGGGAGCACCCGATAGATTTCAAGTATTAGCTTTGCCACGAGTCTGTAAGATAAACATTTTAAGTTAAAAGAAATCCACTCTCTAATTATTTTTTTTTCTCTAACTGTAGACAGCCTCTCTCCCCCCACCCCCGGCTCCTCTTCCCATGGATATGGTTACCTTGGCTTTCATCAGGAGCTAAACTGATAGAGAAATGAGAGTGTTTTCAGCAAGCAAATCATCTCACCTAAGATATGCCCTGTAGTTTGGCTGCATCTTTTGCTTTTCATTGATGCTCAAAGGCAGTTATTCCCAATGTTAGGTGCCTAAATTTAGCAGGGAGGAGGAACAGAAGCCCCAAGCAATCACCTTCTTATATTTTTATCCATATTGGACCTTACGTTGCTCTATGAATTTTTAACTTTTCAGCTTCTAGTTGAACTTCTACTAAAATAAAATCTAGCTAATTTTAACATAGTGTAGAATATGGAAACTGATTTTTAGAGATTCCTGAGGAATGATGAAGACTTGGGATGATAAAATCGGGATCAATAGAGAGCAATTATGGAACTAACTTTCCCAAAAGAAAATGATCCCATAGTTGAATATTTAGAATAGGTAGCTTCTCCAGCTCTGATAAAATAACTGTATAAACACAGGGAGAAAGTCATATCAGGTGAATTGTGACTGACTGGGCTATATTTTACAGCAGCCATACAGTGTCAGTCACTGTTTCTGCTTTAACCCCTAAGCTCTATGAAACTTTTTGGAAGACTAGACCTTTTGTGTTAGAGGAAACCACATCAATGCTGCTATGTTGGTAAGACTTTAAATATGTGTTCATATTTAACAGAACTTGCTTGAGATTGTTTGGCGTGGGCCTGATGAGTGTCATGTGAGGAGCTGTAAAAATCTGAGATGATCGAAGCCGATTAGTTCCCATGTTTGAAACAGATTATTATTATTTCACTTTATTGGTGAAATGTGTGCTTGCCTTTTGGTAGTGATGTTAATGGCCATCTTCTATGATGGAGCAAACTGATGTGGATCTTTGAGCTGAAGACAATAACGCTATTTCTTAATCTTTGACTATTTGATGTACATTTGCTTGTTTTTATTAATTGGTCATGTTCAAACTTTTGGAATTTTGATGATGAACTTCCAAACACTATTTCAAATCAGTGTTCTAATCATATGTGAGATCAAATTAGCCCGTTGACTGCTTCTGAATAAGTGGACAAGAAAGTGGTGTAGGGAAGGAGTCAGCCAAAAGTAGTCTGCAGACAAACAGCAACTCAGCCAAGACCATTTTGAACAAGCTGTGATGGAGAATCTCTACTCTCTGCCTCTCTCCTGGAAGTTCTCCACACTGACAGGTGCTTAAGATCCAGGAAATATGGAAGTTATCACTAATGTTCTCTGGTAACAGTCATCTGTTGTGCAGTCTCTCTCCACCTTCCTGTTCATCCAGGTTGGTTGGCTCAGGGTCTTTTGCTGGCTTCCACTCTCTGCCTTCAGCATTCCTGATGATAGCTGCAATGTTGCCACCCTTATCTCTAGGGACAATCACCCACAAAGCGAAGAACCTCACCTTTCCCTTCATAACCATCATAGAGAGATCTTTCTTCATGTCTTTCCCCACAAGCAGATCCTGAGCATCCATTTATCCACTTCCAGCGGTTTTCCAGTCTTTTACTCTTGCCTTGCTCCCTTGTGGCGTTAGGAGTGCCAGCTTAAAATGGAGCTAGCATAGCCATGGGCAGGCTAAGACGTAATGCTAGTGCAAGCTAGTGCCTCTGGTAATACAATCAGCTGCAAGCCTGAAATGACACACAGCACTAGAAGACCAATATACTTTTTGGATTCAGTATTCGAAAGCTATGTGCCATGGAGGGCTGAAGCAATCGCTGATCTGTGTACAGGATGCACCTGGAATATTTTTGTCAGTATTGGTTATCTGGCTCAAAAAATGTACTGGCAGCAGAATTCCCATTATGATGCCGCTCTCCAAATCTCTGTTTGAGCCAGTGAAGAAGCTCCTCACACAAATGAGCAGAATCTGTGTCTGCACTGACGTTTTTCTGAAATGGTGAATTAGAGTAAAGACTGCATATGGAAAGATACAGCTATGTCCTTGCACAAAAGTAAGAGTGAATGATTTTGTTTCGGGAAAAAATAATGCAAATCACTCTTKTTTGGCTTAGCTTTGCTACAGTAGCTAAACAAACCCAGCAACATGCATAGAAGGTGAGAGGTGAAGAAATGTATGCTTGGTTTTCATATTTGTTTGTTTTTCAACAGAAAGGAATGACTATGTTTATAAAATGCTCAGAGACTCTGGTGAGGAGTAATAAAAAAATAAAAGTTTAAGGATAAAGAACAAATTTCATTCAACCACAGTTCACACCTTCTAAAAGCTGGTAACTATTTTAAGGACTTTCTTGGATTTTGATGCTCTGCAGCTGTCCTTATAAACACAAATAATAGAAAATCAAAAAAAGAAAAATTAACATTACAGCAAAATGTTGCTGGAGGCCTACTACCATAATAGCCACACATCCATAATTCATAGGGAGCCTACAAGAAACTGTAGCTTTCTACTTTCTTCTGAAATAGGTGAATTTGTTGTGAACTCCCTTTGCTTGGAAGCTGGCATATTTTTACCAACTTGATGCACAAACAAAATAATATTTCCTCTCTCTATGTTAAATGGAAAATGTTTTGTTTAATGTAGAACATTGTGACTGTGACTAGCAATTTTACTTTGGCATACTTTCTTGCATGGTTTCCCTCGCAAGGTTTCCCTTTCTTGCAACTGTTATAAAAATGCTCATTACATCGTTATAAATAGATGCTGAAAAGTCTCAGATTAAGACTCATTCATCTTTAAAACCAGAATGCTTTAGAGCCTGAGTCTTGTTTCCAAAGCCAGGCACAAGGCCCATGGAGACAGTCACAATATCATTTGCTGTGTTTGCTGAGCAGTACAGTAGAAAGCACATTTGATGTCCAAGCTTTTTGAGATAATGAACTGTCATGATTTCTGTTCAGTTAGGACATGCCAAAAGTGTTTTTTTTTTTCCTGCTAGGAGAGAGGAAGGTAAAACAGCTCCAGTGATGTTTCCACGCCAAGGGCTGTGTGTACGACTTTGAAATCTAGATGGTAAAAGGAGGGGATGCCTCATGTCTCTTTCCCAATGCTTGCAACAGCTCTTTTCCACTTTGCAGTGCTATATTTCTTTGATTCTCTGTGCTCTGACAGACTGGCACTTGCAAGGATAACTACTGGGTCCTATGTTTTTGTTCATTCATCTTTTTCTGGCTTTTTTCTTTTCTCTCTCTCTCGCTCTTTTTTTTTTTTTTTTTTTTTTTNTTTTTTTTTATGCTGGATGCTACTCTTGTTTGGGTATAGAATTCCAAGAACTAGGATGTGGATCATCTTTCTGTCTCTAGCGGCTTCGTAATGCCATGTCCTAGAAATAATAACTCCTTGTGCTAGTTCTTATTATTTCCTCCTTTAAATGAAAAGTCAGTTTAAATTCTTTTTTCTGTGCACGGTTCAGTTTGTTAGCCTCTGTATCATGCCCAGTAGTTTGACTTGTTACAGAATTAAGGACATATGTCTTGACCCTTGTTTTGAATCTTAGCTATTTATTGCAAAGGAGTGAGTCATTTTATAATATTACTATTCTATTATAGATAGAGGTGGTAGAAAGAAATATGGGAAGACACTTTGGAGGAGTACTGCAGCAAATGCAGGCTAGCTAGAGCTGTTGTAGCTGTGTAAGACACTTACAGACGATACAACTGGGTACAAGGGGTTCTTGTTTCAGTGCTTTATGTCTGCCTCTAGGTAATGATATGTGATAATTGAGCATAAGAAGCAGCAAAGGAGAAAAAAAGTCTGATTTCTTTTTCTTTTAAATTCTCTTTCTAGATTATATCAGAGATGAGATTTATAACTGAAATCTCAAAATTCAACATGGCTTACTGCCAGTTAGATGCAAATTAGAGCCTGGCTTCTGCAGGCTTCAAAGCCAGGCAAAAAACAAGACACTGCATCTTTAAGTGCTTATTTGGCATTTACTTATTTAGTTAAAGATCATTGCCAAGCAGAACTCCCATGGGAGGAGTAGATGGCTCATTGGGCCTCATGGGGAGGGCGGTAATTAAACTCTGAAGGCGAGCAATGATGTTAAGCTAAAAGCTCGTCTTTAAATAGTAATACACTCGCAATGTAAAGTGGTAGGCCCTCGGGTGCCTGTTGACATAGCGTTAGGAGCTGGCGCTTTTTTATATAAAAGCTAAATTGAAGAAACTGTTATGAGCTCATCTGCATAAAACAATATGATTCTGCCTGAGGGTGTGGGCAACAGGGAGTGATTAGCAAAACGTCTTTTTCCCTGCTACTCTGTTGCTCTGCTAACATGCCACTTGTCACAGAGAAATTTGAGATACCATATGCCAACCTACATCTACAGAGACCCCCTTGCTGATTGCACATTGAAGAATTCGTCTTCAACACATGAGGTGCTGTCAAAAGGCATTTCTGAGATTGCATGAAACATGCTGGAAAGAAAAATCCCGCCTTCCTAGTCCTTCCTCTTGTTTTGCGTCAAACCCTTCACAGTGAGAATTTTAGACTTTAAGTAAAGCATTCTTAGATGGAAAAAGCTGGATATTCTTCGTTGTTCTTCATCTCCTCCTTGGTCCCATGTAGGGAGGACTCACTTATGTAGATTAATCTTTAGCATGTTGGGGTCCTAGTTCTTACTAAGGAGAACCAGTCTGAGCTGAGCAGTCTGAGTTTTGCTTTATTGTTGTTGTTGTTGTTGTTGTTGTTTTGTTCTTAGCTTTGTGATTTTCGTATCTGGTGTTGAGTGGAAGATGTGATTAATACGTATAGTATATGAATAAGTACACACTGAATTCCTCAGAAACATATTTTAGCGTGATATTTCAATATACTAAAGAAGTATTCTACCTGTATTTCAGAACTGAGGAAATATAGCAGAATCTTCATATTTTGGTTGGTTTGTTTTTCTTTTAATGCATTTACAGATTTGCTAAAATGGAAGGCTGTCTTGAGTTTTACCTTCGCATCAGATATGCTGATGGTTATTCTAGAAATTAGCCTGTGGAGCCTTGGCATCCTTTTCTCTGGATTATCACCATCATTGTGAAATGTACCCTATGAAGTGACATCAGTACCATCTAATACTGTTTATAGTTTAATATAGACCTGAGCTGCTCAGTTGTTGCCTCACTGGATGGCTTACTCCAGACTGCAAAATTATTTCGGATGCATCCTAGCAAACTTATGCTCGTTCACATGCTGTGCTTCATGAGCAACCACTGCACTTTCCACCGTGGAAATGCTGAAGTTGGTTACTTCCAGTTTTTGTTGCATGGGAAGAGGCTGGTTTTGTTGCAGGACCTATACTGATGATCATTTCCTAAAAACAGGACTTTTGGAGAATCCTATTTCGGAATAAAATGAAAACATTTTTTTCGTTTGTGTGAACATCCTTGGAGTTGAAATTTCAAACACAATGTGTTTCAGTCATTGAACAAGGATGTCTGCAGACATTCACCATTAACTCATTGGTTCTCATACAAGACTGATAGTGAGTAAAGCTATTTCCATCTGTTCAGTGCTAGGTGAGCTGTCTAAAATTGTCATGTAGTTAGACTGTAGTCCATAATGACAGGATAGCTATATCTCATGTGAGCTACATGGCTAGCACTCTTGATGATAGTTCCAGTAATAACYGAATACTGGCAGGATGCTTAGGACAAACTAAATTTTCACCTTTGGGAAGGCTGGTTCAAGTATTTAGCACTAGTTCAGAGAATTTAGGGCATTAATTCAGTCTGAAGGAAATGGGAAAGCAGATCCCCTCATAAAGAAGACTGAAACAAAATGACGGGTTAGATTTGGAAAGCTGGTGTAGCTATTATGCCAATGCTGTTTCTAGTCTATGCATAGAGGGCTTCAGTGCCCCAGGCTGCCTGTATGCTGAGTGTGAGGGGGAAGGCTTGTTTGCTCTTCCTTCCTGTCATACTGCTTATGACAACAAGAGACATGAAAGGCTCGAAGGGCTAATCAGTTTTTAGGCACTGACCCATATTTTGAGTTAACTGTAATTACGAAATACAGGAATTCTCATGTTCTGTTATACCCATGTAATTGCACTGATTCCACGATTGCTGCAGACTTAACTCTGAATGAGTGAGAAGTTAACCAGACTCCATAGCAGACCTGATGACCTGCTTTGCGCTCTGAAACTTGAGAAACATGCTCATGCTTTGATGTATAGTGGTCTGTTGCCTGAGTCTATTTTTTGGGAACAAACGAAAATACATCTACTGCAATTCCCAGTGAATGGGATTCCCCATTTCATTAATCTTTAAAGCTCAAATGACTTTAAAAAGGGCAGACAAAAGCCACAAAGTAGAGTGGACTCATTCTTTTGGCAAGGTTCTATGTTTTTAATATTTTAATATTTTAATTTTTAATATTTTTCCCATGACAGTTGACGCTGAGCTTCTAAAACACTTGATCCTCTTGGCTGAAACGTGCTGATAACTCACTAGCTTCACCCACTTTCAGAAGGGTTGGGGAGGAAGGAGGAGAGTTTCAGTGAGGATCTAGGGTGGAGAGCTGAGCAGTCCTGGAATAGGAACCAAAAGTGCTCTCAGACATGATAAGGAGTTTTTTTGTTTCAATTTTATGCTATGTAGCTGCTAATTTCTTGCCTGGGAAAACTCTCGGACGAGCTAGTTCCTGTATGTGCCTTTTCTTTGAATGCAGTTGAATTTGATTTTAGAGCAGATTGAGAAGGGCATCTGCTCATAGCACTTGTAAGTGTAGGACATACTATATTAAAAGAAGTTTTTTCTTCTAATGTATCATGAGACAAAGCTTAAAAAAATCCTGTTAGTGTCAGTGATGGTACTTATTTCTCTTGTCCTCCCTCTCTCTGTTCTTCTTTTGCTCTAGCAGCTTTGACCATTGATGCTAATTAGTACTGAAAAGGACATTTTTGGCAAGGCTTTTAAACACAGCTTTTATCTTCTCTGGCAACAGACAAAGTTGTATTTAATGGTATTTGACATCTAAGAGTGACTGCAAGGTCTTTTTTCTTTTTCTTTTTCTTTCTTTTTTTTCCCCCTAAAGGAACTCCTTATTCTTCTAATTAATCAGGAAATCAGATGCACTTTTATGCTCTGCATACTTCTGTACCTGGCCAAGAACATGCTGTGTTTACATGAATGCATGATATTAAAAGGCAAATGTAAATTACATCATTGTTGCACTGAGAGTTAAACATCAGGAGATTTCCTTTATTAGATTTTACACTATATAGTCTGTTGAGCTACTGCTTTTGCTATATATATCTTTTAAAATGATTAAATACTGTATTTTCTTCTTTAAAAATTTTTGAGGTAATTCCTCTCAGCATCCTCTACTTACTGGTCCATATAGTGCAGTTCATGTATAGTTGCAAGGGACTCATGAGAAATAGTTGATCCAAATGGGATCCTGTAGGCAGGTGCCTATCTGAATTCCAGTTTTTGCCATACTTTTTATGATTTACTGTAATTGTTGACTTTAGAGAGGTATTTGGTATTTCTGGGTAGAAATAGACTGGGTAATGGTGGCAATCAGTATATGGAAATACATGTGCCTTCCTTTGGCCATATTCCTCTTCCATTTTTTCCTGTAATATTTTGAAATTGCTAGAGATCATTTTCAGACCAGATTTGGGAAGGCAGTGTAAATGCTTTGCATCTCTCCTAGAGAAGGCTGTTCTGCAACGTGGAGCTCTTTCAAGCTGCTGTGTGAAGGGCAGAGCTTTTTGCTCACCCTCTGCATCCCTCTGGTGTTTAGGTGGACTAAGAGCATGTGATGCCAGTGCAAACCCTCACGTGGACTTTCTTGAACTTTTGGCTARGGTTTTTGGCCCCTTCGGGGTTATAGCCATCTGTCATCAGAGAATGATCTAACTTACACTGGCAAACTGGCCCAAGGAGGGGAAATATAAAGATGAGCTTTCCCTCATTTCTGCATACCTCAGCTGCACAGCATGCGTAGTGACAGCCTAGAGGTACAGTTATGGCCCTAACTGTTGGCCTAGATCATGGATAGAGCTTGTCAGCAAATCTCGGGATTTATTTTCCCTAAATTTCCATGTGCAGATTTCCTTTCCAGGCTGGTTCCACTAAAATAATTTCTGGTTAACTTATATTATTTTCCCAGCAATATTTTGTTTCAAACYGGTTCAGCAAACCAAAGAAGCACAGTTCCTTAGATCTACATTACCTTATTGGAGTTACAGCTTGGATGCCCCCCCATAGACCAGGTTTATTGAACAACCATAATTCTCAGAAGACAGCAGAGATTTATCTTGGTCAGCTGTTTGCTATAGTGTAGAGCTGACTGACACTGTATGGTTTACAGGAGATAAAGATGGATTAGAAAGCTCTGCCAACAGGAAATAATAATGCTATTCAGCTCTCAGATTTCAGTTTCCACAAGGCAACAGGTGGGCCCTGCTGGAAGGAAAACTACATTACCTATGGGAAGTGCAAGCCTTCAAGGAGCTGGCCTCTAAGTGCAAAATATGTGATAAAATGATCCAAACCTCACTTTCCGTAATGCCTATGCTTTGTTTTGAATAAATAGGAAACAAAGAATTAAGTGTCATTTAAGAAGTAGTTTTGGGAATACTGAAATGTTTCATTTTGGTCAGAATTTTAAAGGGACATTTTTTTTTTTCATAATTTGCGGCCTTTATCCATGAATACCAGTGAAGAGCACTGATATGCCAGGTTTTAGCAGAAATGTGATAATTTCTGATGAGCTGGAAATTCTACTATCAGCAGTGAGATACTCTTTGTTACATGTCATTTTTTCGTATTAAATATTTCTACATTAACTTGGTGATACATTGGGAGCTGGATGTCTAATGCACATGTTAAGTAATAATTGACATTGTGTGCATAACTGTTCACGTAGTGAATTAGATATAAAACATTTCCCATATGAAATGTAATTACTGTGACTCAATAATCAATGTGTAAAGAACTGTTTTGCCTTTCTGGATATAGAGCTTTTCTCTGAGAATGAGAGAATCATAATAATCAGTATTTGCCAGGTGGGATATTCCCTTTATTTTGGAGCTGAAATTTGTAGCAATGAACATTAAGTCAGATGCTTAAATGAATATTTGGTTGTTGCTTTTGGGAACAGCAGAATTTGGGATAATGCTGTCACTAGAGTGAAATTCTGTCATGAAAGATCTTTAAATTAAGCTTTTTGGGCCCAATCCAAAAATCTAATGGAGTCATTGAAAATCTCCCATTGAGCTCAATAGGCTTCGGACCGTTAGCTTTCAGAGCAGCAGTTCTACATTGGAGGTTCTTGGGAATGCAGTAGCTAAAATATTCCCTACTGTCTGTTTACAGAGCCAGTGTTTCATTGTGGGATCATATTTTCAAACAAGTGTCTAAAATGTTCCTATCAAATCAATGCACAAAAACATTTTATATGCCCAGTACAGGCTTCTGAGTTTAAACATTTGGTTCTGAGAGCCATTACCTGTGGATCGGTAGTACCTTACAAATGCTAAATAACTTCTTTGGGGTGATTTTCTGCAGTCAGAATTATAGTATCTAGACAGGAAAAGTAAATGACATAAAAGAATAAGTTTTTGGATATCTTTTCATTGCCTAGTTCTGGTCTTTAAATCCAAAAGTTCCTACTTGATGAAAAGGCAATAAAGGATGAGAATCTTATGACTTAGGAAGTAAAGAGATCTTTTCCCCTTTTAAATTTCAAAAATCAGTATTTTTATTATTTGTCATTTCTGCTTTGTTTTTTGTATACAACAAATACAATTTCCTTCCATCTCTTCTAAATTCCCATCTTCTTGGAGATCCTGCTTCACTAAACCTGTAAGTCATTTGATCCCAGGAGGATATTGTAGGAATAAGACTATATACATTTTTTGCAACTTAATTTCTTGACGATGGAATTTTATCTGTTTGTATTCCTGACATTTATAGGTCCGCTAAGTCTTCCTCACTGTTGGGAGATGCTTTTATTTCACACTTATTTAAGTCATGGTTGGAAAAAATTTCTCTTTATCTTCCAGTGACCAAAGGTTTTGTTATACCTCAATCGGAGCAGCTTGATGGATCACTTAAGCTTGAGCTGGGCCTTGAATCTTGTCCCTAGATTGTGGAATTTTAGATATAATTTCTCTCCTGACATTTCTATTGATTGCATGGTGATGGAATTTCAGTATCTGCAGCAGTAATGTAGAGTAAACATTCACTGGCAAAAATTTCTTCATAATTCCAAGCAACTGTTCAAATATGGCATGGACCTAATTAGTTTTCAACTGTTTCTTCAGAGGGATAACCTGTTAAGTTTTCATTGCTTCTTTTTCGTAACCATTGTTTTATCTCAATTTATTTGACAATCCAAAAATTTCTCTAAAAAGTCTACTGGAAAATCACAGATATTTCCTGGGTTTTAAAAAGATTGTCTAAATGATAATATTGGTTATTTAAAGAGTATAGAAATGAGAATTAGAGCATCTTTTTGGAATGACCTCAACATAAGATAAAATGAAATGCCAACAAATATAGAACATTTAACCCACAAATTTAAATAATATATGGGACAGGAGGAGAGGAATATGAAAACTATTTCAAGGGCTTTAAAGAATCTGTTTCAATAGCAAAAAAAGTTGTGTAGAATTTCAGATAAGCTCAGATAAGCATGCATGTTAATTCCAGAATTTCTAGATCTTTGCCAGGAATCATATGAGTTTTCTATGAAACTATCAAATAAAAGAGTTCCAGATATACATAGTATGTGTATATATACATTCATATGTAAAATAAAGGGGAAATTAAAATATATTTCTGGAGAAAAAGCTTACTTTTCAAATCTTATTCCTTATCTCATCTTATTGATAACAGCTAATATTATGCTTAAAAATGAAGAAATATTTGACTCTATCTGATATCCAAGGTTTCTACATTAAGATGAGAATCAATTTTATTTTATGTTGCACAATGACAAACATTGGAATATAGTGGAATTCCTATCAGGAATGACTGTAATAGATTGAAATTGTAGTTTCACAGGAATCAAAAACTCCCAGAAACCTACCTGGAGCTAGGATTTTATTTTCAGATTCTTCATTCTCTACTATGTTACCACAGTGTTATATCAGTGCTCTTTTAAATGAAGTTTCACTACTTACAGGAGGCAATAAAAAAAAGTACAGAGCATGGATACCAGTGGGAATAACACTGAAGAAAGAAAACGTAAAACATGCCCTTTTTTACATTTAAGTGAGGAGCATTATCAGCATCCACAGACCAGCTTCTTCCACAATGCCACTAACACTTACAGAAAATAGTGGATGGTGGAAGAAATACATGTATATTAGAGTGCTGTAAAGCATAAGCTTTTTTTGCTCTACAAAGTGTGATGCCTGATGATTTTCTAGAAATCCTAGCAAATGTGCAGTTCAGGTACCCGCTTATTTAGCAGTATTGCTTGCATAGATGGCATAATATCTGAATTTTGTGGTCTGAATTGATGGAGCTGCTGGGAGCCCTTCAGCGGCTTGCAAGGTGACCTAACTTTTTTCCTATATACAAAGATCTAAGTGTATTTACTTACACTTAGACGAGTATGTAATGTCTTCATGTTGATAGAAGAGGCAGGGAGATAATCATGAAATTGGAAAGGTTCCTTTTGATTTCTTAATGAAAGTCTATTCAGAATTGGCTGAGTCATAATCTGTAAAATTTGCCATTTGCAGTAGATGTTCTGCTCCGCAGAGCTTGTTAGATGCTTGCTGTTAAGAGAAAATGAGAACATTCATTTGCACTGAATATGCCTCAAACGCACCAAACCTTTGTAATGTCACAGTCTACAGACAGTGCTCTCTGGTGTTTCCCTGCAACTTGCTTGAGGTGTTACAGAAATCCACTGATATAGACATAAGGTATTGCCCCAAGTTTGTTATTGATTACCCCAGGCTTTTACTTTTTGGTTTTGCCTGGCCTTCCTCCAATTTTGGCAACCATCCTTACAAGAGATAACAAATGTTGCATTGCTTTTCATGTAATGCTTGCTAGATCCAGTTATTTCTGTTTGCAATCTTGCCTAGAGCTGCAGGTGTCATTTCTGTTACGCAATAAGAAGGGGATTGCTTAAGGCAAGGAGAGGACGGAAGTATGGCAACATTTAATGGTGCTGGAGAACATGGGGGAGATGAGGAGAGGAGAAAGAATCCCCCAGATTACTAGTTATTTCACCCCCTGGCATCATCCTGCTTTTGCTAGCTTGATTGGTTTGGGTACCTCAATAAGGTGTTTTCTTGTGACACTACTGCTATGGATTTGTTTGCATAGTAGTAAGGACATGTATGTAGCACACAATAAAGAAATGCAGAAAATTCTCTTGCTTTCTTGTTGCATAAACACTGCCTTAATACACCAGTCTCTCACATATCCTTTTCATAAGCTCTGATGTATTATGTGCAGAAATGAGAAAGAGAGAGTTGGACCAAATCTTATGTTCTTCCATTTTATTCTCTTTATTCATGCATTCTGTTGTCGTCATYGATGTCATGCTACTCTAATTTTATTTGGTTTTTGGGCCACCCAGTCGTATTAAATAAATAGGGATGTCAAGTGGAGGAAAGTCATAGAAAGTAGACAGGAGGGAGCATTAAAAAAGCAAATGATTCATGTCAGTAAATGATTTGCACCAAGGCTGTGTTTTGCACCTGGATCTCCAAGATGCTTTTATTAAAGAACTCTAGACGGATGTCCYCATTCATCCAGTTTAACTCCGATTTCCATTTTTAATGTTACATTTTAATGGGAGCCCAGACCAGTGCTTTTACTATGGATACTTAAAATACAACCTCTATGCAGAGGCAAGTCTTCTCATTTGGATGAAAAACTGTCAGAATCAAGGTAAAACTATGAACAACTAAATAACTGAAATAAAATATATTCTTATTCTACCTACTCTATAGATAGGTCACAACCTCCAAAGATGTAAATAGCTGTTCACAGTTTGGTTGTCACCATTATTTTTCTCTTTCACTTGTGAATGCATATGGCCTCGGGATGTTAAGCCTGTTCCTAAATATCTTCTGGATATGATAGTATTTTAGGAAAATGAAGCTTATTCGTTGAGGACATGCACACTTCTCTTGGGTCCGGTACAAGTAAACATGGCTGGAGGTGAGGAGGTAAGCCCCCTGAGCTAGTCAGTTACTTATTTATTCCTTAATTTCTTGTTCAGATTTAATTTGAATATTTGTTTGCTCGTTTGGTCATAAGTTCTCAAGATAATTTTATGTTTTAGTCCCTAAAAGGAAGGCAGAACAGCTCTGAATTTTGAACCACAGGCTGTGATCCAATGGATATATTTTAGAGAAGTAATATTTTGTACTATCTTTGGAAATTAATTTACTGATGCTGAATCTTCTCTCTTTCTCCTTCTCATGTCTCATTGAATCACAATTTATTTCAGAAGGGGCCTTTAGAAATCATTTAGTCCAACCTCCTGCTCAAAACAGGTCTAATTAGATCAGGTTGCTCAGAACTGTATTTGGTCAAGTCTTGAACAGCTCCAAGGACAGAGATCTCATAGATTCTCTGGGCCCTCATGGGAATTTTTTTTTTTCATAGTATGTGATAGGAATTTCCCATGTTTCCACTTGCGTCTGCTGCCTCTCATCCTGTCATCGTGCACCTTTGAGAGGAGTCTGGCTCCATCTTCTCTGTATTCTCTGATCAGGTAGGTCCAGACAGCAGTAAAGTCTCCCCTTTGCCTCTCTTCTCCAAGCTGAGTGGACTCAGCTCTCTCAATTCCTGGCATGTTATCCAGCCCTCCAACCTCTGCAGAGTGCCCTCCAGTATGTCAGTATCCTTCTTGTACTGAGGAGCGCAGAGCTAGACACAACACTCCAGATGCTGAATAGAAAGGATGGATCTCTTCCCTGACCTACTGGCTACTATTTCTCTTACTACCTTTTACTAATATAGCCCAGGATGTTGCTGACCTTCTTTGCTGCAGGGGCACACCATAGCTCCCTTTTTGAAAAGCAAATGGTGATACTGAGTTTATTGTTTCTAGAAAGAGAGGCCTGTCCTCCAGCAAGAGTAGAGCTTTTCATAAATCAGATTGTCTTAAAGTTTAGCACCAAGAAGTTCAGCTGCTATTCATCAAAAAAAAAAAAAAAAAAAAAAAAAAAAAAAAAAAAGTATTCTGTGAATGATATCACCAGAGAAATTCTCAATATAAATCTAGAATTTTTAATCTTAGATAATGTTTCTGTAAGGTAGAACAAAAAACATGTTTGCTCAAATTTTAGATATCTCATCATTCCATTTATGCTCTGATCCTTATGAAGGTCTTCATTAGCTTTCTTGGCAAAATCAAGGACCCTCTGGGTGTGTCAGGGAGCCCTTTACCATTTGGAGGGAATGCGATACAAAGAAACTGTATACTTCTGCGAACTATTGAATTACTTTCTGCAGCTTTCTGTTTCTTTGTAGCTGCAGGATGTTATAAATGAAGACCAATTGCAAGGCCTCATTTGTTTTACTATGTCTCTCTAATTACACAAAAGCAACATCCTGGGTAGTGTGTGAACTATGGGGAGAAAGAACCTCTCTCAGGACATCTCAGGATAGCTTTGTATTACCTATCTCCAGCTAGCCTACTGCCTTGGAGCACTGGGATATGCCCAAGGGAGTTAATAGGGATCCTGACAGCTTTACTGCCACCCTCTGTGTCTTCRTTGCTTGTCACAGCTGTCAGCATTTATTGCACTCTTGGAATATTGAGGGAGTGCAAGGGCTGAAGGAGCAACCTGGGATATGAAGCCTTACGTGGAGCTTTCCCTCCTTTGTCTATGCCTCTCACCAGGCAGCAGACCTGAATATCTTTGCGTTAGTAGTGCAACTATCACAACTACTCTTCCATCTCCCCAGATAGGGTATATCCCAGGCATTTACCATGTGGTAGCACTGTGCCCTACTTCACTCTTCTCTGTGTCCTCATGTCCCAGTTACAACTGCTCAGTGGACCCTTTGATCTAGCAACCAGYTCTATCGGGCATATCGGTTCGCAGAGCTGAGTTAAGCTGCAGCACCCCATGACACCCATTGTACAAACTTTATTGGTACCTGTGATCAAAGTAAGGCTTCCTGCATGGAGTGTTTCCATCTCTTCTGAGTATGGTATCTTTCTGTCATCTTCCTTGACACACTGGGCAGCTCTCTTGGCCTTAATCTATCTGGCAAGCTACATGGTCATCTGGGAAAAAGAGTTTTAAGACATGGTGCATTATCGCTGCCCATGCCTGGGAGTAATAACTGTTGCCTCAAAACAATAAGCTATGTGTGAGTGAAGTAAAGATTTCTACCTACTGGAAAATGTTCCATTAAAAACTCCTAAACATATTTTGTTGTTTTGTTACCATAAACAAATAACATCTCCTCCTCAGCAACACTGATATTAGAAGTTTGCATTAAGTGTAAAAAGCTGAATCAAAACTTTACTGCACTTCATTTTTGAAGCAGCTGATGGCAAACAATGCTTTTCRGCTTTCAAGGGAACTGCCTGACTCCCACTTCTTTCCTTTTTTTCTACTCAGCGAGAACTGTAGGTGAGTGGTTCAGAGTTTTGCTGACACACAAACACCTATGAAATAGTACGTTGTACTGATGCGTGAAAAGCACTCAACATTAAGTTCTTGAAATAATCAATTATTTAGCAACTCATCACATTTACTGTCCACTGACTGAAGGATCTTTATAGCAATAATGAGGTCACTGCAATCAGATGCTCTGCTTTTGGCATTTCATCTACAAAACCTGCACACAGCCATAGAAAAACCAAAAAGACTGAAATTTGGAATCTGCTCTATTCTCAGCTGGAAATGATTGCTGTTTAATCTTCCGTATCTGGATACTTTCTTGTGCTAAAAAAGTACACACATATGCAAACAAAAGGAGCTTCTGGTCATCAGAAACAATGGCTGTGCATGGACTTCACTGGTTTTGAATCAAGCTTTTGGAACAGTGTTAGATATTCCATAGTAGTTAGGAAAGCTGGTCCAGACTGGACTTTTCTGAGGTTAAAAATGCATGCAAAAATAGATGTATTAGCTTCTAGTCAGACAGACTGATAGCTTGACAGAAAGTATGTTGATGTACGGGAACACTGAGAATTCTGCATTGCATGTCAACAGAGAAATATTTATTGACACTACATTATATTTATGAATGCAATAGCACAGCCTAAATATAGCACCATTTTAAAATACAGTGCTGGAAGTCATTAAATACAAGTAGGAAATTTGAAATACAGTTTACTTTCAGAGATTTCTATTCATGACTTCTTCATGTTAAAATCATGTTAAATACAGAAGCTCAAATTCAGGTTCCTCACTATGGAACTCCACAGAAAGCGATGAATTTGCCATAATCAGTCAAAAGCAACAAGGGGTATTAGTAAATGTCAGTTCACATTTTTAGATCGCAATTCTGGAACCAAAGTAAAAACAGTCATGCTGATCTGGGGAAAGAGTGACCTTGTCAACAAATAAATCTGAGATAATATGGCTCCTGTCAAAGCCTGAAAGAATTTTAATATTACATAACAAAGATGAATAATATATTTCTTGTTATAAATACTATGCTGAAATGGCCCAGGATCCTGGAATGCATATGAATAGCCATGGTTTAAAATATGTCCTTAGCGTTTTTGGAGAGCAAAACCTCTGTTTGTAATATCAGATAAGAGAACAACTCCGATGGCTTTAAAAACACTCTTTTTTAACCTATAAGTTATGCAGATAATTTGAATAGATTTGAAACCTAAACTGTGAATGATAATGGCTCTTGTATATACCTTTCTGACAGGCTCACCTCCAGTTCAATAAAGAAGCTGAATTTATATTTAAATTAGAGGTATACCAGAGCTGACTTCAGTCAGTCTTCCTCAAGTGACAGCCAACTGAATTTACAACTTCATTCTTAAATATTGCAAGTCTCAGACAGATTTCTTTATTCCCATAGGGTTTCATGGATACCAGTGCCCCAGCTAGATAGATTACAGCACATATCAACGACGCTTAAGCATACTGCAGTCAGACTTTACATTGCAYAGAGAGATGATGTGCATACAGTGCCTTCTTTGTCCTTGATATGTCTGATGGAGAATTTAGGCCTCATTTGTATATTGAGCAGTGATTTAATCCTTTGCACTTGGAATGTAAAAGAAAATTATTGAAACTCAGCAAGTATGCTCACTTATGTTGGGGGGAACAGGAATGATAATTCTGGTTCTGCTGGTGACCATGGCAGCTTTAAAGTCGATTTCACTGGGGAACAGATTTCATTCAAAGCTGTAATGAGCCCATAAAAATTTTTCACAAAGAAATAGCCTTTCCTCTTCCTTCTTTCAATATTTTGTCTCTTAGGCTAACTCCTAGTTGTGAAATCTTCTCTCCTATTCAGCAAATCAGGTAAACATGCTTGTCTCTAAATGCATGTATGAACAAAATGATTCTTTCCCCTGGTTTTAAGCTAAGATGTTTCTTCAGCTATCTACATTAATCTTTAAGTTAAGGAGAGATTAAATGGGAAGTGCTGGTGCATGTGGTTAAATATTTATTAAAGTAGATGTGGAACTAAATGAGGAATAGTGAAGAAAATACAAAGACCTGGAGGGTCAACAGTGTTTAGATTTATCTTTCTAAAACCTGAAAGAATATTTCAGTAACAAGAAAAAGCCTCATTTTCCCTCCTTGATTAGTGTATAGCTGTTAATGTGCTGACAGCCAATATATTGGAAGATCTTGCTTCTCCTGAAGTTTGAGTGGGAGAGAAAATTGCTGCTATAGAAAAACTGTGGGATCCCAGCTAGACTAAAAAAAAGGAAAAAAAAAAGGAAAAAAAAAAGAAAAAAAAAGAGAAAAACACCCTGTTTAGTGTGGCACAAAGTGCTTATCAGTTTTTAAGTTCCCACAAGAAGGACATAAGTCCTGTTGGCTTCTGGTAAGATGTGTGCTTCTAATCTGGTTAGATGAAAATCTCAACCTGTTGTGGATTTGTCTCTCACCACCCTGCCTTTCCACCCCCACGCAGATGTGCATGGACTGTATTTCTCTTAGTGCAGTGAAAATTTTGTAACCACATACTTAATCAAGCATTTTTAACTTCTCCTTGTGCTTTGTCAGTATTCATGAGAATGGTAGTATTCTGCGGATGTGGCTGGTTCTTGGCTTTTGTCAAACATAGTGAAGTTCTGATGTTTACAGTTCTTTTGCTTTTCATTGAACTCTGTAGACTAATATGGAGAATAAACATTACTAACAGTGTCTACACTATGTCCTTTTACTGAAATCCTCCCTGGGAGAAAATATAATTTGCAGCACTTTTAGTGACTTCATACTTAGGTGATCTTAAGCGTATAAGGTTAACATACTGTCTAGTAAAATGATGATGGTTTTATTACTGTATGGAAGTGTCTCCCTGACTTTTTTTTAAAGATGGAGACAGACTGGGCTAGGGAGGTCTCTCTTGGATCTGAACAGTCTTCAGGCACATAAATTTTGCTACTGTCCTCATGCAGTTGGAGATTCTGCSTCTGTGGCTCTGGCTCATACACAAAAGAATATTTTCCTTTATTAGGATTTTGTATGCCTTATGTGCATTGAGCTCTCCTCCTCTCCCTCCAGCTCTCCCCATGCTTTGGAAGGAGGTACCCTTTAGTGAAGTTTGGTCACTATGGCAAATATATTTTAAAGTATGTACTAGTCAACAGGCAAAGATGAACTGTGGATTTTTATTTTTCACCCATTTCCTATTTAGAAACAGCCCAAGTGGGTTGTTCATAAATGACCATCGTCTGAAATAGATTGTTAATGAAAATAATTTCTGATTTTTCTCAGATATGCCTTTTTGTCTTTCATTAATTCTTGTAAAATCATCCTAACCTGACTTCTGTCCAGGAGCTAATCCAAATATGCAAAGACAGAACAAAAAAAGTTATTCTATTTCCATGGCAACATCGTTTCACATTCTGCAGGTACAACAGCTGCCACTTAGTCCACTCACTAAATGAAAGCTCCTGAAGGCTCTTTATACTGTAACATTTGGCCAAAAATAACTTGGCATGCCACAGTTTTCCCACAAACCCACAGAGAGAGTGAGATTAAACTGACTGGCAAGCAGACTGTCAACTCGTTTAGTGTCTTCATGCTTAGAGGAAGAAAACAGTCTCTCTAAACATTTAAGAGGAAAAAAATGTTTATGGTTGGCACATCATTTTCATGGCCTAAAAGATAAAATATTTATGCTGTTGAAAGGAATATGAAATATATTCCATCTAGTTCACCCCRAAGGCACCAGGTAATTTGTTTTGCAGCAGAAACTATTATAATTACATACATTCTGATTTAGAATTAATTAGCATTTTTTGAAGCTAAAGTGATAAAACTAGGCAGTTATTTAAAATGAATTCTAATGGAAGTAAATCAGTTTTTCCTAGTCAGACTCAGATTTTTTTGTGGCATTTTCTGAGACAGACATAACATTACTTCTTTCATAGCCATTGTAAAGTTCTGTGATTAGATACTGCCAAACAATACTAAAACTGGAATCACTGTTACCTGTACTGAGCAGGTTTTAATGTGGAACAGTTGTTGTACAAGTGCTCCGTAAGAGTATTCAATATAAGGCAGTAAGAAAAAAATGCAAGGCTTTTTTTGGTAAGCGCATCAATAGTGTTTAGACCTGTAATTACATCTAATCAACTAAATTAAAACTGCAACAGACTATCCTGAGCGGAATTTTTGAAAACTGTGCAAATAGGCTGTCCCCAGAAGAACATGCATGACGTTTGTTAAAAGGGCATCTTGGGAAAGAGACTGCAGGGTTCTATATGGGCTTAATGGGTTTCCTTTAATTTTTAACTTCTTCCTGTAGCACAGCCAAAAGTAGGAACCTCACTTTSACATTTTAAAAAAGTAAGATGCAATGTGCTAATATTGCCACATAATTAGATTCTCCTGGGAATCTTCTGTACTGGAAAAACTTTCAGTTAATACGTTTCTTTAGGAATACTGCTTGTGAAATACATTGTGATATGCCCTGGGAGTGCTTCTAGGACTACTAGTGTGCTTGTCCTGTTTTAAGAGCTAATGTATAAAATGACCATTTCTTTTTTTTTTTTTTTTTTTTTTCTTTTCTTCTCTCTCTCTCTTTTTTTTTTTTTTTTTTTTTTGAGAGGAAGGATTATTTTATTTATGGCCTGTCTTACAGAGGGCATGTTTGATACGTGCTTTATTTGAACATGAGGTGACTCACAAGCGTGTATTAAACACAGGCCTTCTAGTATGACATCTAGTGGGCAATCCAGATAGGTATGTTTGGACTGCTGTTCATATTAGGCAAGGATGATTAGCTTTTAGCAAACCTACAAACACGGCATGTGAGAATAATCTGTGAAGAAGGCATAAACATTTCCAGGRGATCCATACTGATGGCAGTGTGTGTTACTTCCATGACCTGTAATGCACTAGTCTCCTGTCATTTAAAGGAACATCAGGTGTTTTCCATCTTGTTCACACCATTAGATACTAGCACAAGCCATTAGAATGCACATCAGTGCAACCTGGCTGCTTTTAATGGTATCTGTAAATACAGGAGAAAGTTGGACAAAGCAGTTTGCGTTTTGGTAATGCGCTGTTAAAATGCGGAAAAAGAATAATATTGAAAACCGGAGGGCCATCCACTCACTTCACTTTTATTAGGAAAGAAAATGTGCTCTTTCTCTGGTTGCTCTGGATAAAAATATCTTTATCAAGTAAAGTGCTGGTATCTCATTCACTAAGTAAAAGTAACTTGAATTATAYAGGGTAGTCAGAAACATTACAGCCTCCATTTCCAGTTTCTCTGAAAACAGAATCTTTGTATTTTCTAATCTAGGTGCTGTATCTTTGTTATTTTCCATTGGAACATTTATAATCCATTCTATCAATAGCATCTGAGGTACCTTACCACATTTTGTATATTGAGCACTGATATTTAGTTTTCCATTTATTTGGGAAGTAAGATCATACTCTCTAATAGATGTGAAGCAGGCACAGGGAGTGGAAAGGCAAAACAGGGAGCATATACAGAGTCAGAAATTGARCACTCTATTCTCACTTTTACTCTTTTTAGTCCACTTGTCCACGTTTTCTCCGCCTCTCCTGTTGCATGTACCACCAAATGAGATATGTTAGTAGTACTGCATCATGCACAGTCACAAATGGCTGCTGCAGACCTCATTGCAGCATAGAGGTGCTGCCTTTGGAAGCTTTCTTTTGAGTTACGTTTGATAGAGCCAGGGACAATCTAGCAGCATGATGCTCCATGCTGGCTTGTTTGAGACTACCTCAGGTACGTTCTCCAGCTGTCTTCTGCTGCGAAGGGTCACTAACCAGCAAACCCTGCCTTCAGTGAATCTAACTAATTAAATAGGGTTATTAAATAATTTAATCAGTAACAACTTTGCTGTCATAGCATTTTGGCAGAATATGAGTCTCAATAAAATTTTGTGCTATATGGTGCACTGTACATATAAGTGTATTTTGAAGGGCCAGTGTTTTCCAGGAAGCTCAGGCCATGCTAGCAGATGAGGCCCACCACTGAACAAAGCAGACTGTGACATGCAAAGCTTTGGGGAGGAAGACTGATCTTCATGGTCATGGCCAAGTATAGAAAAAGTCATATAAGGAAGTTAGAAGTTAGCTTAGCTCACCAATAAGTTTTCAAGATGGCAACTTCATAACCCGTTGATGGGACTTTGCAAAATACTGACAAAGGCTAGCCTTTTACTAAAAAGAGCAGTCTTCTCATGTCCCGGTACTGATGGGGAGAGGCAGCCCTGCTCAGTCATCCTGTAGTGGACATTCTTGTCATGATCTTAACCTTTATGTTTTTTCCATTTCTGCTCATTCCTGATAGGCTTGAGGGAAACTTGAAGGATGCTACAACTATAGCTAACTGGCAGTGTCATTAGGGGTGACCAGCTTGACAAATTAATAGCATTATGTAAAGCTGAATGATAAAGGAAAGATATTAAGGGCAGAGAGCAGAAGTTTGTTGGTGATGCAGTGGAGGAAGCAGAGATATGAAATCACAGAATCATAGAATCAGTAAGGTTGGAAGGGACCTCTGGAGATCATCTAGTCCAACCTCCCTGCTCAAGCAAGGTCACCTAGAGCGTGTTGCACAGGATCGCGTCAAGGTGGGTTTTAAAGATCTCCAGAAAAGGAGACTCCACAACCTCTCTGGGCAACCTCTTCCAGTGCTGTCACCCACAGTGAAGAAACTCTTCCTCATACTCAGGTAGAACTTCATGTGTTTCAATTTGTGCCAGTTTCCTCTTGTCCTGTTGCTTGGTACCACTGAAAAGAGTTTGTCCCCATCCCCTTGACACCCTCCCTTCAGATACTTATACACATTTATAAGGTCCCCTCTCGGTCTTCTCCAGGCTAAACAGGCCCAGCTCTCRCAGCTGTTCTTCCTAAGAGAGATGCTCCAGTCCCCTAATCATCCTCATAACCCTACGCTGGACTCTCTCCAGTAGCTCCATGTCTCTCTCGTACTAGGAAGCCCAGAACTGGACGCAGTACTCCAGATGTGGCCTCCCCAGGACTTAGTAGAGGGGCAGGATCACATCCCTCGACCTTGGAAGGTTGTGGAGCATGTACCCACAGGCCACATTTCACATGTTCTTCAAAAGAGACAATTTYTTGCTATAATCAAAGCTGGGGAAATCCATGGGAATGATTAATTTTCTTAATAAATCTTTAAGCAATTCCAAACAATAGTCAGCTGCAGATAGTAAAATGCATACAAGAGATGAGCAATTGCCAGTAATAGCTGGAAAATAAATGAGAGGGAAACCGGTTGGAAGCAATCCTCAATGGATTACTCAGAAGGGAGGAGTCTACTGGAGGTTCAGCCCCTATAACTTCCCCTAGACCTACTCTCCCACCACCATCTCTATTTTCTTTGCTGTGGTGTTGTGCTCAGACATAGCCAATTACTCTGTGCTGCTATGGCCTTTTCCTGTCTCTAGTAAAGCAAGAGAGAAGGAATTATGTTGTGTAGCAGCTGGGAGGGCTGTATGTGTTTATGTGTGATCCTTCTCTGCTTTATTGCAGTCCTGCCTGGTGTGGCCTCCGTCACTGCATGCCCCAAGAAGTGTGAGAGCTCAACTTCCTAATATAGTGGATGAACGTCCAGCATAAGTGGTCAACAGCACAGCTACACAGCAGAGTCTCTCTGTCCCACTCTGTAATGAAGCTACAGCAGCACTGCCCTTAATGCCACCCTCCCATGGCTTGTGGTTTTATTAAAGAGGGGAAGAAGTGACTGATTATCCTAGGAGCGGGTGAGATGGAGAAGGAAGTCCATCTGTGACGTCCTCCCTTGGATATCTGGGTAGTGCATGGTGTTGTGCTTGACATGAATCGAGGGCCTCGTCCTGCCTCTCTCTCACTCAAACACCAAACATACATTACCACTACTGTTGAGCAATTTAAAATCTTTAGTAAGAGGTTGACCCAGCTTTTCTTGTGGATTTTCTGTATAGTATGGCTTAAAGGCTGTAACTRCATCTTTTCTCCCAAGGCTACAGATCCCTTCCTCTTTGAGGTAGAATGTCAGTCTGAATTTCTCTAATCTTTAAATCACAAATTTTCAAAGCCATTTTTTCCCYGCCTTGTTCCCCTGCCACTACACTATTCTGTCTCATCCGAATGCAGACAAGAAAATAAATATCTCAAATCAAAGTACTTTAAAACATGCAAATTGTTTTAATGGAGTTCATGGATTAGAAATGAGGTTTAAGTGCAGGGTAATGAGGTACATTTAGCAATAAATGAAAATATAATTTTATGCCAAGTAATAACAAAGTAGACACAGAATATGCATGACAGAAGGTGGATTTAAGTGAAATTCACATGTAATTTGCATTACTTCAGTTAGGCTTTGTGGAATCTGATAGTCTAGACCTACAAACAGATTTTTAGAAGGTTATGCCTTGGAGGATTTCTTTCTGCTGCTCCTGAGTATATTGCTACCCCAAGAAATGTGTCATTAACTTAAGAAATAAGCCCAAACAATGAATTTAAGCATGTTGGCTACAAGATCCCTAAATACCTGGTAAAGAGTTCTATAGTCCACTCCCCACCAAGTCTCTCTTTTACCTTATGAAAGTATTTCATTTTGATTGTTATTTCTTGCAAAATTGAATATTTTTTTCCAGGGATAGCCTGGCTAGTTGCAGAACTCACCACATTCCTCTCACAGAATCTAATAAAATAATAATATCTTGTTCATGATAATGACATACATTCCCCAAAACAATTAAGAGCACAGTTTAATTTAAACATAGAAAGGATGGTCATATGAAAGATAAAGTATAAATCATTAATTACAGGACTCACTCTTATGAGAAAACAGACATTTGTGGAAGAATTGAAGGAGTAATTGCAGTAATATATTGGTTTTATAAAAATAAAATAGTTTTCATTTCTGATTTAATGTTATGTTTCTGTTTAATACAATTCCCAATCTAGTCTTCATTTTCATAAAAGAATGAAATTTAATTTCTTTGGGAACTATTTTTCTCTTCTTTTTTACTGGAGGAGAAGTGAAAAGGTCTCTTTCTTTTATAAAATATCTATCATCTCAGTAATTTATGACTTCCTAAAACAATGCAGCCTGCCTTTCTTGCATCCAATTCACCAAATCCTCCAAGTGCTTTGTTAACAGGATGGTCACCAGGGGTTTACATCTTGATGTAGATACTCGAGCCCCATTAAAATTGTGTCCTATGCCAGTAGATGACAGTCTGCAAAAGACTGATAACTTTTGCTCACTAAGACCAAAGGCCAGACTCATAGGGTGGGAAACTTTCTGTTGCCTGAATGCTTTGGTTCCCTGCAGTCCCAGTTTGGTAGCAGAGGAACCTGGGATCTAAACAAACTTGGCATCCATGTAGTTGAATGTAGCCCATTTGGGATTTTGTCTAGCCCACCTGGAACTGTGACTTGCCACTTCCCTCTACAGAGACTAAACCAGACAAGTGCAAGTATGTAATGAGGAGAACACAAAAATTCAGATGAAGCTTCTGTGACTTTCCTTTTCCTTTTTGCTGACTTGCAGAGCCATCCAAGTGTCTGTGTGTGGTCATTAAAGCAAGGTCTCTGCAGAGCAATGTGTTTAAAAGTTAATTACAGCTGAGTCTTTTTTAACCTTTGACCTTTTTAACTCTTGAACTTTGGGTCGATTTATCTCTGGATGAAAAGAAGAAGCTAAAGAAACTGGTAAAAAGCCCTCAGTCACATAGTATCATTAATTTCCCTAYCTGCAGGTTAAAAAGTTGTAGGTTAGTACCGCTGTTTGGTAACTGTGGTGACTCGTTAATGGCACCTACAGTACCAGCTCCTGGAAAATGACATCAGCTCCTGGATATTTGTTGCTTATTACCTCACTCACCATCGAAGGCAGTGTTTGCTCTTATTATTTCAGTGCACAAGTGTTGGGGGTAGAGATAAGTCTATAACAAAGCTCTGACAGCAGTCATTAGTCTTGAAGACTAAGGGAGTAGCTCTGTGCATTGGCTATGCATTTATGAAACGTGAGCATGATACGTTGTAATGAATGTTTCTCCAGTAGCCTGTAAAAATGCTTTGCAGCAGCACAAGTTGGCTGAGTGAGATTGTTTCTCCTCTTTGTGAGAGACTGCAGTCAGTATTCTTCATTTGTATGATCTTATGTTGCCATTCGCGTGAATGAATTTAAGGCTAAATGTTTATGATTCTTCCATGCTCATTAATTAAAAAACATGTTTATTTCATAATTATTGATAAAGGGTGAGTCTAGAATATCTTTCTCACTGGCCACTGAGAGATTGCAAAGAATGCTAGTTTTCTTTTTTATTAGAAATACTGTTTATCACTGCCACTGAACAGGCCCAGAATGTTTTGTGAAGAGAAGGCCCAGGGGAATAGTTTAACTGGAGTATTTGAAACTGGAAGTTACTCTCTGACCATGGTCTGTGCATGAGCCTGGTTGCTCATCAACATAGGCTACTGCAATTACTCCAGACAGGTATGAAAAGAAAAATATTCAACCAGGAGAATGCTATTATAGGCAGAACTGACAGTTGTGAATTAGAGTGCTAGTAAGAAAAGTAGACTTTACCATCAGGAAGACTGCGATATTGTCAAAGGATGGAAAAGCAATTTAGTTTGAGTCCCTTGTTTCCAAAGATTACAAAGTATTTAGTGTGAAATTCATTAACAGATTTGGGAAGCAGCTACTACTTCTCTCAACCCAAAGGATTCTCTCCACCCAAAGGATTTGTGCAAAGTATTGTAACAGTAAGCAATTTTTAAAAATCCAACAACTTTTGTTCCTAAATTGCCTTATGGAAATGGTAAAATCTCCATGATGCAGTGTAGGAACTTCAATTAAAGTTCAACATTTTTGAAGATTTCTAAGGGATTTGGCTTGCTAATTCCATCCCAAACCCTCCACCTAAAAAATGTAACACCAGAGAAGAAATAACTTTTTTACTCAAAGCAGTTTTTCTTCTTTTGAAAAGAGAATCATTTCAAAAAGAATGCTGTATGATTCCATCATTGATGTTATATATACTCAAACCTGTGCTTATCACCAGTGATTATAAACATAAAAGTGCATTTTAGCAATAATGAGAACAAGAAAGCTGTGGCATCTTTCCAAATGTTTTCCTAGAGTAGAGAGACTTTCTAAAAATACCCACCAGGGCTAATACAGCTCTATCACTAGTAACAATATTTAGGGGAGCCCTGTGTGCGCAGGTATAACTTGTTGTTATCATAGAATCATAGAACCGGTAAGGTTGGAAGGGACCTCTGGAGATCATCTAGTCCAACCTCCCTGCTCAAGCAGGATCACCTAGAGCAGGTTAGACGGGGTTGCATCCAGGTGGGCCTTGAAGATCTCCAGAAAAGGAGACTCCACAACCTCTCTGGGCAACCTCTTCCAGTGCTGTCACTCACAGTGAAGAAGCTCTTCCTCATACTCAGGTGGAACTTCATGTGTTTCAATTTGTGCCTGTTTCCTCTTGTCCTGTCACACAGGACAACTGAAAAGAGTTTGTCCCCATCCCCTTGACACCCTCATATTCATCAAGGACATGTCAGAGAAAAGTTTTTGCTGTAATATCAAAGCAATCACAGTCTGTAGTTGGATAAAAGAAAGACATTTTGGAAATTAGGAGTGAGGAGATTTGAGAAAGGCAAGACAGTGAAAGACAGACACTGTGCCCCCACGTTATTAAAAATAAATATCTGCCTTCCTCTCCCTTAGCCACATAAAGTAGTCAGCCAAAGTGAGACAGAGTCCTTGAATTAGACTGAAGAAGAAATCGTTGTGGTTAAAAGCAGGCTTACATAGGACTACCTACAGAGAGAAACAGGAAGTAGAGAGGTATTTTACAGTGTCTGCACAGAAGCTCTTCTCCTGACATTGTTTTGGTCTGAATGGTGATGTCTCAAGCGCTGAGGAACTTCAGGTGGTTTGAACTGTAAGGAAAAGAGAGAAAGTTAAAAGGAAAAAAGTTGCTTGTCCTACAGCTTTTGCCTGTAAGGTACATGCAACCTCTAATTGCCATTTCTGAAAGGACAGAACTAAGTGCCAGTTCAATTTTAAACCCTATGATGTTCTCGTTACAAGAATGTAACGAGAACATCATAAGGTTTAAAACTGACTTGACACTGGATTTAGAAAAGTTTCCCATTTTTAATTTCATGGTTCTTGTTGGTACGTGACACACAGTAAGTATCAAAACCTGGTGTGTGTAGGACTGAAGGCATCTGACAGCTCTGTGAGAAAATGAGCACTTGCTTACTTGCTTGTTCTAGTTATTGCATGACAGTGACAAGAGACAGTATTTTCACGTCAGAAATTTGTTAATAGTTTTCCTTTGGTAATTCAGTACAACTGATGACTTAAGTAACTGGAATTTGTATTTCCAAGTTATAATTCTAGCCCAGGCTGGTGTGCCAGCAATAAAGCAAAGGTAGAGTGAGTCAAAATAACTTGCTGTAGTATTTCACTTACTAATATTCTGACTTAAGCCTTCAGGTAAAAAAAAAAAAAAAAAAAAAAGCAATCCAGTTATTATACTGTGTCAAATGCCTATATGTTTTCAGAAACACTAAAGGCAGAAGGAATAAACGATAATCTAGTTTGCTCTTATGGATAGCATAAACTATATAATTTAATGCAGGTCTCAGTAACTACACAGTTCAACTCAAATATTGAAATATGTTGCCTTGACACAAGTCATGGTGAGATAATAATTTTATTTCCCCTCATATTTCACTGTAATTAACTTTTAATTTACATTTTCTAAGTCATTAAATACAGATATGCAAATAGAATGAAATCTAACTTACATCAATAAATAATGGCGAACTGAAAAAACACTGAATCGAGGAGAAATTATAGTATTTCTTCTGTGGGAAGTTCTGAAATTAGGATTGGGGTTACTTCTTGGAAGAATGGAATGGAAGAATGGAAGAGGAAAAAAAAAGGCTTAGCTAAAAAAAAATTGTGTCTCCCGCAACCCGCATCCCCCTTTTCCTCCTCCCAGCCCTCACCAAAATGAAACTCAGAAAATGGTTATGTTGGGCACAAACTGGAAGAGTGGACAGAGAAAAGCAAGACATTGCTTACCTGTATGTTTTGCAGCATCTACAAAGTGGGTCACGTTGTTTATAAGTGGTGGTGTACATTAAAGAAAGCTGAGAGTTAATTCACATCGGTGCGGTCACTGAATGAACAGGCAACAGCGAATCCCCTTGGACCAAAATCTCGGACCTAAATGGGAACAGCAAGGCTCTCCTGGTGCCTGCATGACCGTGATGGCAATACACCATGGGACATCAGGAAAGCCAAGAAGGTGGGAAACACAACAGTGACCGGAGACAACAGACGTTCCTATATGTGCTTCAGGCTGTGGCCATGGGTACCAGCATAACACCCTGGTGTGACTGTATCTTTACTCACCATAACCAATTCCTTCATAGAAATAGGTGCTTAGAGAAGCCCAGGTGAGGAAAAGTAAACCTTGACTTGCTCATGACCGGGCCCCAAGTTGCTCTTGTACTCAGAGGCAGGAGTGGCAGAGGCCGGTGGTCACTCTGCTTGTGCTTGATGTCAGCAAGTGAGCACCATGAAAAATGAGGAAGGTCCTTAGAAAGGGCAGGTGAAAGCATGAAGTCTTTGCAGTTGACCTGGCGACTACTGTGAGCCTGCATATTGGAGACAATGCCATCTATTAAAAAAGCTTTAGGAAGACTAACGAAAACGCCATGGTTAAACGAGGTGCTAAGGGAGGCTCACAGAAGAATGCATCCTCCCGAAATTTCATGTCTTGTCCAAAAGAGAAAAACAGGAAATAACCCATTGCAATTTTTATTGTAAAGCCATAATATGCCAGACTAAAAACAGTTTTAGTAGCAACTTGAAAAGGACTCAAGAAATGATAAATCTACTTTCAGACACAACAGAAACAGAAAGTCTGCCAGAGCATGCAGAGGGCCAGTAGATTAGGAATGTATGAAAGGATTGCTAAGAGAAGATAAGATTGTAGTAAAAAAAAAAAAAAAAAAAAAAAAAAAAAAAAAAAAAAAAAAAAAAAAAAAAAAAAAAAAAAAAAAAAAAAAAAAAAAGAGCTTTGCCAAAGAAGAGATTGAAAGGAGACTTGAAAACTCTTAAAAATAAATTTATAAAAATCCCAAACCGTGGGATTGGTAAATTTTTGCTGGAGAAGGGGATAGATCATCACAGGTATAAATAAAAAAATGAGTGAAGAGTAGAATAAAGTTTTAAGAGATCTCCATTGGGAAGTCAGCAGCAAAGGTGCAAAAGGATGAGAAGGAGGTGACAGAGGTTGCCGAGAGTATGGAATTATTCTGCATAACATAGGTAAGAGCTGACTCTGAGGAGTTAAATAACAGTGTGACAAAATGGCAGGCAAAAATTAGTATATATAAGGTAAAATAAATGCAAAGTAATGTAGATATGTGTAGTATATTAGAGTATGAACTGACTATTGCCATTCAGTTATAAAATCTTGAAGTATAGTAGTTTAGAAAATGTCAACTCATTTTTTTTTCAGGTGAAAAGCAAACTAAATTTTAAGAATTAGGAAAGGATTAGAGGGCAAAACAGCCATTACTATGCTACTGGGTAAATCTGTGGTTTATATGTGTAGAAATCCATGCTTTACCTGAATGCTGTGTGTAGATCTGTTCACTTTCACCTCAGTAAAGAGGCAGTAGAATCACAGATGATTCAGAGAAAGGTGATGGAGTGGATATAGATCAGCTTCTGCATACAAAATGACTGCATAAAGTAAGACTTCAGTCTGGAAAAAAGACAGTTGAGGGGGTATATAACAGAACACTATAAAATCGTGAATGCTATGGAAGATGTGCATAGCGAAGGTTTGTTCTATCTCTCTGCCCCTATAAGAAAAAGAAGCCATTAGATGAAAATATCTGGTGATGGGTTTGAATGAGCAAAGGCAGGTACTGCCTCACATCTTTCATAATTAAGATGAGAAACTTATTGCACAGAATGTCACAGGTGCTTCAAATTTATAAGGGTGTAAAAAACTATTGGACAAATTCATCACAGGAAACATCCCGTCAAGAGCTATTGAATACAAAGATACCATCAGAAGCTTAGAAGGTCGCTAAATCGTGGAGAGCTCTTCTGAAATATCAGTATATGCTTGCCCAGTTCTTACATTACTGCTCTGTTCTGTCCTCTACAGATTGATATCAGAAATAGGGTGATCTGATCCAGTCTAGCTACTTTTATGAAATGTAAAATTTTTGCAAAATTGTTGAAAAAGAAGTTGCCCAGTTACCTCCTAGATCAGATATGAAACATACAGGAAATATCAGTGTTCAGATCCTTCCCTTGTCAGACAGTATCCAAACTCGTATTGTATACCTTTTCATGAGGAGTACAGCAGTCACATAGCTCTAAGTTACTTAGATTCAGAGGAAGATACAGACACATTCACATTATAGAAATAAGGAAATGCTCAGTAGTGCAAATTCTGGAACCCCAATACTCTCCTCAACGAGTTTTGAAAGTACTAGGCCAAGGAGTCACTTTCCCTGTCTCTCTCTCTGTTTCAGTTCCTACTTTAATATTTTAAGACTAATGTGAACGAAGAGCCATGTTAAAAAAAAAATCTGATAGATAGGATACTTATTGTTGATGTGAAAGCATCATCACCTTCACTTAATTGGTTATGCAAAGTAGAAAAAAATATCAAACATGCTTACAGGCTTCTTCAGTCGGAGGAAGAAATTGATCATCCATGTACTGAAGTGCTCAAACCACTAAACCATAGTTTTGTGAAAATCAATCCATAACACTCCCTAGCTGAAAATCTTTGGTGTAATTCGGCCAAAATCACAATAGTTTGAGTTGGACTAAATTTCATTGTTTTTGGTAAATATACCATTTTGCTTAGGTCTGTTTAGAATCTATATATTTTTTCTATTACATGGTTCCAAGAAGTGACAATTTTGTTTATTTTAGTAGGATTAGAGAAAAAAGTTTACACTTCCCCAAAGTTTGGCAGGAGTTCTGAAACAAAGCAATAAAATTTTCAAAGCTTTAAACAACAAAAGTGAATAATCTTCAAAATTACATGCTATCACTTGTAATAATGACTCCACCGGCTGAATTCTGTCATCAGGTTCATTAAGGGTTGTTTTTTTTTTTTTGCTTATGTATGACCAGTGTAAGGTTTTGCATCTTCATTGTGTTCAGATGCTGCCCTAGACTGTCAAAATATAAATGAAAGCATAAGCTGGCTTCACAGTTGAAAGATAAATTAAGTGAAATTTTTGATGAACAAATCTGAGTATAATCCAGGACATTTGCTGTAGCTTTGTTGACTCTCTAAAGTTAAACTGAGCAAATTCCAGTACAATCCAGTGTAGTTCCTGCCAAATTACATTGATATGAATGGAATCTTACACAAGGATCTATTGAGAAAGTTGGTATCGCTTTTTGTATTTGGTTTTCTGTGTAGTAGCATACTATATTTGAATTTGGAAGTACTTTACGTGCTCCCTAGAAACTGCTAGCCTAAAGCAAGCATCTGGTACACAGAGTTGAGGTGAAGCTGGACCTCAGTGCTGCAAAGATGAGACCATGGTGCTGCAGTAAATCCAAGGGTGGCTCCCTAGCCTTCTGGTGACCTCCCATTTCTACAGTATAATTACAGTTGTGATATTTGTAGACAATGYAAAGGACTTTTGCTGTTACTTCTTCCACTGTACAACTTGGACCTCAGTGGAACTTARCCTAGAAATAAGATTAACCTCTGCACCAGTTCCCAGTGCTGTCTGACAGCCTGATACTCTTCTCAGCAGTACGTGCTGTTTACCCTTACTTAGTAGAAGAYTTTTGTGCCTCTGTTTTTTGAAGACTCTTGAAGAAAGGATGCTTTGTTACCGTACGTGTAAATAGTCCATAATATGACAGGGTCCTGGTATTGATGGGGCCTTTTCAGTAATGTAGTATTCCCCTAGCACAGCTGACTATTTGTTCCACAAGGCACTTGTAACTAGAGTGTAATTTATGGCTGTTATACTTTAGACTGGTCTGCCTTGACAAGGAAGTGAGAGAATGGCCTTTCCATATTAAGCGGGCCTGCAGGTGAGGGAAGTGCCGGTACGGAAGGCTCTACTAGAATGGTGGGAGTGGAGGACTGAGGACATATAAAAGCTCTCCTCTGGAGGAGGAAAGTTTTTACTCTCTGCTTCCAAAATGTAAGCATTCTGCTCTTGCTAATGTGAAGAAAGTTCTATGAAAGATTCACAAGCGTTAATTTGCTAAATAATCTCACATTACCACAATGCTTGAAGCATTTTTAGCAAAGGCAGTCAATAAAAAGGGAAAAGCAGGGCTTTATTTGCATACATGAGCAGGCACAAAGCTGGATTTTCAACTGGCACCACAGTGATGAGAGCAATCCCTAAAGAATGCTTCCTCTGGACCAGTCCTTGAATATTTAATAATGGTGAATTACCAGAACCCTTCAACCATAATGAAGGAATAAGCAGGCAATTAGAGCAAACTCCAAATCCCTCGCCTTAAAAACCCTCCAGCCTTTAACTCTCTCAATGCAAATACCATTCCCCTCTGATTTCTCCCATTTATTTAAAAATCACAGTGAGAAAAGATTTTTTACCTTTTCTTAGAAACCTTCCTCCAGTCTGCTCCTTCTCAGAAAAATAAGAAACTGCATTACTATCTTCTTTCATAAAATTCAAAACCACTTCCTTTTACTAAAGTTTTACTGTGGAGTTTAGATTTGATATCACAGACGTTCCCATACAGACTGTCTGAAATGCTTTGGAAACTCTACTTAATCTGTAGTTAGTGCAATGCCTAACCCTTGCAGTACRTTGGTAAAGCAACTCATGATGTCAGTCACACCTGAGGACATGAGCAGCCAGTTGTGTGTTGGCCTTCTTTTWGTTAATTAGTAAAAAGTCTTAGACAAATCTAGCAAAGTTGAGAAGAAAAAGGCTGATGGCTACAATGATAGCTCCATACTTCTTCAAAAATCTCTCTGAAATCCTTAAAAGTGATGTTGGCAGATGAGATTGGCGRAAGTTTCAGATATATTGGTTATTATCATTTATACCCTTTGAGGAAATAATTGTGCCTACTGCATCTGATCCAGAACATTCCATGGTGGGATCAGATCTGATCCTCCAGTTTGGTTATGGGACTTACAGTCTTAACAGCTACTGATACATGGCTGTACATTGGAAAATAAGCCTTCATGGCTTATGGATGTTATTGAAATGGAAGTTAGAGTACATAATGAGAAACTGCCACCAGACTGAAGAGGATTTGGATCATTTAGGTAATTGGGTCAGCAGATGGTAAATTCARTGTGGTATAGAAATATGTAAAATAATTAGTCTGGGAAGAAGAAACCAATCATCCAGTACACTGGTGAGGAAAGACATTGTTGATTACTGTAGAGAAGTCACTGAAATAATCAAGACTGAACAGCAGTAGGGAACAATACAAACAAGTCATTAGGTTGTTGTAGAAAGAGAATAAAGGGAAAAGAGAATACAGAAAACAGGTGATCTAATTCTTTTTTGGAAGATGTGACTTTTACATGTGGCCATAGGATCAAGAAGTAAAATAAATATTTCCTTAGAAGCGATGCTTAAGACGTTTTCTTAGTAGAAATGTACTGCACTAAGTATTCACTGCTGAAAAGATGACATACACCCTTATAAAATATTTCAGACCATCTAGTATTTTGTATGTGGCATTGCTCTGTGGATGGTAGGAACAATATTACGTTTTTGGAAAGAGAGTTTAATGGAAGAGGGTAGCACAAACAGTAGTGGATATTAAGCCATACAGAAAAGTTACTGCAGTTCAATTTATTCTATATAGCTCTAATAAGATTTGGAAATATTTAGAATTGTGATTGTTGTTGGAAGCACCTTTTTCTCATGCTGAGAAGCAACAAACATCTCCACATTCAAAGAAGTAGAAATTAGGAGTAACAGCTTGATGATTTATGTATTATGTAGCTCTAGATGGGCCAAATTCTCTTCTGTTGCGAATTCTTGAGCTCTCGTGAAGCTCTGGGAGTTTGTATGAGCCCAGACTTGGGCACTCTACATTTTACCTATTGAAGTGACATTCTTTCAAAACATGCTTTTGACACAACTGTGTTTTCAAGGTCTGCTTTCCATTTGATAAATAAGACTAGATAATGTGGTAAAGAGATCTGCATAGAAAGTCTTTTCCAGGTTTAGAAACCAGAAACTCTTGATTCTAGTATTTACATGCATGCTTTTAAACTACATCATTTTTCAACAAGTATCTTATTCTAAGGTTATATGAAAGACATTAACAGATCAGGATATGAGACACAAAGTATAGCTGTATCTAAGGACAGGTCTCTGTGAGGAATGGCAGAAGTGATTCCCTTTGCCTATGGTTCGAACAGGTTGCATGTAGATCCACCTTGGAAGTCATGGAGCCAACGTAGCTTATCTGTAGTGCTCTGGATAAGCTCTGTTGAGAGTTTTTGAGCATGGCACTCCAGTTGATATGGGCAGACATCCTCCAAACTGTATCTCGGTCTGCCCCAACCTGATGAAAACATGGGCAGATGGGCCCATGCCCATAGCCATCTGAAAAAAAGGAAGGTGGAAACTGGAGAGAAGAGCAAAATGAAGGAGAGAGAATGAAGGACTGCAGTTGTTGCATGCAATGGACTTTCATGACAGGAACTTTGAGATGTGTTGCTTCTTGTTGAACACATATTAGGGGTATCAGCAAGAAACTAAATGAGTCAATAGTGCCCTAATGTCAGTCCCTGGATGAAATCAATGGATTTGAAATGGAAAAATAACCTATTGAAAGTTAAAATAATACATTTCATAGGTTATGGTGAAAGCGTAGGTGTCAAAATAGAGGTTATGTTTGGCAGGAGGTGCAGTAGGCTGCCAGCTCTGTCTTATTAATTGCTGGCCTCGATTTTTATTTCCATATTCTCTGTGCAACATGTTTGAAATGAACTCCTTTTCACTAGAAATTTTCCAATACCTCACTCTACTATTTTGTTGAAATAATTGCATCTACATCTGCATTGCATTCTCAGGGTGCTTGGATTTCTTCATGTAGGGCTACTGTTCTCCTAAGGGAAAAAAATGTCTCTTTAGAAAATAACTGCTGTGGTCTGGAGCTTCTAGATTAGCTATGATTTACAGTTGTAACTTTTTTATGTGAGTGGACGTTTTTGAACTGTAATTCTTTCTGAAAATCATATCAAACAATTGACCTGAAATGCAGTTGCAGCAGCCTAAAGAAATGCAAATAATTGTGAACACAAATTCTCCTACCGATACATTGTTTTCTTTCAGTGACAGTGAARTAGCATTTCATGGTATAATATCCAGAAAATGAATGGGATAGACTTGAATTCAGATAGAGTGATGGGGGAGTTTAAGCTTTTTCAGAAACTGAATGAGACTATGCATGATTTCAGTATTCCCAAGCTCATACAACACTTAAAATGAATTGTATCAAGAAGGCCACTCCTTTCATTCAGAGCTTGGATTCTCTGTCTTAAATCAGCCCACGTAAATGAACCTTATCAACTACCTTGCATAACATGAAGGGTTTTCCATCTCTGACTAATTTTTTTGATTTTTTTTCTTTGGTATTTGGTTGAATAAGAGTTCAAAGTCTTAAAACTATCATTGCTGTTTTATACTTGAACTTTTATGTTGGCGATATTTTTTTCAGGAAGCAGATGAAATTCTTTACCCTTTCTCAAACTATCACTGCTTCATATGCCTACATTGCATAGTTTAATCTAAGCCACAGAGCTGATGTTGTTTCCGCTTACTTATGTAGACTTCAAGGAGCAAATTGTGTTTTATAATCCATACTTTCATCTTTTTCCTTAGATAAATAGTAGAATCTGCTAAAAACAATCACTTCAAAATCCCTATTTGACTGTTGTAGCAAAGAATTTCTGATTCCTCTATTCTGTTTAATTGTCTCTATTTCAATCTGGTTTTGCAGCATTTTGCTAGAAATTATATTCCCTCTAAAACTGGTTCATGCAGAACTCGGAATCTCTTCTTTGATGATTGTAATAGTAGAACAATAAACAATATTACACATTCCTGCAGCTTGCTTTCATGTTACAGTTGCTTTTAGCTCTCTTGCAGCACATTGTGGTGTTTTACATGTTTCACTACTTTCACCATTAGCTGCTGGAGATGAAAATACTTTACTGCTTCTCCTTGTTCTTACTCTTTTAATTCTTTTGCATCTTTTTTCAGAGCAATTATGAACAGAGTTGTAATAAGGGAAGAGAAGACCAGTAATGAGATTTTGCAAATGCTGGCAATGACTCTGTGAAACTGTTATTACTCTGTGAAAGTCACTTGTAAATCTGTGTTCTGAGAAGGTTAATATCCCTGTTTAAGGTGCTAACATCCAGCTGCTTGTTGTTTTTCGGGTTTGTTCAGTAACTTGTCAGACTGGAGTAATAATACTTAAATTACAGGAGACTTCCTATTTTCCATTCCAATAACTAACCCTATGTTGTTACTTTCAATGCATTTGAAAGTTTAGCAGCATGCTCCTATGGATGAAGCTGTGGCTTAAAGACCATGGGAACTTTTAGTAGTGCTGCCAGTAGTGGCTCCTTTGTGTCAGCACTGTGACTTTAGATAGATGTGGTGTGACCTTGGATAAGCTGTCATTCTGGGCACCTCAGTTTTCTCTCCATTTCCTTCTCTGTCCTGTCCATTTAAATTGCAAACTCTCTAAAGATGGCTTTGCAGCAGATTGTGCATATATTTATACATTTATGATAGCGCTGCCCTGCTACTGCAACACCCAGCAGCTACTCTGTTATAAATAATACATTTTTTTGTTTTCTTATGCCACAGTTCTTAGCATCTCCAAAAGTGTGAGCTGTTTTTTTTTTCTGAAAAGCTTCTTTAGAGAAATTGTGCTGAAGATATTGAAAAATAAGGATAGAATAAATATTYTTTTGAGGCTGCAGGTTAATGATGTTTAAGGCAAGGAGAGAAAAAGAAGGGCATGTGGCAAACTTGAAGGTCGTGGCATGCATTCTTGCATTACTTGATGCACCTACAGTATATCAAAAGCTGGGGGCATAAGGTCTTCGAGTCCCCCGTGCAGAAGGAGGTGCTGCACCCTTTGGTATTCTTTTAATTCTTCTTTATTTCCTAATTTATTGGTGAATTATGAAATTCTGGATTCCTTAGTGTATGTAACAGAACTCCTTCACGTAAGTGTCAGTCAAGCTAGAAATGTACAGTAGCTCAACCTTTAGATGGATATTTCGAGGAGATGAGCAACTGAAATGATTTTGTCAGTGGCAGACGTGCTGCCTTTGTACAGAAGGGATAACCTTGCTTTTTTTTTAACAACAAGGAAAAAAATGCCCATTGTTTTAGCTAGGAAGTATGGATGTCTCTCTCCAACATATCCCTTTTATAGGTGTTTTGAACTTTGTCTGGTTTGGAAAATACTTGTAAAATGTTTGTCCAAAGGGAAATTTTTATTAAGTTGATGTATATGAACCTCACAGCATCCTCTTTGAAAGCAACACTGCTAGAATAGCCTTTTGCAGAGGAAGAGAGGGGGATTAAATCTTCGCTTAAAAAAAGGATAAAATGATACATCAGTATTCCTACTTTAGTAATGTCCTCAACATAAGCTGCTATATTAGTGCTTAACTTTATATCACTGAATAAAGTGCTCTAGAGGTGGTCTAATGCCAAAATTTTAATAGTAAAACAATGTTTATTCATATTATTGGTGAATGTGCTCCTACATGGTGATTGATCAGCATCACAAACAAAGCAGCCATTAAAAAATCTTATCTAGAGAAGTAAAGCTGTAAACTTCCAGCCACAGAGTGATCATTATGTTTGTCTAACATATTTCTTTGGAATTGTGCAGTGTTGTGCTCTGGGCTGTCCCATTGCGCGAGACAGCTTTCTGCTTTGGTGGACAATGGAATAATGTTGTAGTGTGCAATATGATTCTGTTGTTTCTAAGTTTATTAAGCTATAGAAAAGAGGAATTTTTGTTTCCTTTTCAGATGAACTTCAAAATGATATGATGAAGCCAGGGATGGAACACTAATAATAGAAAATAATATGGTACGGAAGAAATTAAAATCCAGCAGTACAAAATGTTACATTAGTTTTATCAAGCTCCAGGCTGCAATATTTAAAAAATAACACCACTTGATATTTTTGACATGTTGGTTGAACCGAAAAAAAAAAAAATCATAGCTGAGTAACAAAATATTTCGAGGAAAAAAATTAGCAAAACATGAGCAGAATCACAGTTAGCGGCAGGTCATACAAAGCAATTACCTCAATTTAAAAATGTTTTAGAGGCTATAATTATTTTTGTTGTTAATGTAAATGCTCTTGTGACATGTTTTATTCCTTCATTTAGGGAAGAAAAAAGGAGAAGAAAGGCAGAAATATTAACAAGCATGAAATATGCTTGTCTTCGTAGGGCTTTCTTCTAATCCTTTCAGGACTCAAACTGATCAGCAACACCTCTCAAGAAGTATTGTTACTTACTCTTTTTGCCATCTTGTGCATTTTCTCTCTCACAGCAGGACTTCAAGTCTTCCTTGCTCAGAGACTTTTTCAGCTTCACTTCTTTTTAAACCAAACTTAAATTCACCAATGAAAGACCATATTTCGCATATTTGTATCTGGCATAATGCCCTTGCAGGATCCTCATCATTCATAATGAGGAAGGAAATTTATAGTTTGCTCTGTTCTATTTGTCTTCCTAAGTGTAATCTTGTATGGCAATATGGGAACAAATTATAATTGTAAATTACTTTTCTACAAAATAGTTGTTGAATATTGAGCTTTTCTGTGCCATAAAAGGCAATCTTACAGACTTACTTATAAGAAGCTGAAATTATTAGTATTATCCTTACCACAAAGAATCTTGAAGATAGTTTTACAAAAGAAGAAATTGTTAATGGCTGATAACTGAATACTGTGATATCACAACCTTCCTGGGCAACATGTTTCCATGCTGCACTACTCTCGTATTGAATTCTTTTTCATAAGGAAGGAATAACTTCACTGAAGTCAATGGCATCCTAACAACACAAATGATCAGAGGCCTGGCACTATAAACTTTGGTCCTCTGTCTGAAAGGAAAAAGCTTGTTTTAAAGCTAATGTTATAGGGTTGCAATCCATTAAACTGGGGAAAATCAGTGAGTCCTCTTAGAGGACTCATGTATCTGGGCATATGAAGGAGAAGAAGATGAATGAAACTAGTCAGCATGGCTTGATCAAAGATAAATCATGCCTGACCAGCTTGATTGCCTTCTAAGATAAAATGACTGGATTTGTGGGTGAGAGGAATGGTGGATGTCATTTACTTGAATTAATTAGCAGGATTTTAAGCAATGTTTCAGAAAATGTTCTTGTATCCAAGTTTGGACATTATGTTCTGGATGGCTGAGAACTGCATAAATAACAGGTTGGATGGCTAGGCTTACAGGGTCATGATTAACAGTTTGTACCCTACCTGAAGGCTAGTAACAAAGTGGGGTACCACAGAGGTCTGTGCTAGGACCTGTCCTATTTCACATCTTTATCAGTGCCCTGGGGGAGACAATGGAGAGCGTTCTCATCCAGGCTGTAGATGACACCAAACCAGAGCAAACAGTTGGTCTGTGTATCAACATATGTCAGTTGATATGTATATCAGACAGCCGGAGGGCAAGGCTGTTATCCAGAGGGACCTGGATAGGCTGGAGGGATGAGCCAGCAACACCTTATGAAATTCAACAAATGCAAAGCCCTGCTCTGGGAAGCAGCCATGGAGGGAGAAACCATGGCCATGGTGCAGGCTGGGCACAACCTGGCTGGGGAGCAGCTCTGCGGGAAAGGCCCTGGGTGTCGTGGTGGGCAGTGCCTGCAGYGTGCTCTGGCAGCAAAGGGCAGCCATGTCCAGGGCAGGTGAGATCACAGCTGAGGTCGCTCCATCCTGACTGGGGTACCCAGGTCTGGAGGGATGTGGAGAAACTGCAGGGGCTCCACTGGAGGGCAACAGGACGGTCAGGAGCCCACAGCACAGGACAGGTGGAGAGAGGCTGAGGGAACTGGGCTTGTTGATTTATGTCTACAAAGCGAGATAAACAGTCCAGATGGAAAAGTGTGCTGCTTGCCATTGTAAAAAAGCAATGGCAAAGTGTATGTCATCTTTCTCCAGCGWTTCCTCCATGGATAGAATAGCAGTTTATTACCACCACTGACTATGCTTCCAGTTTGAAGTTTTCAAGGACTGTGAACACAAGGCATTGCAGTTGCAAACAGAAATTAATTTTGTGTGATTTTTGAATTATTTTTAAAGTATTTTAAAGAAAGAACTCACTAAAACATAAATTCCTGTATTTCTGGAATTCTTGAATTTTATTAGGCAATAAATTATTTTAATTTTCTCAAATTAGCTGGATTTAGTTCAGTAACATGCAATGTAGTTATCAGTACCTTCAAAAATATTGGAAGAAAATTGGAGCTTGTATAAACCATTTCTTTAATGCACCTGATACCTTGAGAAGTACATATTTTTACATTTGGAGTCTCTGTTCTCACTTTAGTCCTTTAAAAACAAATATGCACAGTAGTGAATAGGATTGGTCTACAGTTTAATTTTGCCCTAAATTTTGTAAGCAATAAATTTTACTTTTCTCTTATGGATAAGACAGATGATTCACCATAGGGCTAAAAGAAGGGGGRAAAAAAATCCCAAAGTATTTGTGCTACGTAAAAGTAAAAGGCCAGTTCATTGTAGACAGCAACAGTTTAATGAGCTATGTGTAACAAGATCCAATTAAGCAGCACCTAGCATTTGGGAGGATGTGAGACATCCACGTGTTTCACAAGAAACGAAGTTTGAACTTTGTCGTTGGTTGATTGCGTGGCGAAGATCCCAGTCAGCTCTCAGCCCTGAAGACAGCTGAGGACGGCGAATGCACGCAGAGCTTGCTCGCCTCCGTTGCRTTCTGTGCACACCACGGTGCTGCTTTTATACAGGATCCTGGGGGGTCTGCCGCGTGGGGCGGCCCATCTTTCCAGGGCAAACGTCAGTCACCGAACCGCGACTGGAAAGCTCTGGAAAGCTCCCAAGTCCTACAAAGGAATATGATGATCTGCTACCATAGTAATGCTTGCCCCAAGCTGCAATTTGTCTATTTGTTTCTTAACAGTTGCTTGCAATGCTACAGATATGACTGTTGCTTATCTGTGGGAGTTCTTACATTTGGCATGTTAAAATGTTTTAACAGTAAGTATTGCTCATCTACATAAGAATTTGCAGGATCAGGCCATTAGTTTAACTGCAGCTGAATACTGAGAACCACTAAAATGGTAGATGAAAGTTTGTCCTATTAAATTTAGTGGCAATTTTGTCATCGATTTCAATAGGGCAATGTTTTACTTTGCTTATAGAAGTGGTTGCCAACATAAGCATGTCCTGTGTCATGCCACTTGTTTTACAGATAGAGAAAGCAGTGCAAGGAATTTGGTATCAGAGATAACATATGAATTTTACTTGGGCAAGTTATCCCATGGTGAAACCAAGGAATTTGCTTCACGTAAGAAGAAATGATACAACTGCAGTTTCCTCAGTTTACTTTACATCTTTCATTTGTTGTTTTGTGTACAGATTTATTTCCATCTCCTAATTTTATCTTTTCACTTGCTATGTGAGAGCACTCCCTTGAATAGACATGAAGTTTACATTTTCACTTAGAAACTGTTTAAATTGGAACTGATCATGTGAGTTCTTTGATCATAGCTCTATTCTGTACAGCAGGTCTGCTTGCTTGAATGGCTTCAAGGATGAGGGCACTTGCAGACTGTATGGAATTGATTCCTTCCTCTTTTTTTTTCCTTTAGATATTAAAATACAATTAATTACATATGAATCAGGGAGATAAAGTGGCAGAAATCTGTTTCTCAGTCTTCTAAAAGGGAAAAGTAGTTTTTCATTTTGAAATCTGAAATCCATTTTCCTCTGAAATTTTAAATTTCACTGTGATTTGAGCTACAAGGAGAATATGTTTTCTTTAAGACTTCTTTGCAATACAAGAGAAGTAAACATAGAACTTTTTCTAAGAGTGTCCCATTTTTCTTTGCTTAAGCAGGTTATGACTGACTCTCCTCCTCAGCTCTTATGGGGGAAAAATTGCCTCCCATTAAAGTAACAGATGTCTGAGAATCTGTGATACCCTCTGGCTCCAAACATATGGTCTTGTGAATCCTCCATCCCCTTGTAGCATTGCAGTTTACCAGTTGTGTCATCTGGGAATTTTGATAGGTTTCAATATTTTCAACCAGATTTTTAGTTTAGAGAGCAAATGGATTTTGGCTTTGTTCAGCAGAGAAGTGCTTAGAGGAAAAGAAATCAGAATTTAGTTAAAATGGCAGTGTGTTTCCTTATTGGCTCACCTATGAACTCCAGGAAAGCAGGCTGCTGCTTTTTTTCTTTTTTTCTTTTTTTTTTCTTTTTTTCCAGATGCTGGACTTATGTCAAGTGTACTGGGGCAGCTTTGGAGCAAGCATTTAGTACCTGATCTCACATCATCAGCAGCTCAACCTGGAAACAGGAACCACACTCAGCCTGTGGTGTCTAGTTTTTCATAAGTTTCAAAACAGTGACAATCCTGTCTGATCTTCACACAACAATTTTAAATCCTTCCTTAACAACGACATATCAAGCCAATATCTTACAGGAAGTTCTTTGTCACTGTCAAGCCTTTATCTTTTGCTTGCTCGACCAGCAAGCATGCGCGATCAGTTGTGGCGGCATTCAATGTGGTATGGCCAGGTTGCTGGGGTAGGAGCTTGCAGCCAGCAACCAGTATAGCCATCTCTAGAGCTTAGAAGCCCMCACAGACACATTATTTGCTTCGCTTAAGTGAGTTAGGAAGAATTGCAGTACTGAGAGCAAAGCCTCTTTGTTCTACTTTTAGGCATACTAACAAGTGAGCTAGAAAGGAGAAAAGCAAAATGAAGTAGGACAGTTTGGGGCAGAACAGGTATCAGTCAACTTTAGAACACACGTGTTTAAAAGATGATGAGCAGTGAAAGGGTTTTTGTAAAATATGAACAATTAAATATTTCTTTTTTGTCATTTCTATTTAAATCAGTTGGTGAAAACTAATTCTGAAATTAATAAATTAATTAATAAAGGAGAACACTCTCCACTGTTTTTCTGAAACTCATGAAACATAATTTGTGTAATCTTTTCATGCTCAAGAGCAACCTTTAAATCATACCACTCCTGGAGCTATCATTACTGATGCTGATACAGACAGGAAGATGTCCTAACAAAACACAGTGCAAAAATAAATTTGGATGTACAGGTCCTGTGTAAAGTGCTGAAGGAGTGAGGAGAGTAAAATACATGAGTTATGTTTGAAAGAAAATATGTGACGGCAGAACAACGTTTGACAAGCTGAAAATGGAGGAAACCCTAGGGGAAGTTCTTCTAATGTGTTGGATCAATTAATCCAAAACCCAGAACAAACAGAAACCATCAAAGTAGCTTGTTGGGGTGGAATCACTGGATAATCTGTGGTTAGGAGATACGAATCCCTGTAGGGTACTTCCTCAAGCTCATAACACTAGTGATTGAAAATCATTTCTAACTGATTTCACTGGCCTATGTAAAATGTCCTTTTTGTCCCTTTCCCTCCTTGGCTACAAATACGATCCTGTCAAATTTGAACCAAACCTTCTTTAAAAATCTAGACTTCAGTTATATGTTCACTCCTGCTTTTTAACTAGAATTGGCAATGCTGAAATAACTACGAAAGATATTATTCTCCCAGTAGATATARCTGTGACTGGAAAGAAAAAAAAATGGAAATAGCATGTGAAAGGATATAAATAAACTTTGGCTATCCACATATTTAATAGATCATGTACCATCTGTTGTTAATTTTTGTTGAAGCTTTGCACAGGGACAAGGGAAGAGAATTTTTTCYCTCCACTAAATTTTGCTTAATTCGAATTAGACAATGATAGGATTCATATTATGTCTTAAGCAGTTGCGGTAGGGATATGTTAAATCAGTCTATCTGAGAGGCTTTTCTAAAGTCCCATCTTTTCCTTCAAGCCTTTAGGCCATTCAATGGCAATCCTGCAATGTAGATAGAAAATTTGTTCTTGTCTTACAAGGTGGGTAGCAGACTTGAGTATTGGCTCAGATACACTCTACCTTACGATTCTGCTTTCTCTCCATATTGTTGGATGCCAGCCAGTCCTTTCATAGTGCAACCTCAAAGTGAACATATCATTTCTAAGAGTATCAAACACAGAAAATTTGGTAGTTGACTGAGCTGCAATATATTTATCTTGTACACCACTGGTCTGTCCAGATGACATGAGATTTCAAACCTATAGTGAAATACCGGGTATATTTAAGCTGTCCTGTTCCAGAGATGTCCAGCAACCAGTGTGTACGTGTTCTTTTTGTATAAAAGGTGAGTCTACTTTTCAGACCAACCTTGAACCTGGATTTCATTGGCAGTGAAAATTCCACACAGCATAAAGGTATCGATGAGGTTAGATAGGATTCAATAATCTASTCCTTATGAATGAGGAAATCAGTGTGGGGGAAAAAAGGAATAAGTAAGGATCCTGAGTCATGTTCTAGCAAGTAGACCTTACATATTCTAACACTTTCTAAAGAGAGATGCTGATCAAGTTTCTAGAACATAGCATCAGTCATAAATGGAAAACAAGGCAATAAATAGACTTTGGAAACGTATAAAAAGCAAATGCTGAAGTGGGCGTATAGGACAGCATGAGAATGTTTCAAGGTGACAGTGGATGCATTAAAAATGCTTCATTTGAATTAGTTAGAAGTTTTCAARTGTAAATGTCTGAAAAGCAAGGCCAGGCATATACGTCTCCTTCTATACCTATGCCTTACATCTGAGACCCCCCAAAAAACTCGACATTGGGCTAGAATTGAAGGAAGAGCAATGAGGAATTTTCACCAGCTACTTTAACTATCTAGACTGGGCTTCTTAAAATAAGATAGGATCCTGCTCTAGATTACCAACTGAAGGGAACATGTAGCTTTTTACTGACGGTGTAAGGAGCCTAAGGAGAAATTTGCTTCATATGCTAAGTCTCTGAAGGTTAGTTTCTAGTGTCTAGAGTACATTGCCTAATGCCAAACAGCATATTGTGTTGGCTGCAGTTGCAAATATCATTTAGTGGGAAAGAGCAGGGAGAAAGCACATTTAGATTTGTCACAAGCCACCTAACCTTATATTACTAATAATACAATAAGACATTGTTATTTGTCTTGTAGTTTGTCATTCACCCACTTTTTTCTTGTTCATACAATTTTGATTACAAAAATGTCAGGCACTGTTATAAGTGTATTACAGAATGGCAAGGACTTACCATACAATGTGCTTCTGATGTATCTCAGAAATGCCAAGGTTTTTGCCCAATTCCACTGATATACTCTCAACCCAAAGTAATTAAGTAGATTAAAATATTTATATGACTTCCTAGGATCTAGACCTTTTTAAATAAAGAATTCTATTCTTGAAATAGCAGACGATTTGACACAGAAATCCAGATATGCTTTTAATAATTACATCAGCATCACAGCAGCTCTGCTTTAATTAAATCTTCACAATTAGACAGGCTTGTTATTGTATGTCATTAGTCTTCTTAATACCATTTTACCTATTATCGCCTCATTTTCAAGTACACATCTGTCAGAGGGAAGCTACTTTTCCACCTCACTTCATTGCTTACTGATTTACACCTAAAAGCCTTTAGGCAGTTATGTTAACAATTATGAATTGTCTTGGCAAAAGTCTAAGGAATAGAAAAAATATGCTGGTGCATTGAGCTGAATATAAACATGACAAAGAGATTCTGGAATTCAGTTAACTTTTRCCTTTTTGGAGTTTGGCCATTTGGCTATTTGGCCAAGTCTTTCAGAAATGTCCCTTCTAGAAGATATTTTAGTGTAGACTCCTCACTCTGTTTTCTGAACACAAGGAATGCAGTGAAGTTGTTAAATTCATTAATTAGGATGGTAGCTGAGTATCACTATTTTTCTCAGTTTCACATCTCTGAAAAARCAGTTAAGTAATAACCAGAATTTTTGAAGAACTCCATAGTACATGCTCAAAGTCAAAATTTCAGCATGTCAAATATTATGCAACTTTTCATTCACTCTTATGTCTCATATTCAGCCTGTACATGACTTTGTTTGTAGTATGAAAGCTGGACAGAGTTATTGTTTAGTCTGACCCTACAAGCTTTGGGGTTTTATGGTCTTTCAGTAAAGTTCATGACAAAACTGAAATGCCAGTTATGCAAGTGTATTATTATTTTATTGCCACTATCTGTCCTCAAAGAATAGAATAAAATTTTAATCCAGAATACATTTAGCAAGTGGCTGATAACAACTTTCTTACTTGACAATAATCTGTGAATTTTATTTCCCCTTATTCAGGAAGAACTTCTTTGGGTTTCTCTCTCCTCTTGCATGCCATATGTGGGTATACTTAAGTAGCATGTTTTGTTTTGTTTCGTTTTCCTGACTGGGGAAAAAAATGACAATAGTATGTAAATTAAAGTATTAATTTACCTAACTCTCAAACAGTCTATCTTGTAGGCAATAAATAAGCAAGATTAGGATAGATCCCAAGAGGATACTGAGAAATTATTAACATTATGAGAAAAATAAAAGCATCAATGATATTTTTCTTGTTTTGTTTTGTGTAATAACTGTTCAGCCATTGCATATTCTGACTGACTTCCAGTCCCAAAGAGAAAGTATGAAGCCATGGCTGCAATATTTATTTTAATGAGTTGTTCAGTCTCCTTATTTTTCAAAACTTTGATAATTCATACATCTTCTAAGATAGTATATCTGGTATGTTATAGTAAATTGATTCTTGACTGTAAAAATACTTTGCTGGAAACTCTCTAGCTTTGAAGAGAATTCCCCTGCAGTCAATACTTCTGCCCCATTTTCACAGTCTTCACTGAGATTATCAGCAACAGAGAGCTAAAGGTGGAGTTACCAGAACTGCTAAAACAACCCTGACTTTCCTTTGTAGATAAGCTGTTGCTCTAGTGTCACACTGTAGGGTTCAATTTCTACCTATCTGTGTAGTCATGCTAATTTTATTCAGAAACTGAAGGTAGTGGGTTGGCTCAAACAAAGTAGCTGTTTCTTAAAACAAGTATGTAAAAAATAGCCATTAATTTATTTATTTTTTTGTGAGCTACACTTTTTTTTTTTCAGGATATGAAGACTTATTTTTGGTTGACTGTGTGAGATTTGCAACCTAAGGGAATATTTGCCTGCTTAGAGTTTTGCTTCATTTTTGTTGTTAATTATTAATGTTCCAGTAGTGTCTAGGAGCTCTTGTCAGGGTTTAGGATCCTATTGTGATAGACCCTGTGCAGTAACAGTGATGATATTTCAGCTGTCTGTGTTTAAGGGTATAAGACGGACAAGATTTGTAAAACGAGGGAGTGTTTTAGGTGTTTTTTAGTTCAAATGGTGCGGCCAGAAAAAAGTGGATAGACCTGCAAAAGTATTCAAAAGCTTGCCCATTTCTTCCATTTGTTTCAGTTGATCTAATAGAAGATATTACTTCTCCTTCAAGTCCTTGCTTTTCCGAGGCTCTGTACAGACTCAGAGCAAGAAGAGAGCCACGTGAGAACAGGCTGAGCTGGTGCTAACCGATAGACAGGGAGAGTGAGTAAACAGGGAAATGTTATTGTTCAGGACGGTAGGTGCGATGTTAGAGCAGTGGAAGCTGTCAACTCTCCATAGGTGTCAGAGCAGGAAGGAGTCTCAGGAAGAGGTCTGAAAGATGAGGGTGTTGGCAGATGGCAGAGTAGCTCCTTCCAGAGACTTTGCAAGGGGACTTGGCAAGAGTGGAAGAAAGTTGGCGCTGTCCAAGGTAGCAGGAGAGATGATGGGTGCCATGTGGACAGGAAAGAAGCTGCCCTCCCCTCTTTGACTCCCAAAGATTTACCTATCATTATATTTTTTCTTTAATTCACTTCCTCTGAAAGATCTTATGTGAAGAGAAATTAAACAATGAAGCACTACAGCTTCTATTAAAAGTCAGAATCTTTTCTATGCAAGTAAAAAGCACTTCTCTGACACAAGCTACTAGGGCCATGCATTTTAAGTGTTGTGAAGACAGGARTCTTCCAAGGATTCTATAAAATTTAGCAGAAAAATTTCAGAAAGACTGATCAAGCCTTTTAAGAAAAGCCCTCACAAATGATCATCTGGAATCCCACTTAAACAGCCAGCCCAGTAAACGACTCTACATTGGTGCTTTAGAGTTGTAGTCTCTGCCTAAAGGGATTAGAAGTTGCAGGYTGTATTTATATAATGCCTATAGCATTTGGTTCAAAAACAGGGAAAAAGAAGAAAAATAAAAGCCTTTTCATTTTTAAAGTGTTGATGGAGGCCAATCCTTGTCTCAGGCCATTATAMCGTAAACTCAGTTTTCCAAGTTCAGTGCTGTTTGCTTATAGGAGAAAAACATGCATAACACCCAGTGTTTTACCTTTCTCTTTAAAACAAGCAGTTAGCAGGCTGAAAAGAAATTTCAAAATCTCAACAACCTATGGCACTGTGTGARGTATAATAGAACAGACAAATACCATGACAATCTATGAGAAACCATGAGAGCAATGCTTAAAATTGAAAAAGCCGACAGAGCACATACCTGTGATCCGCCAGTGACGTGGCTTGGTGTCCTGATAATAAGTACAAGGCCACGAGAAGATAAATATGAACCACAGTCTTTTCTGTTTTTTCCAAGTGATACATTACTAAGCAACTAAAATTTTGTTAAAAATATCAAGAAAATTAGAGATAATTTTGGTCTTYAACAAAGCTTCATCATATTCCTCCCTGTTCTGCCCCCATGCCAGGTTTTAGGTGTTGGTTAGAAACAGTTTCTTCAATCTTTAAGAATACCTTTCTTTTTTAATTGCTAAAATATCATTAATTGCTGTGGTACCAATTGGAGCCTCTGTCATATTGGTGTGAGACCGAAGTCTCCCAGCTGTTCTACAAAAATGCTGATTGTTCTGTAAAGATAACATTTGGTGTTATTTTACATCTCTTGCACAGAATCCTTCCTCTTCCAAATTTGAAACATTAYACTAAAAATGCCATATTGCTTCTTTCTCTCTCCGATGTAGTAAAAAGGAACAGCAAAATAATTCACAAAYAAAATAAATCCTTTAAAAATAAACAAAATAAACYTMATTGCAACTAGGAAAAATGAGAGTAGTGGTGAAAATTGACAAGCTCCACAAAGTTATAAATTTCTATAAAGTGCAAAACACTTCATAAGCCAAAAATAAGAAAATATTTTTATTGTTAGTTGCAGACATCACATAATTTGCCATTCATTTGTCAGCAATAGTGAAAAATATGCTGGCATTCTAGTAGTCAGGTTGTCAAAATGACCTTTTTTAATGTCACATGTCAGAGAATTCCATATCACACTAAGACAACATGACAGGACAGAGCCAAGCTTTTCTAATGTTTCCCCTTCACCTTCTCCAAAGTGTTTGCATCCTAAAAAAGAAGGTATAGTAGGTTTCATTGCTTGATGATTCAATGGTCACTACACAGAGAAAGGTCACCTGGCAAAAATGCTGGTATGTTATACATATAGATTTTTAAAGATAYGATAAAATTAAAATAAATTGGCAAAGCCATTGTGATGCTTTAACATCAGGTGACAAGAACAAACTTGAAATGTCAGAGCTGGTTTAGAATGTCACTCAGATTCTTCATGCAGTTATCGCTGTACATCTAACAAACGCATGCCAAATGAAAATGCCTAATTCCAGCTCCAGTTTGCAGATGGTGACTGAGCAAACAGAGAGAGACATGGACTGTGCAAATAACATCCWTTTTTCATTGTTAGAAAGAAAAAGAGCAATGTCAATCCCAGACACACAATAAGGCTCACTTTATCATAAAATGTGGAAACCAGCTTTTTATGTCCTGTTTTTGGCATCAAAACATAAGGATTTTAAGAACTGCTATTAATGATCATTCAGATCTTTTGTTGCATTTAAAATAGCAAGACTAAATATATGATATGAAAAAGGTCTTTGATTTGGTACTTAATTTTCCACATTACTCACCAGTGCAAAAACACTGTGGAACACAGTTACAAATAAAGTTAACATAGATTTTTTTCCTATTCTAAATGTAACAGGCAGATGGTCAGTTTTATCCATGATTACCATACTGCATGTACAACCAGTTCTTTAGTTATTATAAATATAGTTCAGAATTCATACACAGACGTGTATTATATTTGGTGTCACACATTTGAATATAACCAGATACAGCAGAGATATCATGCTTAATATAATTTGTCACTCTTTTCTAAACTTAGCTTGTACTATTAAAGGAATTTTTCTCACAAAAAGAAAAATCCAACCAGCCTATGTTCTAAACAAAGAATTTTTTAAAGACTGGCTTCCAAAGAAAACAAAACTTATCTGATCTTGTTGCTAGTGTTTATATCTGTACCCATATTTTSCTTAGCTCTCCTTTCTAGTCCCAGCAGTTTTGGAACCTGCTGCCCAGTAGGTTCAGCTGTATTTGACAAATACAAAAGACCGCAGAGATGATATATGTTCCTTCAAGTCTTCAGGACAGAGAAGCAAAGGTATGGCAGAGAAGCCATACCCTGTGCTCCTGCTGCAGAAAAGAGTACAACATGAATTCAATTTTTATTAGATTTCCAAGGATCTAAATGGGAGAAAGTTTCTCTGAGTGCCTCAATGGTAGGAAAAGCTTCAGCCAATGTTCATGCTATGTTGTGCACTAGAGAAGCCTGCTCAGCAGCACAGCAAGAAACTTGGTTTCATTATTTTCACTGCTTATGCAATAAATTGTCAGCTCTAGGATTGAATAGCTTTCCCCTTTCAAATAGGACATACCTCTTTTCTTTTCCTCCTCTAAAGCCAGAAATGCCATATTCTCRGATTACTTAGATTACCAACTGGAACTTCTTATTGAAAGCCTGGATCTTGATATCTCTCTGGAAAGGTCCAAGTTCAAGGTTGTCTTCCTTAAATGCCTTAAAAGATCATGTAGTTGTAGGAACTCTCTCTTGTGTCATGGTATTATGCTCTTTGGGGGCAGAGACAAAGGAGACTTTCATTACAGGAGGCTTCAATAAAAGCAATATCATTAATCTCACCCCAACTGCGTGTTCATGCGTGCCTCACATAGTGAGGCAGGGCAGATATTGATCATTGTCTTCTGAAGGCACAGACCCCTCAGAAGCAGCAGAGAAGTGAACCCAGAGACCTGGTCTCTGTATCTCAATGATCCTGCCAGATCCAACAGGAGAAGGAGAAAAAAAAAAAAATGTAATATGTAATTTCTTTTTCCTCTACTTGTTTTGCTTGTTTGGAAAAAACCATTGATGATATATACCTTAATTAAAGCTCATAGAAATCAAGCTCATATCATGATTCTACAGGAGAGAACTGGAACTCAGCATAATATGAATAACGTATACAAATAGCAAAAAGGTACAAAATTATCAAGTTCAATACATAGCCTTGATTTACATTCAAAATAGTATTAAGAAATTTATTTTAACTTTTTTATCCAAAAAACTTTCTCTTAGGCCCAATCCCCCAAGAAGGGATTTCGATTTTCATCTGCCAAGTTGTGATAACAAAGTTACAGATACAACTGGGAGTGAAAAGGTCAAAATTTTCCAAGAATCTCTCCTAGGTGCACAGTCATGCCATTTTCTCTTCACTAGTTTTTTGACAGAGATTGTCATTCTCTGTTCCTTTTATCTGCTGTCACTTCCTTCCCTATTTAACATTTTGGGATGTTTTTAATGCTTACGCATTGCCAGAAGAGAAGCATGAAAATGTTTTTAATCACAACAACTGGCTTCCAGCTGATTTATGAGCAGGGTGCCTTCCGACATGTTTATCTTTATTCATCCTGTAATTACAGCAAACTCAATATAGGTGATTAAAAAAACCCAACAATTCCCATCCCCTTGTTTGTGTAGCAAATAATTTCCAGACTTTAAAGGAGGTGATTTAATGATCTTTTTGGGAATTTTAACTTAGATATCACAGTTTACAATGAAAAACCTGGAAAAAATCATGATTTTGGGTAGGTTTATGAGTTTAATATYTGGCCATAATTTAAATATGATTTAAAAAACTGTATCTAGCAGAGTCTAACTCAAAAAAGAATTAGACTTTGCTAGATACAGTTGTAAAATYGTGTTCCTTGTTTGTCTGTGTTTTCCTTCAGTATCTAATATTAGTAAAGATTCTTTTATTTTCAAATCACTGGTATACACTTTTTTAAACTATGCATCAAATTGAAATTATCTGATAGTATATGGTTCAGCTGGAAGTCACAGAAGAAGTCTGGATGATTTAAAAATTTGATTTCAGGAAGAAATGTGCTGGAATCCTGAAGACAGACCTTAATGAATTGATTGATCTCAATCCATTGGATGTTTCAGTCTGAGCTACAGATGGGAAAAGACTGGTGGCAGTGATTGCCAGGAATATCTTCCTGAGCTAGTTTATTTTTTTCCTGTGCTGGCCACAGTGAACACTGAAAAGCTGTCCCAAAGACCCTACGATGTAAATAGACTTTATTAATAAAATCATAAAGCATAGTGAATATAGAATTATAATTTTCCAGCAAACTAAGAATCACCTGTATTTCTACCAATCACAAATTTTAGAAGGGTTTTCTAAGGGAAAGGGAGTTCAGAGTCAAAGGAAAAAAATTGTTTATCCTTACTTTTTGTACATGTACATGCACAGGAATTTTTACTTAAACAATTGAAGAGCTATACTATACCTTAGGAACTCTTGCCTCTCTCTCAAGCTCTTAGACTTGTAACAGTCTGTGAGAAGCAGCATGATGTCATTATAATCACAGCACAATTTTCTTCCTACTGGAAAGAAACACATTGTTCTCCCTCAATGAAAGAAAATTGAAGCTTTCAGTGTTGCAAATAAAACAAAATACATTTAAGTTGCTATTTATCTTTAATTACTGTAGGCCTCTGAAAAGCAAGCAAGAGACATTTTGAAAGCATGTATCTTCCCTTAGTCTTCAGTCAGAAACTGTGGTTTTGGTTTTGTTTCCCCCCACAACCACCTGCACAGAGGTTATATTTGTTTGCATGCATGTGTGTAGGGTTTTTTTTGTGTGTGTGATCTAGACAGCACCAGCATAGCACCTGGGGCTGTCTCAGGTAACAAGATTGACTTGATTCCTGAACATTTGTGGGTTAGGTATTCATCACACCTGAAGTACCAAAGTAGCTACCTGGGGTTACGCAAAGTGTCTCATTAACATTCAGAGCCTGTGCTGAAGTGTGAAAGAGAAAGAGTGTGAGGGGCGGAATCACTCAGAAATAAGACAAGATAAGAGGAGCATGCTGACAAGAAAAGACAGTTGTTTCCTAATTGAGCTGGGGAGGAAAATGGAATGGCCTGTGGCATGCTTCCTCTGATCTCTACTTCCTTCACATGGACATGGAGGGATGTTGCTGCACCTGATAAGTTGTCAGCTCTGTGATTATATATAAGAAAAGTCACAGATGTCTTGTGTTGCAGACAGTTAAAAAAAAATCATCCTCTTTTGCAATACTTGCTATGCTATGCAAGTACCAATTCTCAATAAGAGAATTATGCATGTACTATGAATTTGCTGTCTGAGAGGCTTAGTTCCTTCATCAAACCAGACTGGTTTTCTCATATCACATCCAGCCAGTATATTGGCTATGAGGGACTGCATCCCTCCTTTTTGAGGGGTAGGTAAATGTCTTGAGGAAGACAGAGAGCTTAGCTGTTGACATAGTAATGTTATCCTGATTCTACTTTCCTTACTCTGAGGCTAATTCTGTGGTTTCCTAGTGGCTGTCCGAGCCAGAGGCTCCAACGGGGATGAACCAGCTGAACCTGAAAGATGATAGGTCTCCATAGTCTCTGATGTTYGAGTTCCTACAGTCTCTGCTAGAGCAAAAACCTTTCCATCCAGTCTGGGTGTGTGGGAAGTTGCTACCATTCCTTGCAACTTTATCACCTCCAGCTTACAATATGATAACACGCTTTCCTTGAGCATAAACTTAATGATGGCCACTGAGAGGGAGGGTGTCAAGGGGATGGGGCTAAACTCTTTTTGTTTGTCCCATGCGACAGGACAAGATGCAATGGGCAGAAATCGAAGCGCAGGAAGTTCTGCCTGAACATGAGAAGGAATTTCTTCCCTGTGAGAGTGACAGAGCACTGGACCAGGTTGCCCAGAGAGGCTGTGGAGTCTCCTTCTCTGGAGATCTTCAAAACCCACCTTGACTCGATCCTGTGCAACAYGCTCTAGGTGACCTTGCTTGAGCAGGGAGGTTGGACTAGATGATCTCCAGAGGTCCCTTCCAACCTTATCCATTTTGTGCTTCTGTGATTCTGAGAGGCTTTCTGCCAGTGTAAGAGTTAGTAGCCTGCTTCCAGCCTGCTTCCAGCCTTGCAGCTGGCAATGTAACAATGGTTTACAAACTGCATTTCTAAGAAAAGGATAGATTTCTCTTCTTTTCTAGCTGGTTCTCAAGGAGTTCTCCAAGTTTTCTACATGGTTGAATGATCTGGAACCCTCTTATTTTACTTGTTCCTCTCCCCGGATCTTAAAGAGAGGTGGGAGAATTGTGTGTAATCTTCTCATTATTAAACAAGTGTAGCCATTCCTTCTGTGTTAACCTGGTTATTTGTTTTCAAGGTTGTAAAGAGAGATCACCAAGTGATGAATACATTCTTCTTTGTGGCTGAAATTCATTTCAGCTCCAGAACACAGAACATAGAGTTACCCGAACACGGTACTGGCATCATTACTCCTCCTTTGTGCTTTCTGCTTTTCTAAGCACTGTAGTGAGTGCAACTTATTCCTGTATGAAGAAGAGGAAGATTAAGAACTTGTTGCTTGTCCAGTATAAGAAGGGAGGGCTCTAACTCTGGAAGACAGTATGCATGAACGTAAGCTGGCTAAATAAAAAGGTATTTTGAGGGAGGAAATGAAGCTTAATGTTTGCAAAAGTAAAAATCTACTTGCAGTAAAGACCAGCAGTGCCGAGCTTACTCTTAAACTTAACATCTACAGGAAACACTGAGTGGTGTGCAGAATGAGGACCTCCATGGAGGTAATTTTCAATCTCCGTTCAGAGAGAGGCCATATTCATTAAATCTACAATACACTTTGTAAAGAACGGAGAGAGACATGCTGTATCTCAGTCAGGAAAACAGAGTAACTAGCTTTATATCACTGACATAAAGTGTCAAATTAGCTTTAGTGTGTCCAAATTTTACCTATAGGGAAAATATGCAGCACTTGCAAGCTAGTAGGGCACAGGTCATCTTGTGTGTATTCAGAACTACATAGGATTGCTGTTCCGACAATATGTAATGCACAATACTCATATTTTTGTACTTATTGTGAGACACCAAGTCTACTGAATATACAAGAACCTGTCTTTAAATAAAATAAATATCTTACATTGTCAAAACCTTGTAGGATTGTATGGATGCTTGGGATGTGGTATTTATGCTAGTGGAATGTGCGTTTATGATAGAGTTGGAAATATTGAATGCAAGATCATTTAAGCTTTTGGACCACACGAATGAAAGGTGTGTGTGATATTTTGCTGAAATGCAGAAAACAAAGTATGCCTTGGTGTTTACATAGCACTCATTTATTTCATTGCATTGTACTCAGATTCTGAAAAATTCCTGTAGAATATAATGGTCATTTGTTCTCTTCTTGTTTGTAGGAGTTTCTGTGTAGTTAAACAAATGTTTTGCAAAATAGGCTATCATGACACTCYGCAGTGTTTGCTTCAGTTCATCACAATATCTTTAATACTTCTGTAGAACTGGACATAATATAGCATCTACAAGACAACTTTAGAGAATTAACTGTTTAAGTTGGATTCATGTTTTAATCCCTTAGAACAGGTGGGCGTAAGAGGTGCAATCAAGCAATCAACCAGGCCACAGAGATGTAACATGACTAAATTACCARTTTAAAAAGATGTGAATTGCTTTGATTTGTGTTTTTAGTGGATCTTTGAAAAAGCACTGTGATATGACTACTGACTCAAAACTATTCAAAATAGGATGGTAGATAATTTCTTTTTTTAAAAAAAAATTTCTTCTCTTTCTCTCTCTCTGCCTGTCTTTTTTAATTTATTTATTTTATTTTTTGTATTTTATATTACAGCTGTAGTATTGCCTTTTCCTAGACTTAGCTTTTAAAACTGCTTGCTGATGTGCTGTTCATTGTACAAAAGCTATCTGTTTTGACTCCTGTCCC